>NC_083703.1:47253333-47556363 GCF_033118175.1 Dama dama
TCTGACCTCTAATTTTCTAACTTGGCCATTTATAAAGGACAGTCCACCAAAATAATGACTGTAACCAATGCTAAAGACAAGGAAAATAACATGCTAGAACAAAATTCACATCTTATCTCCTGCTTATACAAATTAGAATTCAGAAAAGTCATGCAGGTGACTCTGCTTACCAGAAAGCACTCAAACTTTTAAAGTACAGCTAAAACGATTTCCCTGATTGCTTCAAACCATTCATGAGAATCAATGACCCCCAAACCTGAAAAGTTTATGCATCCCATAATCACTAAGCTACAACTCCTACATTTCTCAGTCTAAAAGAAAATAAAGGTTTTACTTTCCGCCTTTGAATAGACAAACAATTATTTTTAACCAGTCTCTTGCTTCCACAGGACTCTGCTTACTGTAGGATGCAGCACACCTGGGTGAGCAGACCAGAGGACCCAGGACCTAAATCTCAGAGGGCCCTGCCTGGGCCTCTCAAGGTCTGACCCAAGCATCTCTTCCATCCCTCAACGGGGTGCCGTCTCTGAGTTCAACAGGACCCTGTACTGGGCCCACACCCTACAGGAGCACACGAAGCACCATGAACACACAGTGTGTGACCGCGGGTATCACATGCCCACACCAGGTATCATGCACACACCTGGTGTGTCACCCGGCACCGTAACTCCACCGGGTAGCACGTCCCTACCACATGTCACACGAGCACCACACACTCACCAGGTATCATGCAGGCTCCCACGTATGTAACAGCAGGCGCACACCACGGACACACCGGGCAGCCAGCCCACACGATCTGTAACACCGAGCACCATGGACACTGGTTCTCACGCCCCCACCGTACAAACACCGGGCACCGCTGGGCCAGAAACGCCTGAGGGTACGGTCCACGCGGAAGCTGGGGCCCGGGCCAGCCCGCTGGGCCGCAGCCTAGCAGCTCCCCTCCTGACGCCGGGCAGGACGGGCAGCGGACACGCAGGCGGTGCAGAGGTCCGCGGGGGAGGCGGAGGCCTCGCTGCCGCCTAGTTCCCGGGCCCGGGGGGCCGAGCCTCGCCAGGGCCCTTGCGGACCGACCACGCTGCCCAGCCGCCGCGGACGCCCCCAGCCCACCCTACCCACCCCAGACACTCACAGGGCCGTGTCCCGGCGGACCCCGACCCGGACCGTGGCCCAGGGGCCTGGCCGCGCAAGGAGGACCGGCCTGGCGGGCGGCGCTCACGCGACTCCCCGGCTTCGCGGCCCGCGCAGGCCCCGCGCGTCCCTGCTCCTGCGGGGCCTCCACCGGCGGCGGGCCCGCCTCCCCCGCCGGCCAAGAGCGGCCCAGCAGGCCCGGCCCGGCGCGAACAAAGCTCCGCCGGCCGGAGGCGAGCGGCGGTCACGCCCGCGGCCCGAAAGGCTGCGGCCGGGCCGGGCCTCACAAAGCCCCCGCCTCGGACACCCGCCCGCGCCCCGCCCGCGCCCGCACCCCCGCCGAGGCCGAGCGTCCCCACCATTATGCTCCGGTGCTCGCCGCCGCCGCGCCAGGCCCTGCCCCTCCGCGCCGGCCCGCCGTCCGCGCCGCCTCCTCCGGGCCGGGCCGGCGGGGCGCGGGGCGGGGGGGGGGGGGCGCTGCGGTCTCCGGGCCCGGCTCCCCGCCCCGGCCTCCCCTCCTCCCCGCCCCGGCCCAGCCTCCTCCCCCCGCCGCCCGCCTGGACCCCGCGCCTCAGGGGCGCCATGTTTACAAGCTTCCACCACAGAAACTCGCGAGCACCCGGCAAGGCAGCGCAGAGGTCCCGCCGCCGCACTTACGAGGTCTCCTCGCCGAGCGGCGGGCCGGGCCCGGGCGCGGAGTTGCGGCGCCGCCGCCGCCGCCGGGAAAGTTCGCGTCCTGCGGGGCCGCGGAGCCGCTCACACGGCGGGCTGAGCGGGGCGGCCGCCCGCCGGCTCGGCCTCCCACCGCCCGCCGCCGCCCTCGGGCTTTATTGTGTGGCCGCCGCCGGCCGCGGGCTGGGGCTCCGCGCGGGCTCCCTCCCGGCGGGCTGCCCACACGCCCACACCCACCTTCCCGCCGTCCTGTGCTCCGCGCCTCTCCCTAATCCGAGCATATTCCTATGGACCCACACAGGCACCCCGAGTCCACACGCACGTGAAAGCTACGTACGTGCGGGCGCGCGGAGCCTGGCGCGGGGCGCACAAAGATCCGGCGCCCGGAGCATCGCCCGCGCGGGCCGCGGCCGCGGGCGCTGCAGGCGCCGGCCCTGGGCGGCCCGGAGGGCACGGGTTGGAAAAGCAGCGAGGCCTGAATCGGCGAGATCGGCAAAAGGATGTTAATACCCTTTAGATTCTGTTAACGAAACGTATTGCAGGAACATGCTGAATTCTTCATTCCGTGTGTACACAAACAGGTCTTAAGAAAGGACGGGAGCAAGCATTATCGTTTCGGCAAAAACACTACCAGTTTGTGTAAGGAGAAGGAGGTTATCTTTCTTAGTTTGTAATTCTAGATCCAACCTGAGGAGATCCCAATATGTGGGTTAAGAAAGTCTCAGTGATAAACACACTTTTACAGATTTCACAGTATTTTCTCTAATGATCTTTGTCCATAAGAGTTTGGAAAGAAGACCTACCAACCAAAACTTCCTACTCTGATTCTCTTTGGACATATATACCCGAAAATCGCTGAAAGACTCTTGTCCAAGAAATGCTGGAGTCTAATTCAGTTCATGAATCTTTCATAGCTGGTCTCTAGGGCTCAGTTAGAATTTAGAAAGGGAGTTCTAAGAAACATGGCCTTTCATAGGCCCTGGTTCTGATTCATTCCAGAGTTTTTCGTTGTCTCAAGGGACATTACAAAATAATTTTAACTGATTTTAATTGTACGGATAAATATATGCCAATAAAATCGGGCAGAGGGGTTAAAGATGTCAGAAAAAATCAAGCCATGCCTTTGAATGCGGGACCAGGAATTTAAGGATGAATAGCTTTAAGTAAATCATCTTTCTTTGAAAGTCATCTATAAAATAGAGGACTGCATGTTCCCACATATTTCACAGAGGCCATTCAAGTAAGACATCACATATGTGTAAAAGGAAACTTACATTTTAGGAGAGAGATCACTAAACCTAACTGCACATTTTTCTCCCGTTAAATTTTTAGCCATCACTGTTATTTTTGTACCTGGATATTATCTCTTATTCTTCTGTTGTTTTGTCTAGAATTTAACCCTTGGCCCTATTTTCCCTCCAGAACAGTTTTATTTACCTTATTTTCCTCCCAGCTGATTAAGTAATAGGCAGGGGAGATGGTTGCAGACAACTGGTTTGGGATTGGGAGCTGGGGAGAGGCCCAGAAGACTCAAAGGATTATTTCCATGCAACTTAGGTTATACCATGAATTTATCTGTCAAACTGCAAAGAGAGGGCAAGGAACAGGTGTCAAGGAGAGGAGCGAAAGGGAGAGTAGTGGGCTGTGAGGAATGGCTTACACCAAATTGCCAACGTCTCAGAGACTTTGTTGTTGTACAGTCGCTTAGTCGTGTCCAACTCTTTGTGACCCCATGGACTGCAGCACACCATGCTTCCCTGTCCTTCACCATCTCCCGGAGTTTGCGCAGACTCATGTCCATTGAGTCAGTGATGCCATCCAACCATCTCATCCTCTGTCGTCCCCTTCTCCTCCCTCCTTCAGTCTTTCCCAGCATCAGGGTCTTTTCCAATGAGTCAGTTCTTTGCATCAGGTGGTCAAAGTATTGGAGCTTCAGCTTTAGCATCAGTCCTTCAAATGAATATTCAGGAGATTTCCTGTAGGATTGACTGATTTGATCTCCTTGCAGTCCAAGGGACTTTCAAGAGTCTTTTCCAACACCACAGTTCGAAAGCATCAATTCTTTGGCTTTCAGCCTTCTTTATGGTCCAACTTTCACATCTGTACATGACTACTGGAAAAACCATAACTTTGACTAGATGGACCTTTGTTGGCCAAGTAATGTCTCTACTTTTTAATCCACTGTCTAGGTTTGTCATAGCTTTTCTTCCAGGGAGCAAGCATCTTTTACTTTCATGGCTGCAGTCACCATCCGCAGTGATTTTGGACTTAGCACTACCCAAAGAAGGACCCACACAACACTCCTAGTTCTTCCCCAACCCTGGCTGACACCTGGCACTTAAGTAACATCTGACTTGATCAACATATCACTTTTTCCAGATTCTGCTTTAAGAAATATCATGTAAATAGAGAGGGCATGGGTTACTCAACAAATTGGTGTGGAATTTTTGTTTCTTTAAAAAATGAAATCAAATCATATCCTTACCTTATATGCCATACTTTAAAATAATCCAAATGACTTGAAAAATACAGCTGTAGAAATTGAAAATGATTATTCTAAAGGTAGAAGAAAATATAGGTGAATGTTAGTAAGATTAATGTGGAAACATATGAAGCTCTGCAGTTGATCTTAACCAAAAGGCCAATAAGTGCTATCCTAAGCTCTAAGCCAATTATTTTTATCAGAAAAGAGTGATAAATTTGACTATATAAAAATTTATTACTCTAATGTGTCAAAAGAAAATATAGACCTATTTTAAAATATGCCCATTAGGGTTACCACTTTTATACTTTTTAAGAAGTTTCTTCTAATATCCTTTTCTCTACTTTCCTCACATAATGAGGATGAATTCAGATTTTTTAGGGCCAGTTTAGAGAGGATGGCTTCACAGTTATATAGAGTTTGGGTTTGCCTGCTAAATTCCCATCTCAGAGTGTTTCTGGCTTGCTAATATATAGCAATAAGTTCATGCATGTGCTCCTGAAAGGCTTGCTTTTATTTCTTTAAAATTTCATTTCATGTTTCTGTTTTGCTTCAAAGGTTGAATTACATAAGCACTGTATGTAATGCATGAATACTGAATGCATGCTTTTGGAGGACATAGTCTTAAGTATAATATAGAGAATAACTATGGAAAATCTTCAGGAATGCAGATGAACAGTAGATTATACAGAAATTAGTGGATAGAAATTATTATTCTGTGTTATCACAGTACTATAAACCATTGAAGTAAAATAAGTCCATTTGAATGAGACTTGGTGTTTTCATTTATGGAGACTCAGGAATAAAATACATTACTTTGCCAACAAAGGTCCATCTAGTCAAAGCTATGGTTTTTCAAGGAGTCATGTGTGGATGTAAGAGTTGGACTCTAAAGAAAGTTGAGTGCTCAAGATGCTTTTGATGCTTTTGAACTGTGGTGTTGGAGGAGACTCTTGAGAGTCCCTTGGACTGCAGGGAGACCCAATCAGTCCATCCTACAGGAAATCAGTCCTGAATATTCTTTGGAAGGACTGATGCTGAAGCCGAAACTCCAATACTTTGGCCACCTGATGCAAAGAACTGACTCATTGGAAAAGACCCTGATGCTGGGAAAGATTGAAGGCAGGAGGAGAATGGGATGACAGAGGATGAAGTGGTTGGATGGCCTCACGGACTCTATGGACCTGAGTCTGAGTAAGCTCTGGGAGTTGGTGATGGACAGGGAAGCCTGGCGTGCTTCAGTCCATGGGGTTGCAAAGAGTCAGACATGACTGAGCGACTGAACTGAACTGAACTTAAAATAATAGTAACTGCATTTTCAAATTACATGAATGGTTTCTTGGTAACAAAGTATTTGTTTAGTAGTCATTTGAGTAGTCATTGAGTAGTCATTTCTTCATAGTCAAAAAGGAGTCCAAAATGCAGTACTTGGGTGCATCTCAAAAGCGACAGAATGATTTTGGTTCGTTTCCAAGGCAAACAACACAACATCACAGTAATCCAAATCTATGCCCTAACCGTTGATACCGAAGAAGCTGAAGTTGACTGGTTCTATAAAGACCTACAAGAACCTCTAGAACTAATACCAAAAAGAGGTGTCCTTTTCATCATAGGAGATTGGAATGACAAAGTAGAAAGTCAAGAGACACCTGGAGTAAAAGGCAAGTTTGGCCTTGGAGTAAAAATGAATCAGGGCAAAGGCTAGCAGAGTTTTGTCAAGATAACACACATCATTTTGCTGACAAAGGTCCATATAGTCAAAGCTATGGTTTTTCCAGTAATCACGTACAGATGTGACAGTTGAACCACAAAGAAGGCTGAGTGCCAAAGAATTGATGCTTTCGAATTGTGGTGCTGAAGAAGACTCTTGAGAGTCCCTTGGACTGCAAGGAAATCAAACCAGTCAATCCTAAAGGAAATCAGCCTTAAATATTCATCAGAAGGACTGATGCTGAAGCTGAAGCTCCAATACTTTGGTCACCTGATGCAAACAGCCGAGTTATTGGAAAAGGCCCCAATGCTGGGAAGTAGTGAAGGAAACAGGAGAAGTGGGCAGCAAAGGATGGAATAGTTGGATGGCATCATCAACTCAATGGACATGAATCTGAGCAAACTCCAGGAGTTGTTAAAGGACAGAGGAGCTTGGCATGCTGCAGTGTATGCTGCATGCTGTAGTGCAAAGAGTTGGCCATGACTTCACGACTGAACAACAATGAATATATATATACATACATATATATATATATATGCAAGAAGTAAAAACTAGGATAAAAATTTTAAATATAAAAAACTGTGTCACATTAGTAACATAAATGTCATGTGCATGTGTGCTTTTTCGCTTCAGTCATGTCTGACTCCTTGCAACCCCATGGACTGTAGCCCACCAGGCTCCTCTGTCTATGGATTTCTCCAGGCAAGAATACTGGAGTGGGTTGTCATATCCTTCTCCAGGGAAAAAAGATGCCACATACTCCACCAAAAAAGAAACAAAATAATGGATAATTTACAAAACAGGAAAAATAAATTATTAATAATTTGACAAATGTTCAAATTCACTAATAATAAAATGACAAAGTAACACAACACTGCTTTTCTTCTTCAATGATAATATTATCAAGGGTTAGCAAGATGGACATACTTTCATACACTATTGATAGGAAGTTGAATTGGTATGAATACTTTCGAAATACCAGAGCCTTAAGAATATTTATATTTAATATCTTTAAGCTCAGACATCCACATTTAGAAATATATCCTAAATATATCTTCTGAAGACAAGCAAGAATGTATGCACAAATTATCCTTCCCAACTTAAAAAACATCAAAGATTTTCTGTTGGATCTTGAATGAAATCAAACTCTGTTCTTTGGCTCACAAAGGCCAGCTTTGTCTGACCTCTACCTATCTCCTTTAACTTTAACCTCATTATACATTTCACGCCTGCCTCACTAATCTTTGTCCCATATCAGGACAGTATAAAGTTTGTTCCCCCTCAAAAAAATAAATAAATAAAGTTTGCTCCCTCCTTCTGGAATATCCTTCCCCCATCTCCCTGGGCATGATCCTACTCATTCTTTAGGTGTCTATTCAATTGTCCCTTTTCAAAAAAGAACTTCCTAAGTCCCCAGTTTAAAACCTGTATCTTTCTCCATAACATAAGATTATTGTAATGATATATTTACCTTAGAGTTTATAGACTAATGAGATAATTTGTTCTCCATAGCATACCAAGGTACTTAATGAATATGGTTAAGTGGGAAAAAATAGCACAGAAAAAATTGGTGGTCTCATCGCACCTGAGAAGGTACTATCAAGATATTAGTGTTTTGCTTTTAAGTAACATAATACCAGCAGCTTTGTCATTCAAGAAAAGTAGACGTTAATGCAGTTTAATCTAAATTATATGTTAATTAGATCATGTTATACTTTGGTTACTAACTCAGGACTGTGGGATAAAGAATATTATAAATGCAGGTCTCCCAAACCCTGAGAGGAGCCAAATAATTTTCTCTCTGGCCATGTATGCATGAGTGAGTGTGTGAGTGTGTGTGTCTGTGTGTGTGTATGAAACAGAAGTACCTGGGATGATATTTTTGAAGCATATTAATATGCTTTTCTCCTTTGCATTTTCATGCACAAACTCCCCAGTTTGTCTAAGGCATTCATATACCTTCAAGGGCATTAGGATTGGCACAGCAAGAATTTATATAGAAGGAAAGTCAATATCAGGTGGCTGACACCCCAAATAAGAAATATTAATCTGCAGCAAGATGACAGGATTACAACCAAGGCTTTGTTATAATGCAATTCTCCAAATCACTTTTTCTTCTTTTTTAAAACAGTTTCATTTCTTTTAAAACTTTTTACTTTGTATTGGAGTATAGCTGATTAACAATGTTACGATAGTTTCAAGAAAGGAAATTCCCTGATGGTCAAGAGGTTAGGATTTGGCGCTTTCACTGCTGAGGGCCTGGGTTCAATCCTTAGTCAGGGACCTGAGATCCTGTAAGCTGTGAGGTGTGGCAAAAAAAAAGAAGAAGAAAGGAAAGAAAATCCGGTATACCATTAAAAAAAATTTTTTTTTTAGTTACAGATCTGGCATAGGAGACCTGAACTTCACTACCCAGGATCGCGGCTGGAATGAAATTCGGGAAGAGAGGAGGCAGGAAAATGGCAGTAAGGTTTATAACTGCTTAGGGTTAGACACTTTTTCCTAATATTTATAACTCAAAAATATTTGGCACTCAAAACTATTTGATAAATTAGTGAATGAGATTCATCATAATGTTTTTGTAATATCAATAAAAAAAGTCAAAATAAGATAAAAATCCAGCATTAAAAACTGTTAACTGGGAAAGAATATAAAATCACATATGTATATATATTTTAATTCTGTGAGATATTAAAAGAAGTACTGTGGAAGAAAGTGTTAATCATGAATATTTCTCTGGGTTACAAGATACCTTCTTTTTTTAAAAATCTTTTTTCATAATTAGGAAAAAAATTGCTAATAATAATAGCCTAAGAGACTGGTTGTTACTACAACACTGTCTGTCCCTTACTTGAAATAATATATGCTTTTTAGAACACTAAAATTAAGTTCTATAGCATCTTACTTTTCATTGATTTCTTTGGTTAGTGTGTAGAGAGATTTAGTGGCTGCAATCTATCCACAGTTCACATCTAAAACTTGATGTAAAAAGCCAAAAAATATAATTATTGGGCAACTGAAGCTAATAAAAATGAATGTGAATATATGTGGGTAGTTATCAGAGCAACGTCTCCAGGCATCGGTTTTCTGCTTTGTAAAGGAGGAAGGCTATCTCACTGCCTTTTCTGGCTCCATCAGCAGTACAGTTCTGGGACCTCCTGTGTTAGTCTCACACCCGCTCCCAGAGGTCCTATTGTCACTATTGTTCTAAAGACCCTCGTGAAAGTTTGCTTATCAGATATTCTTTCTCTTCACATGCCCTTGTTCTCGTTACCACTGGTTTCCTTACTTTCATTTTCCCCTTTCTGTTATTATTTGTTTTTTGGAGGGGGAGATGGTAAATGATTCCTTGGCCTCTGACCGAACATCATCAGACCTGTTGGCTCCGGGTAGACACCTCTTTCTGTCTTCTTCATTTAAACATAGAAAATACCAGGAAATGCACATGTACATTTTTGTAATCATCCTCCAACCTCTTGTTAGAGATACCTTTATAATTGTCACTTTTTAGGGAGGACAAAATTTAGTCACATTCTACAACATCATTTTAATAAGAATTTCTTGCATTGAGTTTACATTAAAATAACAGACAGCAGCATTTACCCTTTATTACCCATCATTACCAAGGTCTATACTCTCAGAGATGGTGGATGAGCCCACCTGATCACAAGGAATTGTGAACTGAAGTTCCTTTTCAATGCTACATTTTACATAAATTCTTTTCTCTCGTTGCCACCTAACAAATGAGAACCTTTGAGAAATACTCTGAGTTTCTTTAAAACCCAGCACTGTGGTATATAGTATTTAAGATATTCTTTTTTATTCTCCTTCTTCAACTTCATGATAGTTGTTATTGGGTAGTTATTTTCCTTCCCACACAAATTCATATTTAAGAAAATGCCAGAGCTATTCAACACAGTATTGGAAGTCCTCACTGCAGCAATTGGACAAGTAAAAAAAATAAAATGTATCCAAATTGGAAGGGAAGAGGTAAAACAGTCATTATATTCAAATGACAAGATACTATATAGAAAATTCTAAAGAATCCACAAAAAAACTACTAGAATTGCTAAACAAATTCAGCGAGGTAGAAGGAAACAAGATTCAGTTCAGTCGCTCAGTCATGTCCAACTCTTTGCGACCCCATGAACCGCAGCATGCCAGGCCTCCCTGTCCATCACCAACTCCCAGAGTCTGCCCAAACCCATGTCCATTGAGTTGGTGATGCCATCCAACCATCTCATCCTCTGTCGTCCCCTTCTCCTTCCACCCTCAATCTTTCCCAGCATCAGGGTCTTTTCAAATGAGTCAGCTCTTCGCACCAGGTGGCCAAAGTATTGGAGTTTCAGCTTCAATATCAGTCGTTCCAATGAGCACCCAGGACTGATCTCCTTTGAGATAGACTGGTTGTATCTCCTTGCAATCCAAGGGACTCTCAAGAGTCTTCTCCAACACCACAGTTCAAAAGCATCAATTCTTCTGTGCTCAGCTTTCTTTATAGTCCAACTCTCACATCCATACTTGACTACTGGAAAAACCATAGCCTTGACTAGACGGACATTTGTTGACAAAGTGATGTCTCTGCTTTTTAATATGCTGTCTAGGTTGGTCATAACTTTCCTTCCAAGAGTAAGTGTTTTTAATTTCATGGCTGCAATCACCATCTGCAGTGATCTTTGAGCCCAGAAAAATAAAGTCAGCCACTGTTTCCACTGTTTCCCCATCTATTTGCCATGAAGTGATGGGACCAGATGCCATGATCTTAGTTTTCTGAATGTTGAGCTTTAAGCCAACTTTTTCACTCTCCTCTTTCACTTTCATCAAGAGGCCCTTTAGTTCTTCTTCACTTTCTGCCATAAGGGTGGTGTCATCTGCAGATCTGAGACAAGATTAACTTACAGAAGTCTGTTCAATTTATGTACACTCAATGAAATATCAGAAAGGGAAATTTAGAAAACAAATCTTCTTTGTAAAATGATTTTTGGGCTGTGGTGGGTCTTTGTTGCTGCATGTGGGCTTTCTCTAGCTGTAGCAAGCAGGGGCTACTCTTCTTTGCTGTGTGCGAGCTCCTCACTGCAGTGGCCTCTCTTGCTGTGGGACATAGGCTTTGGGCGTGTGGGCTTCAGTGGCTGCAGCACATTGGCCCACTGGTTGCAGTGTGTGGGCTGTAGGGCACATGGGCTTCTTTAATTGTGGCGTATGAACTTAGTTGCCCCACAGCATGTGGAACCTTCCCAGACCAGGGATCAAAACTGCATCCCCTACACTGGCAGGCAGATTCTCATCCACTGCCCCACCAGGGAAGTCCAAAAACAATCTTTTTCTAGAACATATTTTTTAAAACCCTTAGGAATAAACCTGACCAAGGAGGTGAAAGACTTATATGCTGAGAACTATAAAACATTGATAAAGGAAATTGAAGATAATTCAAAGAAATGAAAGATATCCCATACTCTGTATTAGAAGAGATAATATTGTTAAAATCACTGTTCTACCCAAAACACTGTACAGATTTAATGTGATCCCTATCAAATTACTCATGACATTGGTCACCAAATGAGAACAAATTTTCCTAAAGTCTATATGGAGCCACAAAAGACCCAGAACTGCCCAAACAATCCTGAGAAAAAAGAGCAAAACTGGAGGCACAACCCTCCCTGTCTTTGGACACTTCTGCAAAGCTATAGTAGTCAAAACAGCATGGTACTGGCACAAAAACAGACATATGGATGAGTGAAACAGAATAGAGAACCCAGAAATAAATCCATACACTTAAGGTTAATTAAACTTCAACAAAGGAGGCAAGAATATACATTGGAGAAAGGACAGTCTCTTCAGCAAGTGGTGCTGGAAAAGTTGGACAGCCATGCCACAGCTAATCAATGAAGTTAGAACACTCTTTCATATCATACACAAAAATAAACTCAAAATGAAGTGCTTAAAGACTTTATGAGACATGACACCGTGAAGCTCCTAGAAGAGAACATAGGCAAGACATTATCTGACATAAATTGTATCAATGTTTTCTCAAGTCAGTCTCTCAAAGCAGAAGAAATAAATGCAAAGACTTCCTTTGCGGTCCAGGGGTTAAGAATCTGCCTTGCAATGCAGGGGATGCAAGTTTTATCCCTGGCCAGGGAACTAAGATCCCACATGCTGTGGGGCAACTAGGCCTGTCTGTAGCAACAAAGACTCAATATAGCCAAATAAATAAAAGAAAGGAAGAAAAGCAAAAATGAACAAATGGGACCTAATCCAACTTAAAAGCTTTTGCACAGCAAAGGAAACCATAAACAAAATGACAAGACAACCTACAGAATGGGAGAAAATATTCTCAAATGATGTGATGAACAAGGGTTTTATTTCCAAAATATACAAACAGCTCATACAACTCAATAATGAAAAAGCTAAACAACTCAATCAGGAAAAAAAAAAAAAAAAAAAACCAACAAACTGGGCAGAAAACCTAAATAGACATTTCTCCAAAGAAGACATACAGATGGCCAATAAGTACATGTAAAGATGTTCAACTTTGCTAATTATAAAAGAAATGCAAGTCAAAACTACAATGAAGTATCACCTTACACCAGTCTGAATGATCATCACTTAAAGGTCTGCAAATAACAAATGCTGGAGAGGGTGTGGAGAGAAAGGAATCCTCCTACACTGTTGGTGAGGATGTAAATTGGTTCAGCCACTCCACTGTATGGAGGTTCCTTTAAAAATTAAAATTAGAGTTATCATATGATCCAGCAACCCTGCTCCTAGGACATATATCATAAAAACTCTAATTCAAAAAGAAACATGTGCCCCAAAGTTTGTAGCAGTATTATTTACAATAGCCAAGGCATGGAAGCATTTAAGAGTGATGTATAGATCACATCTCAGTCATAAAAAAGCGTGAAATAACGCCATTTGCAGTGACCTGGATGGACTTAGAGATTATCATATACAATGATTTGTCAGACAGAGAAGGACAAATATCATATAATATGACATATATGGATTCTCAAATATGATACAAAACAGACTTATTTACAGACTTATTTATAAAACAGAATGACTCACAGACATAGAAAACAAATTTGTGGTTACCAAAGGGGAAAGTGGAGGCTAGGGGGAGGGATAAATTAGGAATTTGTGATTGGCAGATACAAGCTGCTGAGTATAAAATAGATAAACAAAAAGGTCCTACTGTATAGTATAGGGAACTGTATTCAATATCTTGTGTTGGTAATAAAATATAATGAGAAATAATATGAAAAAGAATATAGGTGTATTTATGAATAACTGAATCACTTTGTACACCAGAAACTAAGGCAACATTGTAAATCAATTATTTGTTGTTGTTGTTCAGTTGCAAAGTCTTGTCTGACTCCCTGCAACCCCACAGACAGCAGCATGCCAGGCTTCCCTGTCCTTCACTATCTCCCAGAGTTTGCTGAAATTCATGTCCATTGAATTGGTGATGCTATCTAACCATCTCACCCTCTGCCACCCTCTTCTTTTGCCTTCAATCTTTCCCAGCATCAGGGTCTTTTCCAATGAGTTGGCTCTTCACATTAGATGGCCAAACTATGAGAGCTTCAGCTTTAGCACCAGCTATTCCGATGAACTTCCAGATGTTCAAGCTGGTTTTAGAAAAGGCAGAGGAACCAGAGATCAAATTGCCAATATCCGCTGGATCATCCAAAAAGCAAGAGAGTTCCAGAAAAACATCTATTTCTGCTTTATTGACTATGCCAAAGCCTTTGACTGTGTGGATCACAATAAACTGTGGAAAATTCTGAAAGAGATGGGAATACGAGACCACCTGACCTGCTTCTTTAGAAACCTGTCTGCAGGTCAGGAAGCAATAGTTAGAACTGGACATGGAACAACAGACTGGTTCCAAATAGGAAAAGGAGTATGTCAAGGCTGTATATTGTCACCCTGCTTATTTAACTTATATGCAGAGTACATCATGAGAAACACTGGGCTGGAAGAAGCACAAACTGGAATCAATGTTGCCAGGAGAAATATCAGTAACTTCAGATATATAGATGACACCACCCTGATGGCAGAAAGTGAAGAGGAACTAAAAAGCCTCTTGATGAAAGTGAAAGAGGAGAGTGAAAAAGTTGCCTTAAAGCTTAATATTCAGAAAACTAAGATCATGGCATCTGGTCCCATCCCTCATGGGAAATAGATGGGGAGACAGTGGAAACAGTGTCAGACTTTATTTTTTGGGCTCCAAAATCACTGCGGATGGTGACTGCAGCCATGAAATTAAAAGACGCTTACTCCTTGGAAGGAAAATTATGACCAACCTAGATCGCATATTAAGAAGCAGAGACATTACTTTGCCAACAAAGGTCCATCTAGTCAAGGTTCTGGTTTTTCCAGTGGTCATGTATGGATGTGAGAGTTGGACTGTGAAGAAAGCTGAGCACTGAAAAATTGATGCTTTTGAACTGTGGTGTTGGAGAGAGTCCCTTGGACTGCAAGGAGATCCAACCAGCCCACCCTAAAGGAGATAAGTCCTGGGTGTTCATTGGAAGGACTGATGCTGAAGCTGAAACTCCAGTATTTTGGCCACCTCATGGGAAGAGCTGACTCATTGGAAAAGACCCTGATGCTGGGAGGGATTGGGGACAGGAGGAGAAGGGGACGACAGAGGATGAGATGGCTGTATGGCACCACCGACTCGATGGGCATGAGTTTGAGTAAACTCTGGGAGTTGGTGTGGACAGGGAGGCCTGGCATGCTCCGATTTATGGGGTCGCAAAGAGTTGGACACGACTAAGCGACTGAACTGAACTGAGCTGATTCCAATGAATATTTAGGATTGATGTCCAGAATTGATTGGTTTGATCTCCTTGCTGTTCAACAGACTCTCAAGGGTTTTTCCCTGGGACCACAGTTCTTCAGCACCCAGCCTTCTTCATGATCCAACTCTAACATCCTTAAACGACTACTGGAAGAACCATAACTTTGATTATATGGACCTTTGTAGGCAAAGTAATGTCTCTGCTGTTTAATATGCTGCCTAGGTCCATTGTAGCTTTCCTTCTAAGGAGCAAGCATCTTTTAATTTCATGGCTGCAGTACTTTTGGAGCCCAAGAAAACAGAATCTGTCACTGCTTCCACTTTCTCCCTTTCTACTTGCCATGAAGTAAAGGGACCAGATGCCATAATCTTGGTTTTTTTATTGTTGAGTTTTACGCCAGATTTTTCACTCTCATCTTTCACCTTTTTCAAGAGTGTCTTAGTTCCTCTTCATTTTCTGCCATTATAGTGGTATCATCTGCATATCTAAGGTTGTTGATATTTCTCCCGGCAATCTTGTGATTCATTCAACCTGGCATTTCGCATTATGTACACTGCATATAAGTTAAATAAACAGGGTGACAATATACAGCGATGTCTTATGCCTTTCCCAATGTTGAAACAGTCAGTTAGTTGTTCCATGTAAAGTTAAACCTGTTGCTTTTCGACCCATATACAGGTTTCTCAGGAGACAGGTAAGGTGATTTGGTATTCCGATCTCTTTAAGAATTTTCCACAGTTTGTTGTGATCTACACAGTCAAAGGTTTTTGTGTAGTCAATGAAGCAAAAGTAGATGGTTTTCTGGAATTCCCTTGCTTTCTCTTTGATCCAAAGAATGTTGTCAATTTATTCTCTGGTTCTTCTGCCTTTTCTAAATCCAGCTTCTACATCTGGAAGTTCTCGGTTCACATACAGCTGAAGTCTAGCTTGAAGGATTTTGAGCATAAACTCACTAGCATGCAAAATTTAAAAATTAATCAATTTAAATTAATTTAAATCTGTATGCAGGTCGAGAAGCAACAGTTAGAACTGGACATGGAACAATGGACTTGTTCAAAATTAGGAAAGGAGTACATCAAGGCTGTATATTGTCACCCTGTTTATTTAACTTATAGGCAGAGTACATCATGTGAAATGCCAGGCTGCATGAAGCACAAGCTAGGATCAAGATTGCTGGGAGAAATGTCAATAACTTCAGATATGCAGATGACACCACCCTTATGGCAGAAAGTGAAGAGGAACTAAAGAGCCTCTTGATGAAAGTGAAAAAGGAGAGTGGGAAAAGCTGGCTTAAAACTCGACATTCAGAAAACTAAGATCATGGTGTCTGGTCCCATCACTTCATGGCAGATAGATGGGGAAACAATGGAAACAGTGAGAGACTAATTTCTTGGGCTCCAAAATCACTGCAGATGGTGACTGCAGCCATGAAATGAAAAGACGCTTACTCCTTGGAAGAAAAGCGATGACCAACCTAGACAGCGTATTAAAAAGCAGAGACATCACTTTGCTGACAAAGGTCCATCTAGTCAAAGCTATGGTTTTTCCAGTAGTCATGTATGGATGTGAGAGTTGGACTGTGAAGAAAGCTGAGTGCCAAAGAATTGATACTTTTGAACTGTGGTGTTGGAGGAGACTCTTGAGAGTCCCTTGCACAGCAAGGAGATCCAACCAGTCCATCCTAAAGGAAATCAACCCTGAATATTCACTGGAAGGACTGATGCTGAAGCTGAAGCTCCAATACTTTGGCCACCTGATGCGAAGAACTGACTCATTGGAAAAGACCCTGAGTGTGGGAAAGAGTGAAGGGAGGTGAAGAAGGGCACAACAGAGGATGAAATGGTTAGATGGCATCACTGACTCAATGGACATGAGTTTGAGCAAGCTCCGGGAGTTGGTGATGGACAGGGAAGCCTGGAGTGCTATAACCCATGAGGTTGCAGAGCGACTGTACTGAACTGAATTTAATTTACTTCAATTTTAAAATTAATTAACTAATAATAAAAGAAAAGTCAGAGTATTTTTTATCATTGACTTTGGAATTGTTTCTTGTCCTGAAGGATCCTCTTTTTTTCAATATTTAAAGAAGTTTTTGTCAGATTTGGGTAATTGACATAGATTTAAAAGTAGTATTATCTTTATGCATGTTTCAGATATGTAATGCCAGCAGAGCTGAGAGAAATTTTTTAGAGCTTTAAGAGACAGGAACACTAAAGATTACAACTGTAAATAAGTAGTTGATGAGAAAATTGTCTTCTGTTAGTAGTGGACTGCCGTCTATGGGGTCGCACAGAGTCGGACATGACTGAAGCAACTTAGCAGCAGCAGTAGTGAAATATAAACTGTCCTATTGTGTTCTTACCTTCTCCGTAGTATTTGAAGAGAGAAACAGCTATATCACTGTATTGCCCAGTGAAAAATCCCTTAAAGAGCTGAAGAAGAATGTATGAGACATTTTAGACCTCCCAGGGGAAATGTGTAGCAGTTAAAAATCTAGATGAACAGTAAAATGTAAAGTAAATAATTTCAGGGCTAAATTATACTTTCTTAAAATTATTACATTCTAAAAATATTTCCCAAATCATTTGGTCATTGTCTCTATATCTCCAGTTTGATCTCTTTGGCTCATGTGTGTTTAGATAAAGTTAGAGACAAGCTGCAGAGAGCCCTATGTACTTCCTATTTTGTTCTTTTTATTTAACTGCAGACACAGAATTTCAAACACAGGAAGTTCTGCTTCCTCGACAGCTGCATGCAAAAACCAATGCATTGCTTCTGTTTCTGACCTGAGTCGGTCCAATAGGCTACCTCTTGCAGTCGAGGCTTTATCTGCCTTTCTTACCATTCAAACACAGTGGTTAAGGCCTGTGTTAACTTTCACACACGTCGTTCAGGAGTGAATTCTCCTTTCTTATTTGTACTCAGTTCCCTTTTCTTATTGCCAGTTTGAAAACTTCAGAATGCGGGCAAAAAAGTCAAAGAGAAAGTGAAACTCAGCACAATGTTTTTAATTAGCAACTGTAGTTTTTAAAAGGAAAGTTGCTAAAAGAAAAACTAAGTGAATCTGCAGATTAGAACAAGATCAAAGGATAAGTATGGAGTTTCTTACATAGTTGCTAATGTTATTGTTCGTTGTTCAGTCGCTAAGTTGTGTTAGACTCTTTGTGACCCCCATGGACTGCAACATGCCAGGCTTCCCTGTTCTTCACCATCTCCCGGAGTTTGCTCAAACTCACGTCCTTTGAGTCGGTGATGTCATCCAACCATCTCATCCTTTGTCGCCCTCTTCTCTTCTTGCCTTTCCTCAGCTCAGTTGGTAAAACATCCACCTGCAATGCAGGTAGACCCTGGTTCAATTCCTGGGTCGGAAGATCCACTGGAGAAGGAATAGGCTACCCACTCCAGTATTTTGGGGCTTCCCTTGTGGTTCAGCTGGTAAAGAATCTGCCAGCAATGCAGGAGACCTGGGTTTGATCCCTGGGTTGGGAAGATCCCCTGGAGGAGGGAGAGGCTACCCACTCCAGGATTCTGGCCTGGAGAATTCCACGTACTATATAGTCCATGGGGTTGCAAAGAGTCAGACACGACTGAGGGACTTTCACTTTCTCTTATTGCCCTCAATCTTTCCCAGCATTGGGGCCTTTCCCAATAGGTCACCTCTTTGCATAAGGTGGCCAAAGTATTGGAGCTTCAGCTATCAACATCAGTCCTTCCAGTGAATATTCAGGGTTGATTTCCTTTAGAATTGACTGGTTTGATCTCCTTGCTGTCCAAGGGACTCTCAAGAGTTTTCTCCAGCACCACAATTCAAAAGCATCAATTCTTCAGTGCTCAGACTTCTTTATGGTCCAACTCTCACATCCTTACATGAGTACTGGAAAAACAATAGCTTTGACTATATGGACCTTAGTTGGCAAAGTGATGTCTCTGCTTTTTAATATATTGTCTAGATTTATCACAGCTTTTCTTCCAAGGAGCAAGTGTCTTTTCGTTTCATGGCTGCAGTCACTGTCCACAGTGATTTTGGAGCCCAAGAAAATAAAATCTGTCACTTTTCCACCTTTGCCCCATCTATGTTCAGTTCAGTTCAGTTCAGTCACTCAGTCATGTCCTACTCTTTGCGACCCCATGAACTGCAGCACTCCAGTCCTCCCTATCCGTGACCAACTCCCGGAGTACACCCAAACTCATGTCCATTGAGTTGGTGATGCCATCCAACCATCTCATCCTCTGTCATCCCCTTCTCCTCCTGCCCTCAATCCTTCCCAGCATCAGGGTCTTTTCAAATGAGTCAGCTCTTTGCATCAGGTGGCCAAAGTATTAGAGTTTCAGCTTCAATATCAGTCTTTCCAATGAACACCCAGGACTGATTTCCTGTAGGATGGACTGGTTGGATCTCCTTGCAGTGCAACGGACTCTCAAGAGTCTTCTCCAACACCACAGTTCAAAAGCATCAATTCTTCTGTGCTCAGCTTTCTTTAAGTCCAACTCTCACATCCGTACATGACTATCGGAAAAACCATATCCTTGACTAGACGGACCTTTGTTGACAAAGTAATGTCTCTGCTTTTTAATATGCTGTCTAGGTTGGTCATAACTTTCCTTCCAAGGAGTAAGCGTCTTTTAATTTCATGGCTGCATTCACCATCTGCAGTGATTTTGGAGCCCAAAAAAGTAAAGTCAGCCACTATTTCTATTGTTTCCCCATCTATTTGCCATGAAGTGATAGGACCGGATGCCATGATCTTAGTTTTCTGAATGCTGAGCTTTAAGCCAACTTTTTCACTCTCCTCTTTCACTTTCATCAAGAGGCCCTTTAGTTCTTCACTTTCTGCCATAAGGGTGGTGTCATCTGCATATCTGAGGTTATTGATATTTCTCCCAGCAATCCTGATTCCAGCTTGTGCTTCTTCCAGCCCAGTATTTCTCATGATGTACTCTGCATATAAGTTAAATAAGTAGGGTGACACCATACAGCCTGATGTACTCCTTTTCCTATTTGGAACCAATCTGTTGTTCCATGTCCAGTTCTAACTGTTGCTTCCTGACCTGCAGACAGGTTTCTCAACAGGCAGGTCAGGTGGTCTGGTATTCCCATCTCTTTCAGAATTTTCCACAGTTTATTGTGATCCACACAGTCAAAGGCTTTGGCATAGTCAATAAAGCAGAAATAGATATTTTTCTGAAATTCTCTTGCTTTTTCAGTGATCCATCAGCTGTTGGCAATTTGATCTCTGGTTCCTCTGCCTCTTTTAAAACGAGCTTAAACATCTGGAAGTTCATGGTTCATGTTTGCTGAAGCCTGGCTTAGAGAATTTTGAGCATTACTTTACTAGCATGTGAAATGAGTGCAAATGTGCAGTAGCTTGAGCATTCTTTGGCATTGCCTTTCTTTGGGATTGGAATGAAAACTGACCTTTTTCAGTCCTGTGACCATTGCTGAGTTTTCCAAATTTGCTGGCATATTGAGTGCAGCACTTTCACAGCATCATCTTTCAGGATTTGAAATAGCTCAACTGGAATTCCATCACCTCCACTAGCTTTGTTGGTAGTGATGTTTGCTGAGGCCCACTTGACTTCACATTCCAGGATGTCTGGCTCTACGTGAGTGATCACACCATCGTGATTATCTGGGTCATGAAGATCTTTTTTCTACTGAACGTTAATTATAAAACTGTCTAAGTGTATATCTCCATTCTAGCTAAGCCTCTAACAGAAATAAAAATTTGCTGTTTCATATGCTTATGTATTTATTTCTACTTAATATTTAATCAAGAGTTTCTACTAGAGGTGTTTAGTTGTTCTGTGTTAAAAAACATTTTGGAATCCTTTATGTAAATGTGTTATATGTCAACAAGTTCTCATGAGTATGGGCACACACACACAATAGCAGCTTGACTAAATAAATTGTGATATATTCATAGATATGTTTAATGTAACTATTAAAGAATTTGTTGATAAAGATATTAAGTAAAACCTATGATATTCATTGGAGAAAATGATCACAACCATATACAAATAAGTATTAATAGATAAAAACAAGAAAGATAGGTGGTAAATTGCTAAATACATTCATCTCCACAAATAAAATTATATATAGTTTACTTTTTTTTTTCTATTTTTATTTTCTTGATCCTGTATTCATTTTGCAATCATAAAAAACTTGTTCCAAAATTTAAATATTTTTCTAGGTCAAAGGAATTGAATATTGACACTTTTATGTTGTTCACGCGTATAGTATTGGTCTTCAGATTCCCTGAGTGGGATATTTTGAAAAATAAGAGGTAAACCATACTTAACTGTGTTTTTAGGAAAATGGTAATCTAATAGAATAAGCTGGAGTTCAATTAGAATGAAGTGCTCTTGCACATAGTTCTTTGCCCAGGGATTGAGCCTGAGCAGCTTGGATAAAAACTGGGAATGGTAGCCTCTAGTCTACCAGGGGCTATAGGCTGGAAGCAAAAGTCCTCTGGCCCTTGCCCCCATTGAAAAATGCATTTCTCAAGGAGAAAAAAAAAACAACTGTGAAACCAGGTACAAAATTTATTATTAGAGACAAAGCACAACAAATAGGAAAGCACGCAGAGAAACAGTTTGCTTATTTCAGACAGAAGCAGGGCAGAAATATACACAGGAGAGCAAGCCTGTGGGCAGCTCCCTAAGGAGGAGGAGCCCAGTAAAGAGGTGGTTAAATCATTTATATACAGCAGTTCTTCTGGGTCTTTGTTTACTTTTGGTTAGTTGTCTGGTTTCTTTTTCCACACCTGCCCTGCCCTGGATTCCTCCCCAACACGCATGTGCAGGTTCTTTCCAGGATGGATTCCAGCCCAAAGGCCTGCAGGATGGCCTTGGCATCACCTAACCTGGGGTGGTGACCCCTTCTTTTTGACCCTCAAGGAGGCTTTCTGTGTATACACAATGTTTCCCTTGCCCCAAGGATGGGAGATAAACCACCTATTGATCTTTCACCCCAAAACAGGGTCTAGCCCCTCTCTGTTTCTGCCATGACTGTTGTCTTAACGTGTCCTCAGGAGACAAAACCTGACTATTTACTTTTTTCCTGTTATTTCTATTTCAAAGTACAAACAGGAGGCTCCTAAGCTGGAGCACATATCTCCTATCTCACCTTCAGCTTCTGCACTTGGCAGTCATTTCACACAAGGTGCAATGATTACCAAAGAGAATTAGAAAGATTTTCTCTACCTAAACTATCTTTGTTAAATAATGTGTTTTAGAAGAAAATAAATGTTTATCTTGCATGTTGACAAAGTTGGGTAAAGTTAAATTTCAAGTCCTTCATGTGAAAGTGATCACCATTAAAGAAGTGTTTAACAGATCTGTTTAACCCTGGACATGAACTCAGTCATGGATTTGCCAACGGCTGAGGAACAAAATCTCTCCAAGTTATGATAGTTTTTCTCTCTCAGGAGGCACTACCTCCGCATAGCTTAAAGAATTCCCTCTTTTGATCCCTGTGGGTCTTGGTTACGTGGGCTCTGATTGTAACCATTAAACAAACCTCCTTGTATACTCAGCCTTTATTTTTATGCCTGGCTGGAGGGAATAATGGCCCTGTAGTCACTACAGCCTGCTGTGTGGTTGCTGGGAGAGTGGATTAGCTATGCCTGTTTGGGTTTTGAATGACTGGCGAGCCATGCTGCCAAAATAATTTCTTAGGTGGCACATTTATAGAACCAGTAGCTCAGCCATACAAACACCCTATATCCCTATGGGGCTAAGCTTACTGTTTCAAAAATGCACAGACATGGGAGCGGCACTCACAGCATAAGCCTCTTTCTCACTTCGTTTCCTCCTTCTGTCAATTGAAAAAAGAGAAGCATGTGAGGACACGTCCCCAAGTCTCTATATTGTTTCATTCCTATCACATCTCCAACAAAATCAGAGCAACTAATTTATATGAATAACTTGAATCAGAAGATTAATAATCAGTCCCAGCATGACCTAGAAATGTGTTTATAAGGTGTGGAAAGGGCAGGGAAACACACTACCCTGTCTCTGGAAGTTAGGTCCACTGGGTAAAACTGCAACTCTCACATCTTCAAAGCAAGACAGTTCCTGCTAGATAGAGGTTGGAAAACACACTCTCTGTTGATGCCTCTTCCTCCTCAAAGTAACACAGCTTTCCCAGCATTCTGTGTGCTGACAGTCACACACTGTTTGAAAACGCTTGCTTGAAGGTCATTTTTCAAGAGCAATTTGCCCTGTTGCAGAGATCCAGGAAGCCCAGGTCTATATGTAAAACTCTTGGATTCTGGCGTGGTCACATACTGAATGTGAACCTGGATACTGGATCTTGGTGGCAAAACTAGAAATATTCCTTCAGTTGGCCCTGAAAAGGTGCGGCCTAGCAACTTGTTGAAAATCCATCCAATTGCTGTGTTCTTACTTCTGACAGTGATAGCTTTACTCCACACTTTGGGATTTCTGAAGCAAGGAGGTGGCTCGCAACTCCTAGCTGCTGGCCCATTTCCAGTGAATGCCACCTCATCTGGGTAACCACAGTAAGGCAACCAGCTCTCCCAGGCACACTCCTACAGCCTGATTCCTCATGGAAAGTCCCAATGTGGCATAGGAATATGTTTTCAAGGCGCAGAAAGTGCAGGGAAACACACTGTCCAGACTGTCTAGAAGTGAGGTCCTTGAGGCAAACCTGAAGGTCTCACATCTTAGAAGGTAGAGAGTTCCTGATAGATAGAGGCCTTAATACACTCTCTCTGTTGAAGTCTTTGCTTTTTCGAAGGAACATAGCTTTCCCAGCATTCTATGTGCTGCTCTATGTGAGCAGTGCTCACACACTGCTCAAAAACGCCTCCGTGGAGGTCATTTTTTGGTAACAATTTACCCTGACAGTGTGGCCATTGGGAAGACCTCCACACTCCCATGCAAATGCAAACCAACATCCAAACATCTGCTCCATCATGTTTTCTGTAGGAGAGATCCCAAGAGCCTAGGTCTGTCTGGAAAATTCTTTTATTTTATGGGGAGACATCCTGAGTGTGAACCTGGATACCAGAGCTTGGTGGCAAAATTGGCATTTTTCTCTCTGTTGGCCCTAAACCGGTGCAGCTTGGTGACTTCTTGAAAATTCACCCAATTGCTGTTTTCTTACTTATGACAGCAATAGATTTGTTTCCCCCTTAGTTGGAGAAGGAAATGGCAATCCACTCCAGTATTCTTGCCTGGAGAATCCCACGGAGAGAGAAGCCTGGTGGGCTACAGTCCACAAGGTCGCAAAGAGTCAGACACGACTGAGTGACTTCACTTACTTACTTAGTGATTTCTGAACCAAGCAGCTGGCTTGCAATTCCTAGCCGCTGAGCCATATCCAGTGGCAAGTCACCTCATCTGGGTAACCATAGCATGGAACCCAGCACTCCCAGACACTCCCGCAGCCTGCTCCCTCATGGCTAGTCCCAGCATGACCTAGGAATGTGTTTACATGGCACGGAACGGGAAGGAAACACACTACCCTGTCTCTCGAAGTTAGGTCCTCTGGGTAAACCTGCAGCTCTCACATCTTCGAAGCAACATGGTTCCTGCTAGATAGAGGCCAGAAAACACACTCTCTATTGATATCTCTTCTTTCTCGAAGTAACGCAGCTTTCCCAGCATTCCCTGTGCTGACAGTCACACACTGCTTGAAAACGCCTGCTTGGTGGTCATTTTTCAGAAGCAATTTCCCCTAACAATGTTGACGTAGAGAGGGCCAGCACACTCACAGGGAAAGGCAAATCAACATCCAAACATCCTCTCCATCACGTTTTCTCTCTATGAGAGATCCAGAAAGCCTAGGTCTTTCTGTCAATTTCTTGGGTGTTGAGTGGACACAACCTGTGTTGGAACCTGGATACAGGAACTTGGTGGCAAAATTCACCTTCTTCTCTAGGTTGGCCCTAAAATTCTGTGCCATAGCAACTGCTTGAAAATCCATCCAATTTTTTTTTCTTCCTTCTGACAGAGATAGCTTTGGTCTTCCCTTGGGATTTCTGATGCAAGCAGGTGGCGTGCAACTCCTAGCCACTGGCCCAATTCCAGTGGAATGTCACCTCGTCTGGGTAACCACAGTAAGGACCCAGCAATCCCAGACACACTCCCGCAGCCTGCTTCCTCATGGGCTGTTCCGGTATAATGAGAGATGTGTTTACAAGACTCAGAAAGTGCAGGGAAACACACTGCCCTGTCCCTGGAATTCAGCTCTTCTGGGCAATGCTGGTATTCTCACATTGTAGAAGCTAGACAGTTCCTGATAGATAGTGGCCTGAATGCACACTCCCTGTTGATGTCTTCATTGCATCAAAGGGTCATAGCTTTCCCAGGATTCTGTGTGCTGAGAATCACAAGCTGCTTGAAAACTCTTGCTTGCAGGTCATTTTATAGAAGCAATTTCCCCTGATGGTGCACCTGTAGGGAAGGCCCCCACACCCATAGGGAAAGGCAAACCAACATCCAAACATCTATTCCATCGTGTTTTCTCTGTAGTGAGATGCAGAGAACCAAGGTCTGTCTGACACATTCTTGGATCCTGTGGGGACACAGGATACCGGGCCTAGGGGGCAAAATTCACCTTTTTCTCTCCAGGGGCCCTAACACAGTACAGCCTAGCAACTGCTTGAAAATCCATCCAATTGCTGTTTCCTTCCTTCTGACAGCCTTTGGGATTTCTGAAGCAAGTGGGTGGCTCGCAACTCCTCGCCTTGGGCCCATTTGCGGTGGAATGTCACCTCGACAAGGTGACCACAATATGGCACCCAACCCTCTCAGACACACTCCCACAGCCTGCTTCTTCATGGACACTACCCCTGTGACCGAGGAATGTATTTGCAAGGCTCAGAAAGTGCAGGGAGACACACGGCCCTGACTCTGGAATTTAGGTCCGCAGAGCAGACCTGGAGGTCTCACGTCTTAGAAGCAGAACAGCTGCTGCAAGATAGAGGCCTGAAAACACACTCTCTGTGGATGCCTTCCCTTCCTCGAAGGAAGATAGCTTTCCCAGCCTCCTGCATGCTGAGAGTCACACACTGCTTGAAAGTGCTTGCTTGGAGGTCAATTTTCAGTGGCAATATATCCTGAGACCCTGCCCGTAGGGAGGTGTCCCACACTCAGAGGGAAAGTCAAAGCAACATCCAAACGTCTGTTCCATCATGTTTCCTCTGCAGGAGAGATCTAGTGAGCCTAGGTCTGTCTGGAACATTCTTGGATCCTGCCTGTGTGTCAACCTGGATACTGGGCCTAGGGGGCAAAATTGGCATTTTTCTCTATGGGGGCCCTAACGTGCTGCAGCCTAGCAGCTGCTTGAAAATCCAACCATTGCTGTTTTCTTCCTTCTGACAGTGCTAGCTTTGCTCCACCCTTTAGGATTTCTGAAGCAAGTAGGCAGCTCGAAACTCCTTGCCCGGGGCCCATTGTACTGGAATGTCACCTTGACAAGGTGACCACAGTATGGCACCCAGCCCTCTCAGACAGACTTCCACAACCTGCTTCCACATGGGCAGAACTGCTATGACCTAGGAATGTGTTTGCAAGGCTTGGAAAGTGCAGGGAGTCACACGGCCCTGATGCTGGAATTTAGGTCCTCAGAGCAGGCCTGGAGGTCTCACGTCTTAGAAGTGAAACAGTTGCTGCAAGATAGAGGCCTGAAAATAAACTCTCTGTGGATGCCTTCCCTTCCTCAAAGGAAGATAGCTGTCCCAGCCTCCTGCATGCTGAGAGGCACACAGTGCTGGAAAGCGCTTGCTTGAAGATCATTTTTTAGTGGCAAGGTCCCCTGAGGCCCTGTTCAGAAGGAGGAGTCCCACACTCACAGGGAACATCAAAATAACATCCAAATGTCTGTTCCATCTCATTTCCTCTGCAGGAGAGATCTAGCAAGCCTAGGTCTGTCTGGAACATTCTTGGATCCTGTGGGGACACACCCTCTGTGTCAACCTGGATACTGGGCCTTGGGGGCAAAATTCACATTTTTACTCTGGCGGGGGGCGGTCCCCAAATGTGGTGTGGCCTAAAAACTGCTTGAAAATCCATCCAATTGCTGTTTTCTTCATTCTGACAGAGCTAGCTTTGCTCCACCCTTTGGGATTTCAGAAGTAAAAAGGCAGCTCCCAACTCCTTGCCTTGGGCTCATTTGCAGTGGAATATCACCTCAATGAGGTGACCACAGTATGGCACCCAGCCCTCTCAGACACGCTCCCACAGTCTGCTTTCTCATAGCTAGTCCCAGCATGACCTAGTATTGTGTTTACAAGGTGCCAAGCGGTCAGGGAAACACACTGCCCTGTCTCTGGAAGTTAGCTCCTTTGGGTAAACCTGCAGCTCTCACATCTTCGAAGCAAGACAATTCCTGCTAGATAGAGGCCTGAAAACACGCTCTCTGTTGATGCCTCTTCCTCCTTGAAGTAACACTGCTTTCCCAGCATTGTGTGTCCTGACAGTCACACACTGCTTGAAAACGCCTGCTTGGTGGTCATTTTTCAGAAACAATTTCCCCTAACAATGTTGACGTAGGGAGGGCCAGCACACTCACAGGGAAAGGCAAACCAATATCCAAACATCCTTTCCATCACGTTTTCTCTCTATGAGAGATCCAGAGAGCCTAGGTCTTTCTGTCAATTTCTTGGGTGTTGAGCGGACACAACCTGTGTTGGAACCTGGATACAGGAACTTGGTGGCAAAATTCACCTTCTTCTCTAGGTTGGCTCTAAAATTCTGTGCCATAGCAACTGCTTGAAAATCTATCCATTGCTATTTTCTTCCTTCTGACAGAGATAGCTTTGGTCTTCCCTTTGGGATTTCTGATGCAGGCGGTGTGCAACTCCTAGCCACTGGCCCAATTCCAGTGGAATGTCACCTCGTCTGGGTAACCACAGTAAGGGACCCAGCAATCCCAGACACACTCCTGCAGCCTGCTTCCTCATGGGCAGTACCGCTATGACCTAGGAATGTGCTTGCAAGGCTCAGAAAGTGCAGGGAGACACACAGCCCTGACTCTTGAATTTAATTCCTCGGAGCAAGCCTGGAGGTTTCACGTCTTAGAAGTGAAACAGTTGTTGCAAGACAGAGCTCGAAAAATACACTCTTTGTTGATGCCTTTCCTTCCTGGAAGGAAGATTGCTTTCCCATAATACTGTGTGCTGAGTGACACTCACTGCTTGAAAGCACTTGCTTGCAGGTCTTTTTGCACTCACTATTTCCCCTGAGCCTGAGACCGTAGCAAAGGTCCCCATACTCACAGAGAATGGCAAACCAATATCCAAACATCTTTTCCATTAAGTTTTCTCTGTAGGAGTGATTCAGAGAATGTAGGCCTGTCCCGAAATATCTCGGAAACTGTGGGGACACACCATGAGTGTCAACCTGGATATAGGACCTTGATGGCAAAATTTGCATTTATCTCTCAGTTGGTATTAAACTGGGGCAGCCTAGCAACTGCTTGAAAATCCATCTAATTGCTGTTTTCTCACTTCTGACAGTGCTAGCTTTACTCAACCCTTTGGCATTTCTGAAGCAAGTGGGAGACTCGCAAGTGCTTGCTGCAGGCCCATTTTCAGTAGAGTGTCACATCTAGTAGGTGGCCATAGTATGGAATCCAGCACTCTCAGACACACTCACACAAATTGCTTCCTCCTGGGCAGTCATAGAATGGTTGAGGAATGTGTTTGTAAGGCTTGGAAAGTGCAGGGAGATACACTGCCCTGACTCTGGAAGTTAGATCCTCTGGGCAAGCCTGGAGGTCTCACATCTTAGAAACTAGACAGTTCCTGCTAGATAGAGGCCTGAAAACACACTCTCTGTGTTGCCTTTCCCTCCATGAAGGAAGGTAGCTTTGCCAGCATTCTATGTGCTGAGTCTCTCACGCTGCTTGAAAGACTAGCTAGGAGGTCTTGTTTCAGTTGCAATTTCCCCTGAGGCTGAGACTGTTGGGAAGGTCCCAACACTCACAGGGAAAGGCAAACCAACATCCAAATGTCTGTTCCATCATGGTTTCTCTGTAGGAGAGGTACAGTGAGTGTAGGTCTGTCTGGAAAATTCTCGGATCCTGAGGGGACACACCATGAGTGTTAACACTGATATCCACCTTGGTTTCAAGAGTCCCATTCATCTCTCGGTGGGGCCCAAAGGGGGTCAGCTTAGCAACTACTTGAAAATTCATCCAATTGCTGTTTTCTCACTTCTGACAGCACTAGCTTTGGTCCACCCTTTGGGATTTCTTAAGGAGAGAGTAGCTCATAATTCCTCACCATGGGCTCATTTGCAGTGGAAAGTTTCCTCGCAGAGGTGACCACAGTATGGCACCCAGTCCTTTCAGACATACTCCCACAGCCTGCTTCCTCATGGGCAGTTGTGGTGTGGGCTAGGAATGTGTTCACAAGGCTTGGAAAGTGCAGGGAGACACACTGGCCTGACTGGAAGTTAGGTCCTCTGGGCAAGCTTGGAGGTCTCACATCTTAGAAGCCAAACAGTTCCTGCTAGATAGAGACCTGAAACATACTCTCTGTTGATGCCTTTCCTAGCTCATCAGAAGGTAGCTTTCCTAGCATACTGTGTGCTGAGTTACACACACTGCTGGAAGGTGCTTGCTTGGAGGTCATTTTTAACTCGCAATTTCCCCTGAGCCTGAGACCATAGTGAAGACCTCCAGACTCACAGGGAAAGGCACACTAATATCCAAAGTCTGTTCCATCATGGTTTCTCTGTAGGAGAGATCCAGTGAGGGTAGATCTGTCTGGAAATTTATTGGAACTACGGGGACACACCATGAGTGTGAACCTGGATAACAGACCTTGATGGCAAAACTTGCACTTTTCACTCAATAGGCCCTAAAGCGGGGCTGCCTAGTAATTGCTTGAAAATCCATTCAATTGTTGTTTTCTCACTACTGACAGCACTAGGTTTGCTCCACCCTTCGGCATTCTGAAGCAAGCGGATGGCTCAAAACCCCACGCATCGGGCCCTTTTGCAGTGGAATATCACCTCGACTAGGTGACGACAGTGTGGCACCCAGCACTCTCAGACACACTCCTACAGTCTGCTTCCTCACGGGCAGTTGCAGTGTGCCTGAGAAATGTGTTTAGAAGGCTCAGGAAGTGCAGGGAGACACATTGCCCTGACTGTGGAAGTTAGGTCCTCTGGGCAAGCCTGGACGTCTCACGTATTAGAAACTAGATAATTCCTGCTAGGTAGAGGACTGAAAACACACTCTCTGTTGAAGCCTTTCCTTCCGTGAAGGAAGATATCTTTCCCAGTATACTGTGTGCTGAGTGACACACACTGCTAGAAAGGGCTTTCTTGGAGGTCATTTTTTATTTGCCAATTCCCCTGAGACTGACCATAGAGAGGGTCCCCACACTCACAGTGAAAGGCAAACCAACATCCAAACGTGGGTTCCATCGTTTTCCCTGTAGGAGAGATCCAGTGAAGCTAGGTCTGTCTGGAAAATTCTTGGACCCTCTATGTTCACACCCTGAGTGTGAACCTGGATACTGGACATTGGTGGGAAATTTTCCATTTTTCTCTTGGTGGGCCCTAAGTGGACTGGCCTAGCAGCTGCTTGGAAATCCATCCAAATGCTATTTTCTTACTTCTAACAGCACTAGCTTTGGTTTGCCCTTTGGATTTCTTCAGGAAGCGGGTGGATTGCAACTCCTTGCTGCGAGCCCATTTGTAGGGGATGTCACCTTGACTAGGTGAATACAATATGATACCCAGCACTCTCAGATACACTGCCATAGCCTGCTTCCACATGCGCTGTTGAGGAAAGGCCTAGGAATGTGTTTGCAAGGCTCAGAAATTTCAGTGAGAAACACTGCCCTGACTCTGGAAGTTAGGTCCTCCGCTCAAGCCTGGAGGTCTCATGTCTTAGAAACTAGACAGTTCCCGCTAGATAGAGGCCAGAAAACATACTCTCTGTTGATGACTTTCCTTCCACAAAGGAAGATAGCTTTCCTAGTGTTCTGTGTGCTGAGAGTCTCACACTGCTTGAAAGTGCTTTCTTGGAGGTTATTTTCAGTCGCAATTTTCCTTGAGACTGAGACCATAGGGATGGTCTGCCACTCACAAGGAAAGGCAAACCAAAATCCAAATGCCTGTTCCATCACGTTTTCCCTGTAGGAATGATCCACTGAGCCTAGGTCTATCTGGAAAATTCTTGGATTCTGTGGGTACAAAAACCAGGTGTTAACATTTATACTGGACCTTTGTGACAAAAACCCCATATTCCTCTCAGCGGGACCTAAAGCAGTGTGGCTTAGCAATTGCATGAAAATCCATCCAATTACTGTTTTCTCACTTCTGACAGCACTAGCTTTGGTCCACCCTTTGGGATTTCTTAAGGAAGCCAGCATATTGCAACTCCTCACGAAGGGCCCATTTACAGTGGAATGCAGCCTCGACTAGGTGACCACAGTATGGCACCAACCAGTTTCAGATACTTCCCGAAGCCTGCTTCCTCATGGGCAGTTGCAGTGTGGCCTAGAAATGTGTTTACAAGGCTCGGAAAGTGCAGGGAGACACGTTGCCCTGACTCTGGAAGTTAGGTCCTCAGAGCAGGCCTGGAAGTCTCACATCTTAGAAGCTCATCTGTTCCTGCTAGTTAAGAGGCCTGAAAACACACTCTCTATAGATGCCTTTCCTTCCATGAAGGAAGATAGCTTTCCCAACATTCTGAGTGCTGAGAGACACACATTGCTCGAAAGTGCTTGCTTGGAGGTCATTTTTCAGTTGTAATATGCTCTGAGGGTGTGACCATAGGGAAGGGCCCCAAACTCACACAGAGAGGCAAACCAACATCCAAAAGTCTGTTCCATCACATATTCTCTCTAGGAGAGTTCTAGTGAGCCTAGGTCCATATGGAAAATTCTTGGATCCTGCAGGGACACACCCTGAGTGTGAACCTGGATACTGGACCTTGGTGGCAAAATTCGGATTTTTCTCTCGGTGGGCCCTCAAGTGGTGCGGCCTAGCAAATGCTTGAAAATCTATCCAATTGATGTTTTATTACTTCTGCAGTGCTAGCTTTGCATCACCATTTTGGATTTCTGAAGCAAGCAGGCAGCTGACCATTCCTCGCTGCAGGCCCGTTTGCAGGGGAATGTTACCTTGACTAGGTGACCACAGAATGGCACCCAGCACTCTCACACTCCTGCAGCATGCTTCCTCATGTGTAGTTGTGGAATGTGTTTGCAAGTGTTGGAAAGTGCAGGGAGACACCCTGAACCCACTCTGGAAGTTAGGTCCTCTGGGAAAGCCTGGAGGTCTCACGTCTAAAATCTAGACAGTCCATGTTAGATAGAGCTCTGAAAACACTCTCTCTAGATGCCTTTCCTTCCTCAAAAAAATCTATCTTTCCCAGAATTCTGTATCCTGAGAGTCACGCACTGCTTGAACACGCTTGCTTACTGGTCACTTTTCAGTGGCAATTTTCCCTGAGGTTCTGACCATAGTGAAGTGCCCCACAATCATAGGGAAGGGCAAACCAACACCCAAAAGTTTGTTCAATCACGTTTTCTCTTTAGGAGAGATCCAGTGAGCCTAGGTCTGTCTGGAAATTTCTTGGAAAATGAGGGGACACACCCTGAGTGTGAACCTGGATACCAGATCTTGGTGGCAAAATTCACATTTTTCTCTCAGTGAACCCTAAAGCAGGGCAGCCTAGCAACTGCCTGAGAATCTATCCTGCTGCTGTTTTCTTACTTCTGATAGCACTAGCTTTGCTCCATCCTTTTTATTTCTGTAGCAAGCTGGCAGCTCACAACTCCTCACTGCAGGCCCATTTGCAGTGGAATGTCACCTCGACTAGGTGACCACAGTATGGCACCCAGCAATCTCAGACACACTCCTGCAGCCTGCTTCCTCAAGGGCAGTCGCAGAATGGCCTAGGAATGAGATTGCAAGGCTCAGTATTTCTAGGAAGACACACTACCCCAACACTGGAAGTTAGGACTGGTGGAATAGCCTGGAGTTCTCATGTTAGAAGCTAAACAGTTCCTGCAAGGTAAAGACCTGAAAACACACTCTCTGTTGATGCCTCTCCTGCTTCGAAGGAAGATAGCTTTCCCAGCATACTGTTTCGAGTGACACACATTGCTGAAAAGGACTTTCTTGGAGGTCATTTATTATTCAAAATTTCCCCTGAGGCTGAGACCGTAAGGAAGGTCCCCACACTCACCAGCAAAGGTAAACCAACCTCGAAACATCTATTCCATCACTTTTTTCTGTAGGAGAAGTGCAGTGATCCTAGGTATGTCTGGAAAATTCTTGGACCCTACAAGTTCACACCCTGAGTGTGAACCTGGATACTGGACCTTGGTGGCAAAATTCCCTTTTTTCTCTCTGTGTGCCCTAAGGCAGGGCGGCCTAGTAACTGATTGAAAATCCATCCATTAGCTCTTTTCTAGCTTCTGATAGCACTAGCTTTGGTCTACCTTTTGTGATTTCTTAAGGAAGTAGATGGCTCGTAACTCCTCGCTGCGGGGCCATTTTCAGTGGATTGTCACCTCGAGTATGTGACCACAGTACGGCATGCAGTACTTTCAGATTCACTCCCACAGATTGCTTCCTCATAGGCAGTCACAGTGTTGCCTAGGAATATAGTCACAAGGCTTGGAAAATGCAGGCAGGCACTCTGCCCTGACGCTGGAAGTTAGCTCCTCTTGGCAAGTCTGGAGGTCTCATGCCTTAGAAGCCAAACAGTTCCTGCTAGATAGAGGCCTGAAAACACACTCTCTGTTGATGCCTTAATTTCCTCGAAGGATAGCTTTCCCAACATATTGTGTGCTGAGTGACACACACTGCTGGAAAGCACTTTGTTAGGTCATTTTTCACTCGCAATTTCACCTGAGACTGAGACCATAGGAAGGTCCCCACACTCACAGCAAAAGGCAAAGCAACATCCAAACGTCTGTTCCATCACCTCTCTGTAGCAGAGATCTAGTGAGTCTAGGTCTGTCTGGAAATTTCTTGGAAACTGCGGAGACACACCATGAGTGTCAACCTGGTTATCGAAACTTGAGGGCAAAATTCGCATTTTTCTCTTGGTGGGCTTAAAGAGGTCCGGCCTAGCAACTGCTTAAAAATCAATCCAATTGCTGTATTGTCACTGCTGACAGCACTAGCTTTGCTCCATCCTTTAGCATTTCTAAAGGAAGCAGGTGGCTTGCAACTACTCTGGGTGTGCACATTTGCAGTAGTATGTTACCTTGAATAGTTGACCACAGTATGACACCCAGCAGACTCAGACACATGCCTGTAGCCTGGCTTCCACAAGAGCGGTCACAGAATGGCCTGTGATTATTGTTCCAAGGTTCGGAAAGTGCAGAGATACACACTGCCCTGACTCTGGAAGGTGGGGCTTCAGGGCAAGCCTGGAGCTCTCACATCTTAAAAACTAGAGAATTCCTTCTAGATAGAGGCCTAAAAACACACTCTCTGCTGATACCTTTTCTTCCATGAAGGAAGAAAGCATTCCCAGCATTTTGTGTGCTCAGAGTCTTCCACTGCTTGGAATCCCTTGTTTGGAGGTCTTTTTTTAGTCGCTATCTCCCTTGAGGCTGAGACCATATAGAAGGTACACATACTAACAGGGAAAGGCAAAGCAACATCCAAATGGCTGTTCCAACAAGTTTTCTCTGTAGGAGAGATATAGTGAGCCTAGGTCTGTCTGGAAATTTCTTGGAAATTGTGGGGACACACCATGAGTGTCAACCTGGATATTGGACCTTGATGGCAAAATGCGCATTTTTCTCTCGATGGGCTCTAAGTGGGGCAGCCTAGCAGCTGCTTGAAAATTAATCCAATTGCTGTATTCTCACTTCCTACATGGCTAGCTTTGTGCCATCCTATGGCATTTCTGAAACAAGCAGGTGGCTTGCAACTCCTCGCCACTGGCCCATTTGCGGTGGAATGACACCTCGACTAGGTGACCACAGTATGGCAATAAACACTTTCAGACACTCTCCCACAGCCAGCTTCCTCATGGGCAGTCACCCATGTGGCCTAGGAATATGTTTGCAAGGTTCGGAACCTGGTATGAGACACCCTGCACTGACCTTGGAAGTTAGGTCCTCTGGGCAAGACTGGAGGTCTCGTGTCTTAGAAGTGAAACAGTTCCTGCAAGAAAGAGGCCTGAAAACACACTCTCTGTTGTGGCCTTTCCTTCCTTGAAGGAAGATAACTTTCCCAGAATACTGTGTGTTGAGTGACACACACTGGTGGAAAGTGCTTGCTGGAGGTTATTTATCAGTCACAAATTTTCCTGATCCTGAGTCTGTAGGGAAGGTCCCCACATTCACAGGGAAAGGCAAAACAAATCCAAATGTCTGTTGCATCATGTTCTTACTGTAGCAGAGAGAGCCTAGGTCTGTTTGGAAATTTCTTGGAAACTGCCCAGACACATCATGGGTGTCAACCCGGATATCAGAACTTGATGACAAAATTAGCATTTTTCTCTCGATGGGTCCTAAGGCAGGGTGGCCTGCTTGAAAACCCACCCAATAGCTGTTTTCTCACTTCTGACAGCGCTAGGTTAGATCCACCCTTTGGAATTTCTGAAGCAAGCAGGCAGCTTGAACTCCTTACCAGGAGCCCATTGCAGTGGAATGTCACCTCAACTAGGTGACCACAGTATGGCACCCAATCTCTCAGACACACTCCTGCAGGCTTCTTCCTCAAGGGCTGTCATGGAATGACCTAGGAACGTGTTTTCAAGGCTTGGAAAGTGCAAGGAGACATACTGCCCTGACTCTGGAATTTAGGTTGTCAGGGAAAGCCTGGCGTTTTCATGTCTTAGAGACTAGGCACTTCCTCCTAGGTAGAGGCCTGAAAACACATTCTGTGATAATGTCTTTCCTCCAGAAGGGAAGAGAGCTTTCCCAGCATTCTGTGCGCTGAGAGTCTCAAACTGCTTATAAGCACTTGCTTGGAGGTGATTTTTCAATCTCAATTTCCTCTGAGGCTGAGACCATAGGAAAGGTCCCCAAACTCACAGGGAATGGCAAACCAACATCCAAACATCTGTTCCGTCAAGTTTTTTCTGTAGGAGAGATCCAGGGAACCTAGGTCTGTCTGAAATTTCTTAGAAGTGCGGGACACACCACGAGTGTCAACCTGGATATCGGACCTTGATGGCAAATTTTGCATTTTATTCTCTGTGTGCCTAAAAGTGGTGAGACAAAGCAACTGCTTGAAAATCCATCCAATTGGTATTTTCTCACTTCTGACAGTGCTCGTTTTGCTCCACAGATTGGCATTTCTGAAGCAAACAAGCTTCAGAAACTCCTTGCCTCAAGCCCTTTTGCAGTGGAATGTCACCTCAATTAGGTGAATACAGTATAGCAACCGGCACTCTCAAACACACTCCCACAGCCTGCGTCCTCATGGTCAGTTGCAGTGTGGCCTAAGAATGTGTTTATAAGGCTCAGAAAGTGCAGGGAGACACACTGTCTTGACTTGAAAGTTAGGTCCTCTGGGAAAGTCTGAAGATCACCTGTGTTAAAAGCTAAACAGTTCCTGCTAGATAGAGGCCTAAAAACACACTCCTTCCTCAAAGGAAGATTTCTTTCCCAGCATACTGTGGGCTGAGTGACACACACTGCTAGAAAGCGCTTGCTTGGAGGTCTTTTTTCACTCACACTTTCCCCTGAGGATGAGACTGTAGTGAAGGTCCCCACACTCACAGGAAAGGTAAACCAACATTCCAACGTCTGTTCAATCATGTTTCTCTGTAGGAGAGATCCAGTGACCCTATGTCTGTCTGGAAATTTCTTGGAAACGTAGGGACACACCATGAATGTGAACCAGGATACTGGACCTTGGTGGCAAAATTTGCATTTATCTCTTGGTGGGCCCTATTGTGGGATGGCCTTACAACTGTTTGAAAACCCATCCAATTGCTATTTTCTCACTTCTGACAGCTCAAGGTTTGCTCCACCCTTTGGCATTTCTGAAGCAAGTGGGCGGCTTGCAACTCCTCGCCGCAGGCCCATTTGCAGTAGAACGTCACCTCAACTAGGTAACCACAGTATGGCACCCAGTACTCTCAGACACACTCCTGTAGTTTGCTTCCTCATGCACAGTTGTGGTGTGGCCTAGGAATGTGTTTGCAAGGCTCGAAACATGCAGGGAGACCCTCAGCCCTGACTCTGGAATTTAGATCCTCTGGGAAAGCCTGGAGGTTCACGTCTTAGATGCTGAACAGTTCCTGTTAGATAGAAGCCTGAAAACACACTCTCTGTTGATGCCTTAACTACCTTGAAGGAAGACAGCTTTCACAGCATACTGTGTGCTGAGTGATACACACTGCTGGAAAACACTTGCTTAGAGGTCATTTTTGTCTCTAAATTTCCCTGAGCTTGAGACCATAGGGGAGATCCCAACACTCACATGGAAAGATAAACCAACATCCAAATGTCTTTTCCATCGCGTTTGTTCTGTAGCAGAGATCCAGTGAGATTAGGTCTGTGTGGAAATTTCTTGGAAACTGAGGGGACACACCATGAATGTCAACCTGGATATCAGAGTTTTATGCCAAAATTTGCATTTTTCTCTTGGTGGTCCATAAAGTTGTGTGGACAGGCAACTGCTTGAAAATCCACACAATTACTGTATTCTGACTGCTGACAGGGCTAGGTTTGCTCCACCCTTTGGCATTTCTGAAGCAAGTGGGCAACTTGCAACTCCTTGCCATGGGGCCTTTTGCAGTGGAATGTCACCTTGACTACATGACCACAGTATGGCACCCAGCATTCTCAGACTCACACGTGCAGCTTACTTCCACTTAGGCAGTTGCAGTGTGGCCAAGAATGTATTTACAAGGCTCAGAAAGTGCAGGGAGACACACTGCCCTGACTCCGGAAGATAGGTCATCTGGGCAACATTGGAGGTCTCACGTCGTAGAAGCTAAATAGTTCCTGCTAGATAGAGGCCTGAAAAGACACTCTCTGTTGATGCCTTAACTTCCTCAATGGAAGATAGCTTTCCCAGAATACTGTGTGCTGAGAGAAACACACTGCTGGAAATCACTTGTTTGAAGGTCATTTTTCTCTCCCCATTTCCCCTGAGCCTGAGACCATAGAGAAGGTCCCCATACTTACGGGGAAAGGCAAAACAAAATCCAAAGATCTGTTTCATCACGTTTCCCTGTATGAGAAACCTAGTGAGCCTAGGTCTGTGTGGAAATTTCTTGGAAACTGCAGGGACACACCATGAGTGTTAACCTGGATATTGGACCTGGATGGCAAATATCCCATTTTTCTCTCAGCGTGCCTAAGAGTGGTGCGGCCTAGCAACTGCTTGAAAATCCTTCCAATTGCTGTTTTCTCACTTCTGACAGCACTAGCTTTGTTCCATTCTTTCCATTTCTGAAGTAAGTGGACAGCTCACAACTCCTTGCTGTGGGCCCATTTGCAGTGGAATGTCACCTCCACTAGGTGACCACACTGAGGCACCCTGTACTCTCACACACATTCCCACAGCCTGCTTCCTCATAGGTAGTTGCGGTGTGGCCTCGGAATAGGTTTACAAGGCTCGGAAAATGCAGGGAGACACACTGCCTTGATTCTGGAAGTTAGCTCCTCTGGGCAAGACTGGAGGTCTCACGTCTTAGAAGCTAAACGGTTCCTGCAAAGAAAAAGGCCTGAAAACACACTCTCTGTTGATGCCTTTCCTTCCTCGAAGGAAGAGAGCTTCCCAAGCATACTATGTGCTAAGTGACAAATACTGCTGAAAAGTGCTTGCTTGGAGGTTATTTTTCGCTCACAATTCCCCTGAGCCTGAGGCCATACTACAGTAAGGTTCCCCATACTACAGGGAAAGGAAAATCAACATCAAAACATCTGTTCCATCACGTTTTCTTTGTAGGAGACATTCAGTGACCCTAGGTCTCTCTGGAAATTTCTTGGAAAATGCAGGGTCACACCATGAGTGCTAACCTATATAACGGACTTTGATGGCAAAATTTGCATTTTACTCTCGGTGGGCCAGGCAACTGCTTGAAAATCCATCCAACTGCTGTTTTCTCACATCTGAGAGCACTAGATTTGCTCCACCCTTTGGCAATTCTGAAGCAAGTGGACGGCTCGCAATCCTTACTGTGTAGCCATTTGCAGTGAAATGTCATCTCAACTAGGTGACCACAGTGAGAACCCAGCAATTTCAGACACACTCGCACAGTCTATTTCCTCATGGGCAGTCATGGTGTGGCCTACAAATGTGTTTACAAGGCTCAGAAAATGCAGGGAGACACACTGCCTGACGGTGAAACTTAGGTCCTTTGGGCAATTGTGGAGTTCTCACATCTTAGAAGCTAAATAATCCCTACAAGATAGATGCCTGAAATACACTCTCTGTTGATGCATTTTCTTCAATGAAGGAAAACAGCTTTCCAAGCATATTGTGTGCTGAAAGAAACACACTGCTTGAAGGGCTTGCTTGGAGTTCATTTTTCTCTCCCAATTTCCCCTGAGCCTGAGACTATATGGAAGGTCTCCACACTCACAGGAAAAGGCAAACCAACATCCAGACATCTGTTACATCACATTTTCTCTGTAGGAGAGAGAGATCCAGTGGGCCTAGATCTGACTGGATAATACTTGGATCCTGTGGGAACACACCCTGAGTGTGAACCTGGATACCAGACCTTGGTGGTAAAATTCCCATTTTTTTCTCGGTGGGTCCTAAAGTGGTGCGTCTGAACTACTGCTTGAAAATCCATCCAATTGCTGTGTTTTCAGTCATGACAGCCCTAGATTTGCTCCAGCCTTTTGCATTTGTGAAGGAAGCAAGCAGCACGCAACTCCTCACTGCAGGCCCATTTGAAGTGGATTGTGACCTCGACTAGGTGACCACAGTATGTCGCCCAGCATTCTCTGACACACTCCTACAGCCTGCTTCCTCATGAGCAGTCATGGTGTGGCCTAGGAATGTGTTTGCAAGGTTTGGAAAGTGCAGGGAGACACACTACGCTGACTAATGAAATTAGGTCCTCTGGGCAAGCCTGGGTTCTCATGTTTTAGAAACTAGACAGCTCCTGCTATATAGAGCCCTGAAAACACACTCTTAGTTGATGCCTTTCCTTTCATGAAGGAAGATAGTTTTACCAGCAAATGTGTGCTGAGCATCTCACACTGCTTGGAAGCACTTGCTTGGAGGTCATTTTTCACTCACAATTTCCCCTGAGGCTGAGACCATAGGGAAGGTTCCCCGCACTCACAAGGAAAGGCAAACCAACATCCAAACGTCTGTTCCATCACATTTTTTCTGTAAGAGAGATCTAGTGAGCCTAGGTCCGTCTGGAAAATTCTTGGATCCTGCGGGAACACACCCTGAGTGTAACCTGAATACCGGACCTTGGGGGCAAAACTCGTAATTTTATCTCGGTGAGTCCTCAAACAGTGTGGCCTAGCAATTGCTTGAAAATCCATTCAACTGCTGTTTTCTTACTTCTGACAACACTAGCTTTGCTCCACACTTTAGGGTTTCTGAAACAAGCAGGCAGCTTCCAAATCCCTGCTGTGGGCCCATTTGCAGTGGAATTACACGTTGACTAAGTGACCACAGTATCGCACGCAGTGATCTCTGACACACTCCTGCAGCCTGCTTCCTCATAGGCAGTCAGAGAATGGCTTAGCAATATGTTTGCAGGGCTCAGAAAGTGTAGGGAGACACACTGCTCTGACTCTGGAAGTTAGGTCTTCTGGCCAAGCCTAGACATCTCATGTCTTAGAAACTAGACAGTTCCTGCTAGATAGAGGCCTGAAAACACACTCTCTGTTCATGCCTTTCCTTGAAGATAGCTTTATCAGCATTGTGTGCTGAGAGTCTCACACTGCTTGAAAGTGCTTGCTATAGGTCATTTTTCAGTCACAATTTTCCCTTGAGGCTGAGATTGCAGGGAAATTCCCCACACTCACAGGGAAAGGCAAACCAGCATCCAAATGCCTCTTCCATCACATTTTTTCTGTAGGAGGGATCCAGCGGGCCTAGGTATGACTGGATAATGCTTGGATCCTGCAGGTACACACCCAGAGTGTGAACCTGGATACCAGACCTTGGTGGCAAAATTCCCATTTTTTTCTCAGTGGGCCCTAAAGTGGTGCGTCCGAGCGACTGCTTGAAAATCCATCCAGTTGCTGTTTTCTCATTTCTGACAGTGCTAGCTTTGGTCCACCCTTTGGGATATCTTAAGGAAGTGGTTGGCTCACAACTCCTCACTGTGGGCCCGTTTGCAGTGGAATGTCACCTTGACTAGGTGACCACACATGGCACCCAGAAATTTAGGACACACTCCCGGAGCTTCCTTCCTCATGGGCAGTCATGGTGTGGCCTAAGAATGTATTTACAAGGCTCAGAAAGTGCAGGGATACACACTGCCCTGACTCATGAAGTTGGGTCCTCTGGGCTAGCCTGGAGGTTTCACATCTTAGAAGCTCAACCATTCCTGTTATATAGAGGCCTGAAAACACACTCTTTCTAGATGCTGTTCCTTCTTAGATGGTAGATAGCTTTCACAGCATTCCGCCTGCTGAGTGTCACACAGTGCTTGAAAGCACTTTTTGGAGGACATTTTTCAGCTGTAATATCTTCTGAGGGTTTGACCATAGGGAAGGGCCCTGCAACCACAGGGAAATGCAACGAACATCGAAACGTCTGATCATCACATTTTCCCTGTAGAAGACATATAGTGAGCCTAGGTCTGTCTAGAAAATTCTTGCATTCTGCGGGGACACACCCTGAGTGTGAACCAGGATACCGGACCTTGTTGGCAAAACTCGCACTTTCCTCACTGTGAGCCTTCAAACAATGTGGCTTAGCAAATGCTTGAAAATCCATCCAATTGCTGTTTTCTTACTTCTAACAGTGGTAGCTTTGCTCCACACTTTGGGATTTCTGAAGCAAGTGGGTGGCTCCCAAATTCCCACTGCAGGCCTATTTGAAGTGAAATGACACCTTGACTAGGTGACCACAGTATGGCACCCAGTGCTCTCAGACACACTCCCGCAGCCTGCTTCCTCATGGGCAGTCATGGTATGGCCTAGGACTGTGCTTGTAAAGTTCGCAAAGTGCAGGGAGACACATTGCCCTGACTCTGGTATTTCGGTCCTCTGGGCAGGCCTGGATATCTCATGTCTTAGAAGCTAAACAGTTCCTGATAGATACAGGCCTGAAAACACACTCTCAGTTGATGATTTTCTTTGCTCAAATGAAGATAGCTTTCTCACCATTCTGTGTGCTGAAGTCACACAGTGCTTGAAAGTGCTTGCTTGCAGGTCATTTTTCAGTCACAAATTCCCCTGAGGCTGTGACCATAGGGAAGAGCCCTACAATCACAGGAAAATGAAAACCAGCACCCAAACATCTGTTCCATCAGGTTTTCTCTGTAGGAGAGATCCAGTGAACATAGGTCTCTGTGGAAATTTCTTGAAAACTGTGGGACACACCATGAGTGTCAACCTAGATATCAACTTTGATGGTAAAATTTGCATTTTACTCTCAGTGAGCAATAAAGCAGTGCAGCCTAGTAACTGCTTGAAAATCCATCCATAATTGTTTTCTCACTTCTGACAGTGCTAGCTTTGCTTTGCCCTTTGGCATTTCTGAAGAAAGTGGGTGGCTCCCAATTCCTCTCCATGGGCCCATCTGCAGTGGAATATCACCTCAACTAGGTGACCACAGTATGACACCCAGCACACTCAGACACACTCCTGCAGCCGGCTTCCTCATGGGAAGTACTGCTATGACCTAGGAATGTGTTTGCAAGGCTCGGAAAGTACATGGAGACACATGGCCCTGACTCTGGAATTTAGGTCCTCAGAGCAGGCCTGGAGGTCTGATGTCTTAGAAGCGAAACAGTTGCTGCAAGATAGAGGCCTGAAAACACTCTCTGAGATGCCTTTCCTTCCTTGAAGGAATAAACTTTCCCAGTCTCCTGCATGCTGAGAGTCACACACTGCTGGAAAGCGCTTGCTTGGAGGTCATTTTTCAGTGGCAATGTCCCCTGAGGCCCTGCGTGTAGGGAGGGGTCCCACTCACAGGGAAAGTCAAAGCAACATCCAAACATCTGTTCCGTCACATTTCCTCTTCAGGAAAGATACAGGGAGCCTAAGTCTGTCTGGAAATTTCTTGGAAACTGCAGGGACACACCATGAGTGTGAACCTGGATATTGAACCTTGATAGCAAAATTCGCATTTTTCTCTTGGTATGCCCTAAAGTGGGGCAGCCTAGATACTGCTTGAAAATCTATCCATAGCTGTTTTCTCACGACAGACAGCGCTAGGTTTCCTCCACCCCTTGGCATTTCTGAAGTAAGCAGGTGGCTCTCAACTCCTCACCACGGACCCATTTGCAGTGGAATGTCAGCTCCACTAGGTGACCACAGTACGGCACCCAACATGCTCAGACACATTCCCGCAGTCTGCTTCCTCATGGGCAGTGCGCTGTTGCCTAGGAATATGTTGCAAGTCTTGGAGTGTGAATGGAAACACACTGCCCTGACCCAGGAAGTTAGGTCCTCTGGACAAGCCTGGAGTTCTCATATCTTAGAAACTAGACAGTTTCTGCTAGATAGAGGCCTGAAAACACTGTTGATGCCTTTCCTTCCACAAAAGAAGATAGCTTTCCCAGTGTTGTGTGTGCTAAGAGTCTCACACTTCTTTAAAGCACTTGCTTGGAGTCCATTTTCCAGGCATAATTCCCCTGAGGCTGAGACAGTAGAGAAAGTCATCACACTCACAGAGAAAGGCAAAGTATCATCCCAATGTCTGTTCCATCACGTTTTCTCTGTCGGAGAGATCCAGTGAGCGTAGGTCTTTCTGGAAATTTCTTGGAATCTATGGGGTCACACCATGAGAGTCCACCTGGATATTGGACCTTGATGGCAAAATTCGCATTTTTGTCTCAGTGGGCCCTCAAGCCGGTAGCCTAGCAACTGCATGAAAATCCATCCAATTGCTGTTTTCTTACTTCTGACAGTGCTAGATTTGGTCCACCAAATTTCTTAAGGAAGCATGTGACACGCAACTCCTCGCCATGGGTCCATTTGCAGTGGAATGTCACCTCAACTAGGTGACCACAGCATGACACCCAGCATTTTCAGACAGACTCTCGCAGCCTGCTTCCTCATGGGAAGTCACAGTGTGGTCTATGAGTGTGTTTACAAGGCTTGAAAGGTGCAGGGAGTCACACTGCAATGACTCTGGTAGTTTGGTCCCCGTAGAAGCCTGGAGGTCTCATGTCTTAGAAGCTAAACAGTACCTGCAAGATCAATTATTTCGGTCAGTTCAGTCGCTCAGTCATGTCCGACTCTTTGCGACCCCATGAGTTGCAGGGCCTCCCTGTCCATCACAAACTCCCAGAGTTTACTCAAACTCATGCCCATCAAGTCGGTGATGCCATCCAGCGATCTCATCCTCTATCATCCCCTTCTCCTCCCCCCCCAACCCCTCCCAGCAACAGGGTCTTTTCCAATGAGTCAACTCTTCCCATGAGGTGGCCAAAGTACTGGAGTTTCAGCTTCAACATCAGTCCTTCCAATGAATACCCAGGACTTACCTCCTTTAGGATGGACTGGTTGGATCTCCTTGCAGTCCAAGGGACTCTCAAGAGTCTTCTCCAACACCATAGTTCAAAAGCATCAATTTTTCGGTGCTCAGCTTTCTTCACAGTCCAACACTCACATCCATACGTGATCACTGGAAAAACCATAGCCTTGACCAGACAGACCTTTGTTGACAAAGTAATAGCTCTGCTTTTTAATATGCTATCTAGGTTGGTCATAACTTTCCTTCCAAGGAGTAAGCGTCTTTTAATTTCATGGCTGCAGTCACCATCTGCAATGATTTTGGAGCCCAAAAAATAAAGTCTGACACTGTTTCCACTGTTTCCTCATCTATTTCCCATGAGGTGATGGGACCAAATGCCATGATCTTAGTTTTCTGAATGTTAAGCTTTAAGCCAACTTTTTCACTCTCCTCTTTCACTTTCATCAAGAAGCTTTTTAGTTCCTCTTCACTTTCTGCCATCAGGGTGGTGTCATCTGTATATCTGAGGTTATTGATACTTCTCCTGGCAATCTTGATTCCAGTTTGTGCTTCTTCCAGACCAGCATTTTTCATGATGTATTTTGCATATAAGTTAAATAAGCAGGGTGACAATATACAGCCTTGACGTACTCCTTTTCCTATTTGGAACCAGTCTGTTGTTTCATGTCCAGTTCTAACTGTTGCTTCCTGACCTGCAGACAGGTTTCTCAAGAGGCAGGTCAGGTGGTCTGGTATTCCCATCTCCTTCAGAATTTTCCACAGTTTATTGTGATCCACACAGTCGAAGGCTTTGGCATAGTCAATAAAGCAGAAATAGATGTTTTTCTGGAACTCTCTTGCTTTTTCGATGATCCAGTGGATATTGGCAACTTGATCTCTGGTTCCTCTGCCTTTTCTAAAACCAGCTTGAACATCTGGAAGTTCTCGGTTCACGTATTGCTGAAGCCTGGCTTGGAGACTTTGAGCATTACCTTACTAGTGTGTGAGATGAGTGCAATTGTGTGGTAGTTTGAGCATTCTTTGGGATTGCCTTTCTTTGGGATTGGAATGAAAACTGACCTTTTCCAGTCCTGTGGCCACTGCTGAGTTTTCCAAATTTGCTGGCATATTGAGTGCAGCACATTCACAGCATCATCTTTCAGGATTTGAAATAGCTTAACTGGAATTTCATCACATCCACTAGCTTTGTTCATAGTGATGCTTTCTAAGGCCCACTTGACTTCACATTCCAGGATGTCTGGCTCTAGGTGATTGATCACACCATTGTGATTATCTGGGTCGTGAAGATCTTTTTTGTACAGTTCTTCTGTGTATTCTTGCCACCACTTCTTAGTATCTTCTGCTTCTGTTAGGTCCATACCATTTCTGTCCTTTATTGAGCCCATTTTTGCATGAAATGTTCCCTTGGTATCTCTAATTTTCTTGAAGAGATCTCTGGTCTTTCCCATTCTGTTGTTTCCCTCTATTTCTTTGCATTGATCGCTGAGGAAGGCTTTCTTATCTCTCCTGGCTATTCTTTGGAACTCTGCATCCAAATGGGAATATCTTTCCTTTTCTCCTTTGCTTTTTGCTTCTCTTCATTTCACAGCTATTTGTAAGGCCTCCTCAGGCAACCATTTTGCCTTTTTGCATTTCTTTTCCATGGGGATGGTCTTGATCCCTGTCTCCTGTACAATGTCACGAACCTCCGTCCATAGTTCATCAGGCTCTCTGTCTATCAGATCTAGTCCCTTAAATCTATTTCTCACTTCCACTGTATAGGCACAAGGGATTTGATTTAGGTCATACCTGAATGGTCTAGTGGTTTTCCCTACTTTCTTCAGTTTAAGTCTGAATTTGGCAATAAGGAGTTCATGATCTGAGCCACAGTCAGCTACCGGTCTTGTTTTTGCTGACTGTATAGAGCTTCTCCATCTTTGGCTGCAAAGAATATAATCAATCTGATTTCGGTGTTGACCATCTGGTGATGTCCAACACAACTTCTCTTGTGTTGTTGGAAGAGGGTGTTTGCTATGACCAGTGCGTTCTCTTGGCAAAACTCTATTAGCCTTTGCCCTGCTTCATTCCGTACTCCAAGGCTAAATTTGCCTGTTACTCCAGGTGTTTCTTGACTTCCTACTTTTGCATTCCTATCCCCTATAATGAAAAGGACATCTTTTTTGGGTGTTAGTTCTAAAAGGTCTTGCAGGTCTTCATAGAACCGTTCAAATTCAGCTTTTTCAGTGTTACTGCTTGGGGCATAGGCTTGGATTACCGTGATATTGAATGGTTTGCCTTGGAAACGAACAGAGATCATTCTGTCGTTTTTGAGATTGTATCCAAGTACTGCAATTCAGATTCTTTTGTTGACTATGATGGCTACTCCATTTCTTCTAAGGGATTCCTGCCCACAGTAGTAGATATAATGGTCATCTGAGTTAAATTCACCCATTCCAGTCCATTTTAATTTGCTGATTCCTAGAATGTCGACATTCACTCTTGCCATCTCCTGTTTGACCACCTCCAATTTGCCTTGATTCATGGACCTAACATTCCAGGTTCTTTTGCAATATTGCTGTTTATAGCATGGGACCTTGCTTCTATCACCAGTCCCATCCACAACTGGGTATTGTTTTTGCTTTGGCTCCTTCCCTTCATTCTTTCTAGAGTTATTTCTCCACTGATCTCCAGTAGCATATTGGGCACCTACCGACCTGGGGAGTTCCTCTTTCAGTATCCTATCATTTTGCCTTCTCATACTGTTCATGGGGTTATCAAGGCAAGAATACTGAAGTGGTTTGCCATTCCCTTCTCCAGTGGACCACATTCTGTCTGACCTCTCCACCATGACCCGACTGTCTTGGGTGGCCCCACACGGCACGGCTTAGTTTCATTGAGTTAGACAAGATTGTGGTAGAGTTCTAAAAACACACTCACTGTTGATGCCTTTCCTTCTTCAAAGGAAGATAGCTCTCCCAGTATACTGTGTGCTGAGTGACACTCACTGCTAGAAAGCGCTTGTTTTGTAGGTCTTTTTTCACTGACAATCTCCCCTGGCCCGAGACCATATGAAGGAATCCACACTCACAGGGAAAGGCGAACCAATATCCAAACATATGTTCTATCGCGTTTTCTCTGTGGAGAGATCCTGTGAGCCTAGGTCTGTCTGGAAGATTTTTGGATTCTGCAGGGACACACCCTGAATGTGAATCTGGATATTGGATCTTGGTGGCAAAATTCCCAGTTTTCTCTTGGTGGGCCCTAAAGCAGTGTGGCCTAGCAACTGCTTGAAAAACCATCCAATTGCTGTTTTCTTACTTCTGACAGGACTAGATTTGGTCTACCCTTCAAAATTTCTTAAGGACATGGGCAGATCCCAACCTCTTGACATGGGCCCTTTTGCAGTGGAAAGTCACTTCGACCTGGTGATGACAGTATGGCACCCAGCACTTTCAGAACTACTCCTGCAGCCTGCTTCCTCATGGGCAGTCATGGTGTGGCCTAGGAATGTGTTTACAAGGCTCAGAAAGTGCTGGAGACACACTGCCCTGACTCGGGCTGTTAGGTCCTTTGGGCAAGCCTGGAGGTCTCACGTCTTAGAAACTAGACAGTTTTTGCTAGATAGAGGCCTGAAAGCACACTCTCTGTTGATTCCTTTCCTTCCACAAAGGAAGATAGCATTCCCAACATTCTGTGTGTTGAGAGACTCACACTGCTTGAAAGCATTTGTTTGGAGGTCACTTTTTAGTCACAATTTCTCTTGAGACTAAGACCTTAGGGAAGGCTCCCCCCCTCACAGGGAAAGGCAAACCAATATCCAAGTGTCTTTTCCACCATGTTTCCTCTGTAGGAGAGATCCAGTGAGCCTAGGTCTGTCTGGAAAATTTTTGGATCCTGCAGGGACACACCTTGAGTGTGAACCTGGATACTGGACCATGGCAAAATTCCTACTTTTCTCTCGGTGGGTCCTAAAGTTGGGCAGCCTAGCTTCTTCTTGAAAGTCTATCCAATTGCTATTTTCTTATTTCTGACAGCAATAGTTTTGGTTCACCCTAAAGTTTTTCTGAAAAAAGTAGATGGCTCCCAATTCCAAGTACGTGGCCCATATCCTTGGAATGTCACCTTGTCTGGGTAGCCACAGGATGTGCCTGAAAATCCATATAATTTCTGTTTTCTTAGTTCTTGCTGCAAGAGCTTTGATCCACTCTTATGGGTTTCTGAACCTAGCAACTTGCTTGCGACACCTAGCAACTGGCCCATGTCCACTGGAATGTCACCTCATCTTGGAAACCACATTATGGCACCCAGGAGTCCCAAACACACTCCTGCAGCCTGCTTCCTCATGGTCAGTCATGGTATGAACTAGAATCTATCTACAAGGCATGGAAACTGCCAGGAAACACATTGCCTTGTTTCTAGAAGTTAAGTCCTTTGGGCCAACCCAGAGGTTGGTTCTCTCATCTTAGAAGTTAGACAGTTCCTGATAGATAAAGGCCTGAAAACACACTCTCTGTTCAAAACTATCCCTCTTTGAAGGAATATACCTTTCCAAACATTCTGTGTGTTGAGAGTCACACATTGCTTGAAAACGCTTCCTTGGAGGTCATTTTTTACTAACAATTTCTGCTGTTGGTGGACATAGGGAAGGCACCCACATTCACAGGGAAACATAAACCAACATCCAAGCATCTGTTCCATTACGTTTTCTCTGTAGGAGAGATCTAGAGAGCCTAGGTCTGTCTATAATATTCTAGGATACTGTGGGGACACATCCTGAGTGTGAACCTGGATACCAGATGTGCTGGGAAAATTCACATTTTTCTCTTGGTTGGACCTAAAAAGGCACAGCCTAGCAACTCCTTGAAAATCCATCCGATTGCTGCTTTCTTACTTCTGAAAGTTTTAGCTTTGGACTTCCCTTTGGAATTTCTGAAGCAAGATAGTGACTCGCAATTCCTAACCACTGACCCAGTTGCAGTGGAATGTCACCTGTTCTGGGCAAGCACTGTATGGCACCCAACACTCCCAGACACACTCTTGCAGCCTGCTTCATGAGCAGTACCTGTATGTTATAGGAATGTGTTTACAAGGATCAGAAAGTGCAGGGAAACACACTGCCCTGACTCTGGAAGTTAGGTCCTCCACCCTTTAGGATTTCTGAAGCAAGCATTTGGCTCCTATCTCCTCGCAGGGGGCCAATTTACAGTGGAACCTCATCTTGACTAGGTGACCACAGAATGTCACCCAGCACTCTCAGACACACTCCCGCTTCCTGCTTCTTCATGGGCATTCGCAGTATGTACTAGGAACCTCTTTGCAAGGCTCAGAAAGTGCAGGGAGACACACTGCCCTGACTCCTGAAGTTAGGGCCTCTAGGCACACCTAGCAGTCTCATGCCTTAGAAACTAGAAGCAATAAATGCTGGAGAGGGTGTGGAGAAAAGGGAACCCTATTACACTGTTGGTGGGAATGCAAACTAGTACAGCCACTATGGAGAACAGTGTGGAGATTCCTTAAAAAACTGGAAGTAGAACTGCCATATGACCCAGCAAACCCACTGCTGGGCATACACATCAAGGAAACCAGAATTGAAAGAAACACGTGTACCCCAATGTTCATCACAGCACTGTTTGTAATAACCAGGACATGGAAGCAACCTAGATGTCCATCAGCAGATGAATGGATAAGAAAGTTGTGGTACATATACACAATGGAATATTACTCGGCCATTAAAAAGAATACATTTGAATCAGTTCTAATGAGGTTCTAATGAGGATGAAACTGGAGCCTATTATACAGAGTGAAGTAAGCCAGAAAGAAAAACACCAACACAGTATACTAATGCATATATATGGAATTTAGAAAGATGCTAATGATAACCCTATAGGTGAGACAGCAAAAGAGACACAGATGTATAGAACAGTTTTTTGGACTCTGTGGGAGAGGGTAGGGTAGGATGATTTGGGAGAATGGCATTGAAACATGTACATTATCATATGTGAAATGGATCGCCAGTCCAGGTTCGATGCATGAGACAGGGTGCTCAGGGCTGGTGCGCTGCGATGACCCAGAGGGATGGGATGGGGAGGGAGGTGGGAGGGGGGCTCAGGATGGGGAACACATGTACAACTGTGGTGGATCCATGTCAACGTATGGCCAAACCACTATAATATTGTAAAGTAATTAGCCTCCAATTAAAATAAATTTATATTAAAAAAAAAAACTAGACAGTTCCTGCTCAATAGAGGCCTTAAAACACACTCTCTTTTGATGCCTTTCCTTCCTCAAAGGAAGATAGCTTTCCCAGCATTCTGTGTGCCGAGAGTCACACACTGCTTGAAAGCACTTGCTTGGAGGTCATTTGTCAGCCTCAATTTCCCCTGAGGCTGTGAGTGAAAGGCAAACCAACATCCAAACATCTGTTCCATCACGGTTTCTCTGTAGGAGATATCCAATGAGCATAGGTCTCTCTGGAAAATTGGATCCTGTGGGGATATACCCTGATTGTAAAACTGGATACCGGACCTTGGTGGCAAAATTCTCATTCTTCTCTTGGGGAGCCCTAATGTGGTACAGCCTAGCAACTCCTTGAAAAATCCATCGAATTGCTGTTTTCTTACTACTGACAGAGCTAGTTTTGCTCCACCTTTTGGGACTTCTGAAGTAAGTGGATGGCTCGCAACTCCTTACCGCAGGCCCATTTGCAGTTGAATGTCAGCTTGACTAGGTGACTACAGTAAGGAACACAACACTGCCAGACACACTCCCACAGCCTGCTTCCTCATGAGGTCCCTGTATGAGTTTAGGTATGTGTTTAAAATGCCTGGACAGTGCAGGGGAGCACAGTGCCCTCACTGTGGAAATTATGTCCTCTGGGAAAACCTGGAGTCTCACATCTTAGAAGCTAGAGAGTTCTTGATAGATAGAGGCCTGAAAACACACTCTCTGTTAATGCATTTCTTTCCTCAAAGGAAGATAGCTATCCCTGCATTCTGTGTGCTGAGAGTCACACACAGCTTAAAAGTGCTTGCTTGAAAATCACTTTTCAGTCGCAATTTCAGCTGAGGGTTTGACCATAGGGAAGACCCCACACTCACAGGGAAAGGAAAACCAACATCCAAATGTCCGATCTATCACACTTTCTCTGTAGGAGAGATCCAGTGAATATAGGTCTGTCTGGAAATTTCTTGGAAACTGTGGGGACACACCACGAGTGTCAACATGGATACTGGACTTTGGTGTTAAAATTTGCATTTTTCTTGGTGGGCCCTAAAGTAGTGAGGCCTAGCAACTGCTCGAAAATCCATCCAATTGCTATTTTCTTACTTCTGACAGCACTAGCTTCGCTTCACCCTTTGGGATTTCTGAAGCCATCAGTCAGCTCACATTCCTTGCCAAGGGCCCAATTGCAGTGGATGTCACTTCAACAAGGTGACCACAAAATGGCACCCAGAACTCTTAGCCACACTCCTGCAGCCTCCTTCCTCATGGGCAGTCGTGGTATGGCTTAGGAATGTGTTTGCAAGGCTCCAAACATGCAGGGAGACACACTGCCCTGACTCTGGAATTTAGGTCCTCTGTGCAGACAGTTCCTGCTAGATAGAGGCCTGAAAACATACTCTCTGTTGATGCCTTTCCTTCCTGGAAGGAAGATAGCTTTCCCATCATTCTCTGTGCTGAGAGTCACACACTACTTGAATGCCCTTGCTTGGAGGTCATTTTTCAGTCACCATTTCCAGTCAGAGTGTGACCATGGGGAAGGCCCCCACACTCACAGGGAAAGGCAAGCCAACATCCAAATGTCTGTTCCATCATGTTTTCTCCTTAGGAGAGATCCAGTGAGCCTAGGTCTGCCTGGAAAACAGTAGGATCCTACAGGGACACACACTGAGTGTAAACCTGGATTCCAGTCATAGGTAGCAATATTTGGATTTATCATTCGGTGGGCCCAAAAGCAGGGAGGCCTAGCAACTGCTTGAAAATCCATCGAATTGCTGTTTTCTTATTTCTGACAGTGCTGGCTTTGCTTCACTGTTTGGATTTCTGAAGCAGCGGGTGGCTCACAACTCCTCGCCACAGGACCATTTACACTGGAATGTCACCTCAACTAGATGACCACAGAATGGCACCCAGCACTCTCAGACGCATTCCTGATGCCTGCGTCCTCATGGGCAGTCACCTAGTCCATGGGTATGGACTGGGAATCTCTTTGAAAGGCTCAGAAGATGCAGGGAGACACACTGCCCTGACTCTGAAAGTTAGGTCCTCTGGGCACGCCTGGAGTTCTCACATCTTCAAAACTAGACAGTTCCTCCTCAGTAGAGGCCTGAAAACACATCTCCTTTGATGCTTTCCTTCCTCAAAGGAAGATAGCTTTCCCAGCATTCTGTGTGCTGAGAGTCACACATGGCTTGAAACTGCTTACTTGGAGGTCATTCGTTAGCTGCAATTTCCCCTGAGAATGTGACTGTAGGGAAGGGCCCCACACTCACAGGGAAAGGCAAACCAACATCCAAACATCTGTTCCATCATGTTTTCTCTGTGCGAGAGATCCAGTGATCCTATGTCTGTCTGGAAAGTTCTTGGATCCTGCGGGGACACACCCTGTGTGGGAAGCTGGATATGGGAACTTGGTGGCAAAATTCGCACTTTTCCCTCGGTGGCCCTAAAGCGGTGGGGCCTAGCAACTCCTTGAAAATCCATCCAATTGCTGTGTTCTTACTTCTGACAGTGATAGCTTTACTCCACACTTTTGGATTTCTGAAGCAAGGAGGTGGCTCGCAACTCCTAGCCTCTGGCCCCTTTCCAGTGAATTCCACATCATCTGGTAAACACAGTAAGGCACCCATCTCTCCCAGACACACTCCCACAGCCTAGTTCCTCATGGACAGTCCCAGTATGACCTAGGAATGTGTTTTCAAGGTGCAGAAAGTACAGGGAAACACACTGCCCTGACCCTGGAAGTTAGGCCCTCGAGGCAAGCCTAGAGGTCTCACATCTTAGAAACTAGAGAGTTCCTGAAAGATAGATGCCTGAAAACACACTCTCTATTGAAGCCTTTCCTTCCTTGAAGGAACATAGCTTTCCCAGAGTTCTGTGTGCTGAGAATCACACACTGTTTAAACACGCTTCCTTGGAGGTCATTTTTGGTAACAATTTACCCTGATGGTGTGGCCATAGGGATGGCCTCCACACTCCCTTGGAAAAGCAAACCAACATCCAAACGTCCATTCCATAACATTTTCTCTGTAGGAGAGATCCCAGGAGCCCAGGTCTGTCTGGAAAATTCTTTCTACTACGGGGACACATCCTGAGTGTGATCCTGGATCCAGGACCTTGGTGGCAAAATTCACATTTTCCTCTAGGTGGGCCCTAAAACTGTGCGGCCTAGCAATTGCTTGAAAATCCATCCAATTGCTGTTTCCTTCCATCTGTCAGAGAGAGATTTGGTCTACCCTTTGAGAGTTCTGAAGCAAGAAGGCGGCTTGCAACTCCTAGCCACTGAACCATATCCAGTGAAAAGTCTCCTATTCTGGGTAACCACAGTATGGCACCCAGCACTCCCAGACACATTCCCGCAGCCTTCTCCCTCATGGGTAGTCCCGGAATGACCTAGGAATGTGTTTACAAGGCCCCGTAAGGGCAAGGAAACACACTGCCCTGTCTCTGGTAGTTAGGTCCTCTGGGTAAATCTGTAGCTCTCACATCTTCGAAGCAAGACAGTTCCTGCTAGATAGAGGCCTGAAAACATACTCTCTATTGATGCCTTTTCCACCTCGAAGTAACACAGCTTTCCTAGCATTCGGTGTGCGGACAGTCACACACTGCATGTAAACGCCTGCTTGGAGGTCATTTTTCAGAAGCAATTTCCCCTAAAAATGTTGATGTAAGGAGGGCCACCACACTCACAGGGAAAGGGAAACCAACACCCAAACATCCTTTCCATCACGTTTTCTCTCTGTGAGAGATCCAGAGAGCCTAGGTCTGTCTGTAAATTTCTTGGATACTGCGGAGACCCAACTTGTGTTGGAACCTGGATACAGGACTGTGGTGGCAAAATTCGCCTTTTTCGCTAGATTGGGCCTAAAACTGTGTGCCGTAGCATCTGCTTGAAAATCAATCAAATTGCTGTTTTCTTCCTTCTTACAGAGATAGCTTTGACCCACCCTTTGGGATTTCTGACATAAGCAGGTGGCATGCAACTCCTAACCACTCCCAGAGCAACTCCAGGCCCATTTCCAGTGTAATATCACTTCGTCTGGGAAACCACAGTAAGGCGTCCAGTGACCCCAGACACAATCTTGATGCTCAGACCATAGGGAAGGTCCCCACCCTCAAACGGAGAGGCAGACCAACATCCAAATGTCTGTTTCATCACGATTTCTCTATAAGAGAGATCCAGTGAACCTAGGTCTGTCTGAAAATTTTTTGGATTTGTGGGGACACACTCTGAGTGTGAACCTGCATAATGGACCTTGGTGGCAAAATTCCCATTTTTCTCTCACTGGGCCCTAAAGCAGGGTGGCCTCACAACTGCTTGAAAATCCGTCCAATTGCTGTTTTCTGACTTCTGACAACGTTAGCTTTGCTCCACCCTTTGGCATTTCTGAAGCAAGCGAGTGGCTCACAACTCCTCCCCATGGGTCTGTTTGCAGTGAAATGTCACCTTGATTAGGTGAAAACAGTATGGCACCCAGTATTCTCAGACAAAATCCTGCAGCCTACTTCCTCATGGGCATTCTCGAAGTGGCCTAAGATTGTCCTAACAAGGCTTGGATAGTGAAGGGAGACATACTAACCCGACTCTGGAAGTTAGGTTCTATGGGCAAGCCTGGAGGTCTTGTGTCTTGGAAGCTAAACAGTTCCTGCTAGGTAGAGGCCTGAAATCACACTCTTTGTTGATGCATTTCCTTCCTTGAAGGAAGATAGCTTTCCCAGCATTCTGTGTGCTGTGTGACACACACTGCTGGAAAGTGCTAGCTTGGAGGTCATTTTTCAGTTGCAATTTCCCCTGAGACTGAAACCGTAGGGAAGGTCCCCACAATCACAGGGAAAGGCAAACCAACATCCAAATGTCTGGTGCATCAGGGTTTCTCTGCAGAAGTCCAGTGAGCTTAGGTCTGTCTAGAAAATTTTTGGGTCCTGCAGGGACACAGCCTGAGTGTGAACCTGGATACTGGACCATAGTTGTAAAATTCCCATTTTTCTCTTGGTGGCCCCTAAAGCTGGGTAGCCTAGCAACTGCTTAAAAATCCATTCTTTTGCTGTTTTTTTTTTTTTTTTTTTTCTGATAGAGTTAGCTTTGATCTTCCCTTTGGGATTTCTTAAGGAAGTGGGGGATCACTACTCCTTAGTGCAGGCCAGTTTGCAGTGGAATGTCACCTGGACCTGGTGACCACAGTATGGCAGCCAGCACTTTCAGACACACTCCCACATCCAACTTCCTCATAGTCAGTTGCAGTGTGGCCTGGGAATGTGTTTACAAACCTTGGAAAGTGCAGGGAAATATACTGCCCTATCTCTGGAACTTAGGTCTTTGGGCAAGCATGGAGTTTTCACATCTTAGAAGGTAAACAGTTCCTGCAAGATAGAGTTCTAAAAACACACTCTCTGTTGTTGCCTTTCCTTCCTTGAAAGAAGATAGCTTTCCCAGGATACTCTGTGCTGAGTGACACTCACTACTTGAAAGCGCTTGCTTGCACTTTTCTTTTCACTCACAATTTCCCCTGGGCCTGAGACCATAGGGAAGGTCCCCACACTAACAGGGAAAGACAAACCAAAATGAAAACATCTGTTCCATCACGTTTTCTCTGTAGGAGAGATCCAGTGAGCCTAGGTCTGTCTGGAAAATTCTTGGATACTACGGGGACACAAACTGAGTGTGAACTTGGAATGGAACTTGGTGGCAAAATTCCCATTTTTCTCTTGGTGGGCCTTATAGCGGGGCGGCCTAGCAACTGCTTGAAAATCCATCAAATTGCTGTTTTCTCACTTCTGACAGTGCTAGGTTTGGTCCACCCTTTGGGATTTCTTAAGGAAGCGGGTGGCTTGCTGCTTGTCACCACGGGCCATGTGGAATGTCAGTGGAATGTCGGTGGAATGTCACCTTGACTAGGTGACCACAATATGGCACCCATCACTTTCAGACACACTCCTGCAGCCGGCTTCCTCATGGGCAGTCATGGTGTGGCCTAGGAATGTGTTCACAAGGCTCGGAAGAGCATGCAGACAATCTGCCCTGACTCTGGAATTAGCTTCTCTTGGCAAGCCTGGAAGTCTCACACCTTAGAAGCTAAACAGTTCTTGCTAGATTGAGGTCTAAAAACACACTCTCTGTTGATCCCTTTCCTTCCACAAATGAAGATAGCTTTCCCAGCATTCTGTATGCTGAGAGTCTCACAGTGCTTGAAAGCCCTTGCTTGAAGGTCATTTTTGAGTCACAGTTTCCCTTGAGACTGAGACCTTAGGGAAAGTCCCCACACTCACAGGGAAAGGAAAACCAACATCCAAACGTCTCTTCCGTCATGGCTTCTCTGTAGGAGAGGTCTAGTGAGACTAGGTTTGTATGAAAAATTTTTAGAACCTACGGGGACACATCCTGAGTGTGAACCTGGATACCAGACCATGGCAAAATTCCCATTTTTCTCTTTATGGACGCTAAAGTGGGGAGGTTTAGCAACTGCTTGAAAATCCATCCATTTGCTGTTTTCTTACTTCTGACAGCACTAGCTTTGTCTTCACTTTGGAATTTCTTAAGGAAATGGATGGATCACAACTCCTTGCCATGGGCCCCTTTACAATGAATGTCAACTCGAACTGGTGACCACAGTATGTCACCCAGCACTTTCAGACAAACTCCCGCAGCCTTCTTCCTCACGGGCAGTCATGGTGTGGCCTAGGAATGTGTTTACAAGGCTCGGAAATTACAGGCAGACACACTACCCTGGCTCTGGAAGTTAGACCCTCTGGTCAAGCCTGGAGATCTCATGTCTTATAAGCTAAACAGTTCCTGCAAGATAGAGTTCTAAAAACACTCTCTGTTGATGAGTTTCCTTCCTCAAAGGAAGGTAGCTTTCCCAGCATACTCTTTGCTGAGTGACACTCACTGCTTGAAAGCACTTGCTTGCATATTTCTTTCACTCACAATTTCGCCTGAGCCTGGGACCATAGGGAAGATCCTCACACTCAAAGGGAAAGGCAAACCAAAATCCAAACATCTGTTCCATCACATTTCTTTGGAGGAGAAATCCAGTAAGACTAGGTCTGTCTGGAAAATTCTTGGATGCTGTGGGTACACAAACTGAGTATCAACCTGGATACTGAACCTTGGTGACAAAGTTTCCGTTTTATTCCTGGTGGGCCCTATAGCAGGGTGGCCTAGCAACTGCTTGAAAATCCATCCAATTGCTGTTTTCTCACTTCTGACAGTGCTACGTTTGGTCCACCCTTTGGGATTTCTTAAGGAAGCGGGAGGATTGCAACTCATCACTGCAGGCCATTTTTGGTGGAAGGTCACCTCGACTAGGTGACCACAGTATGTCACCCAGCACTTTCAGACACTCCCGTAGCCCAGTTCCTCATGGGAAGTCATGGTGTGGCCTAGGAATGTGTTCACAAGGCTCGGAAAGTGCAGGCAGACAATCTGCCCTGCCTCTGGAATTTAGATCCTCTTGACAAGCCTGGAGGTCTCATGCCTTAGAAGCTAAGCAGTTCATGCAAGATGGAGTTCTAAAAACACACTCTCTGTTGATGCCTTTCCTTCCTTGAAGGAAGATAGCTCTCCTAGCATACTGTGTGCTGAGTGACACTGACTGCTTGAAAGTGCCTGCTTGCAGGTCTTTTTCCACCTGCAATTTTCCCTGAGCCAGAGACCATAGGGAGGGTCCCCACACTGACAGGGAAAGGCAAACCAACATAAATGTCCATTCCATCACGTTTTTCTATAGGGGAGATCCAGTGAACCCAGCCTGTGTGGACAGCCTTGGATCCTGCAGTGTGAACCTGAATATTGGACCTTGGTGACAAAATTCCCATTTTTTTCTTGGTGGGCTTTAAAGGGGTGTGACCTAGCAACTGCTTGAAAATCCATCCAGTTGCTGCTTTCTTTCTGTTGAGAGTGCTAGCTTTGCTCTGCCCTTTGGGATTTCTTAAGCAAGCTGGCAGCTCACAACACCTTGTGGCAGGCCCATTTGGAATGGAATGTCACCTCGATTAGGTGACCATAGTATGACACTCAGAACTCTCAGACACTCCTGCAGTCTGCTTCCTCATGGGAAGTTGCAGTTTGGCCTATTAATGTGGTTACATGGCTGGGAAACTGCAGGGAGACACACTACCCTGACTCTGGAAATTAGGTCCTCTAGGAAAGCCTGGAGGTCTCACGCCCTAGAAGCTAAACAGTTCCTGCTCGATAGAGGCCTGAAAACACACTCTCTGCTGATGCCTTTCCTTCCTCGAAGGAAGAATGCTTTTCCAGAATTCTGTGTGCTGAGATTCACACACTGCTTGAAAGCCTTGCTTTGAGGTAATTTTTCAGTCCCAATTTCCCCTGAGGCTGTGACCTTAGGGTCGGCCACACACTCACTGTGAAAAGCAAGCCAACATCCAAGCGTCTGTTCCGTCAGGTCTTCTCTGTTGGAGAGATCCGGGAAGCCTACATGTCTTTGTAAAATTCTTGCATACTGGTGGGGAGACAAACTGAATGTGAACCTGGACACCGGACCTTGGTGGCACAATTTGAAATTTTATCTCAGTTGGCCTAAACAGGGTGTGGCTTAGCAACTGATTGAAAATCCATTTCATTGCTGTTTTCTTACTTCTGACAGTGATAGCTTTGGTCTACTCTTTGGGATTTCTGAAGCAAGCATTTGTCTCAAAACTCCTAGCCACTAGCCTATTTCCAGTGGAATGTCACGTCGTCTGAGTAACCACAGTATGTAACCCAGCACTCCCAGACACACTTCAGCAGCCCTTTCCTCATGGGTACTCCCTGTATGACCTGGGGATGTGTTTACAAGGCGCAGAAAGTGTAGGGAAACACACTGACCTGACTCTAGCCTGTTCATGACAGATAGAGGCTTGAAAACACCCTCTCTTTTAGTGGCTTTCATTTCTCAAAGGAACATACCTTTACCAGCATTCTGTGTGCTGAGAGTCACATACTGCTCAAAAATGCTTCCTTGGAGGTCATTTTTTGGTATCAATTGACCCTGATAGTGTGGCCATAGGGAAGGCCTCCACACTCCCATGGAGATGCAAACCAACACTCAAAGGTTGTTTGATCAGGTTTTCTCTGTTTGAGAGATCCTGAGAGCCTAGGTCTGTTTGGAACATGCTTGGATACTATGGGGAAACAACCTGAGTGTGAACGTGGATACCAGACCTTGGTGGTAAAATTTGCATTTTTTCTCTCGGTTGATCCTGAAAAGGTGCATCCTAGCAACTGTTTGAAAATCCATCCAATTGCTGCTTTCTTACTTCTGACAATGATAGCTTTGGTCCATCCTGTGTGATTTCTGGAGCAAGCAGGCAGCTTACAATGCCTAGCTGCTGGCACATTTCAAGTGCAATGTCTCCTCCTTTGGAGTACGGCCCCCAGCACTCCCAAACCCACTCCTGCAGCCTACTTCCTCATTGGTCAGTCCTGGTAAGAACTAGGCTTGTGTTTGCAAAGTTCAGAAAGTGCAGGGAGACACACTGCCCTGACTTTGGATTATAGGTCCTCTGAGCAAACCCGGAGTTCTCACGTCTTAGAAGCTCAACCATTCCCTGCTAGATAGAGGCTTGAAAACATACTCTCTCTAGATGCCTTTCCTTCCTTGAAGGAAGATAGCTTTCCCAGCATTCTGAGAGCTGAGAGTCACACACTGCTTGAAAGTGCTTGGAGGTCATTTTTCATTAGTAATAGCCTTCTGAGTGACAGTACAGAAGTGCCCCAAACTCACACAGAAAGGCAAACCAACATCCAAACATCTGTCCCACAAGTATTCCCTGTAGAAGAGATCTGGTATGCGTAGGTCCGTTAGGTAAATTCTTGGATCCTTCATGGACATACCCTGAGTGTGATCCTGGATATCTGACCCTGGTGGCAAAATTAGCATTTTTCTCTGAGTGGGCCCTAAAGTGGTGTGGCCTAGAAACTGTTTGAAACTCAATCCAATTGCTGGTTGTTTTTTTTTAACTTCTGACAGTGTTAGTTTTGCTCCACCCTTTGGGATTTCTGAAGCAAGCGGAGGGCTCCCAACTCCTTGCCGCGGGCCCATATGCAGTGGAATGTCACCTTGACAAGTGCAGGGGGGACATCCTGCCCTGACTCAGGAAGTTAGTTTGCCCCTGACTCTGGGCAAACCTGGAGATCTCATGTATTAGAAGCTAAACAATTCCTGCTAGATAGAGGCCTGGAAACACACTCTCTGTTGATGCCTTAACTTCCTCGAAGAAGATAGCTTTCCCAGCATATTGTGTGCTGAGTGACACACACTGCTGGAAAGGGCTTGTTTGGAGGTCATTTTTGACTCGCAATTTCTCCTGAGCCTGAGACCATAAGGAAGGTCTCCACACTCACAGGGAAAGGCAAAACAACATAGAAACATCTGCTCCATCAACTTTTCTCTGTTGGAGAGATCCAGTGAGCCTGGGTCTGTCTAGATTTTTCTTGGAAAGTGTGTGGACACACCATGGGTGTCAACCTGTATATCTGACCTTGATGGCAAAATTCGCATTTTCCTCTTGGTTGGCCCTAAAGAGGGGTGGCCTAGCAACTGCTTGATCTTCCATCCAATTGCTGTTTTCTCAATTCTGGAAACCCTAGCTTTGCTCCATCCTTTGGCATTTATGAAACAAGCAGGCGGCTTGCAACTCCTCGCCATGGACCCATTTGAAGTGTAATGTAACTTCGATTAGGTGACCACAGTATGGCACCCAGCACTCTCAGACACACTCCCGCAGCTGGCTTCCAAATGCACAGTTACGGCATGGCCTAGGAATTTGTTTACAAGTCTTGGAAAGTGCAGGGAGACACATGGTGCTGACTCTGGAATTTAGGTCCTCTGTGCAAGCCTGGAGGTCTCACGTCTTAGAAGCAAAACAGTTCCTGCTAGATCAGTTCAGTCCAGTTCAGTTCAGTCACTCAGTCTTGTCTGACTCTTTGTGACCCCATGAATCGCAGCACGCCAGGCCTCCCTGTCCATCACCAACTCCCAGAGATTACTCAAACTCATGTCCATGGAGTTGGTGATGCCATCCAGCCATCTCATCCTCTGTCATCCCCTTCTCCTCCCCCCCCAACCCCTCCCAGCATCAGGGTCTTTTCCAATGAGTCAATTCTTCCCATGAGGTGACCAAAGTATTAGAGTTTCAGCTTCAGCATCAGTCCTTCCAACGAACACCCAGGACTGATCTCCTTTAGGATGGACTGGTTGGATCTCCTTATAGTCCAAGGGACTCTCAAGAGTCTTCTCCAACACCACAGTTCAAAAGCATCAATTTTTCGGTGCTCAGCTTTCTTCACAGTCCAACTCTCACATCCATACAAGACCACTGGAAAAACCATAGCCTTAACTAGATGGACCTTTGTCGGCAAAGTAATGTCTCTGCTTTTTAATATGCTATCTAGGTTGGTCATAACTTTCCTTCCAAGGAGTAAGCGTCTTTTAATTTCATGGCAGCAGTCACCATCTGCAATGATTTTGGAGCCCAAAAAATAAAGTCTGACACTGTTTCCACTATTTCCCCATCTATTTCCCATGAAGTGATGGGACCAAATGCCATGATCTTAGTTTTCTGAGTGTTGAACTTTAAACTAACTTTTTTATTTTCTTCCTTCACTTTCATCAAGAGGCTTTTTAGTTCCTCTTCACTTTCTGCCATCAGGGTGGTGTCATCTGTATATCTGAGGTTATTGATATTTCTCCTGGAAATCTTGATTCCAGCTTGTGCTTCTTCCAGACCAGCGTTTCTCATGATATACTCTGCACATAAGTTAAATAAGCAGGGTGACAATATACAGCCTTGACGTACTCCTTTTCCTACTTGGAACCAGTTTGTTGTTCCATGTCCAGTTCTAACTGTTGCTTCCTGACCTGCAGACAGGTTTCTCAGGAGGCAGGTCAGGTGGTCTGGTATTCCCATCTCTTTCAGAATTTTCCACAGTTCATTGTGATCCCCACAGTCAAAGGCTTTGACAAAGTCAATAAAGCAGAAATAGATGTTTTTCTGGAACTCTCTTGCTTTTTTGATGATCCAGCGGATGTTGGCAATTTGATTTCTGGTTCCTCTGCCTTTTCTAAAACCAGCTTGAACATCTGGAAGTTCACGGTTCATGGTTCACATATTGTTGAAGCCTGGCTTGGAGACTTTTGAGCATTACTTTACTAGCGTGTGAGATGAGTGCAATTGTGAGGTAGTTTGAGCATTCTTTGGGATTGCCTTTCTTAGGGATTGGAATGAAACTGACCTTTTCCAGTCCTGTGGCCACTGCTGAGTTTTCCAAATTTGCTGGCATATTGAGTGCAAGCACTTTCACAGCATCATCTTTCAGGATATGAAATAGCTCAACTGGAATTCCCTCACCTTGGAGGCATGAAAACACACTCTGTTGATGCCTTTCTTTCCTCAAAGGAAGATAGCTTTCCCAACCTACTGGTTGCTGAGTGACACCCAAAGCTGGAAAACACTTGCTTGGAGGTCATTTTTCACTTGCAATTTCCCCTGAGTCTAAGAACATAGTGAAGTTCCCCACATTCACAATGAAAGGTAAGCCAACATCCAAACATCAGTTCCATCATGTTTTCTCTGTAGGAGAGCTCCAGTGAGCCTAGGTCTGACTGGAAATTTCTTAGAAACCACGGGGACACACCATAAGTGTTAACCTGGATATTGAAGCTTGAAGGAAAACTTCACATTTTTCTCTTGGTGGGACCTAGAGTGGTGCAGCCTATGAACTACTCGAAAATCCCTCCAATTGCTGTTTTCTCACTGCTGACAGTACTAGCTTTGCTCCACCATTTGGGATATCTCAAGCAAGTGGGCAGCTCCCAACTACTCACCGCCAGCTCATTTGCAGTGGAATGTCACCTCAACTAGGTGACTACAGTATGGCACCCAAAACACTCACACTCCCGCAGCATGCTTCCTCATGTGTAGTTGTGGAATGGCTTAGCAATGTGTTTCCAAGGTTCAGAACATGCAGGGAGACACCCTGCACTGACTCTGGAAGTTAGATCCTCTAGACAAATCTGGAGGTCTCATGTCTAAAAACTAGACAGTTCCTGATAGATAGAGCTCTGAAAACACTCTCTTTAGCTGATTTTCCTTCCTCGAGGAAACATATTTTTCCCAGCATTCTGTATCCTGAGAGTCACACTCTGCTTGACCATGCTTGCTTGCAGGTCATTTTTCAGTGGAAATTTCCCCTGAGGCTCTGACTGTAGGAAAGGTCCCTGCAACATAGGGAAATGCAAACAAACATCCAAATGTTTACTCCATCACGTTTTCTCTTAGGAGAAATCCAGTGAGCCTAAGTCTGTCTGGAAATTTCTTGGAAAATGTGGGGGAAAACCCTGAGTGTGAACCTAGATACCAGACCTTGGTTGCAAAATTCTCATTTTTCTCTCAGCAGGCCCTAAAGCGGGGTGGCCTAGCAACTGCTTCAAAATCCATCCTGTTGAGGTTTTCTTACTTCTGAAATCGCTAGGCTTGCTCCACCCTTTTTGATTTCTGATGCAGCCACCAGCTGGCAAGTCCTCACTGTGGGCCCATTAGCAGTGGAATGTCACCTTAACAGGTGGCCACAGTATGGCACCCAGCACTGTCAGACCCACTTCCACAGCCTGATTCCTCAAGGACAGTCACGGAATGGTCTAGGAATGTTTTGCAAGGCTTGGAAACTTCCATGGAGACACACTGCCCTGACTCTGGAAGTTAGGTCCTCTGGGCATGCCTGGAGGTCTCACGTGTTAGAAGTTAAACAGTTCCGGCAAGATAGGGTTCTAAAAACACACTCTTTGTTGACGCCTTACCTTCCTTGAAGGAAGATAGCTTTCCCATTATACTGTGGGCTGAGTGACACTCACTGCTTGAAAACACTTGCTTGCAGGTCTTCTTTCACTCACAAATTCCCCTGAGCCTGAGACCATAGCAAAGGTCCCCATACTCACAGGGAATGGCAAACCAAGATCCAAATGTCTGTTCCATCATGTTTTCCCTGGAGGACAAATTCAGAGAGCCCAGGCCTGTCTAAAAATTTCTGGGAAACTGTGGGGACACACCATGGCTGTCAACCTGGATACAGGACCTCAATGACAAAATTTGCTTTTTTCTCTCAGTGGGGCCTATAGCGGGGCCGCCTAGCAACTGCTTGAAAATCCATCCAATTGCTGTTTTCTCACTTCTGACGGTGCTAGCTTTACTCAACCCTTTGGCATTTCTGAAGCAAGCGAGCAGTTCACATCTCCTTGGTGTGGGCCCATTTGCAGTGGAATGTCACGTCAACTATGTGACCACAGTATGGCCCCCAGCACACTCAGAAACACTAACGCAAATTGCTTCCTCATGGCTAGTCACAGAGGGTCTAGGAATGTGTTTGCAAGGCTCAGAAAGTACAAGGAGACACAGTGCCGACTCTGTAAGTTAGGATCTCTGGTCAAGCCTGGAGGTCTCACATCAGAGAAACTAGACTATTCCTGCTAGATAGAGGCCTGAAAACACACTCTCTGTTGATGACTTTCCTTCCATGAAGGAAGATAGCTTTCTCAGCATTCTGTGTGTCGAAAGTCTCACACTGCTTGAAAGCATTTTCTTGGAGGTTATTTTCAGTTCAAATTTCCCTTGAGACTGAGACTTTAGGGAAGGTACCCCCACTCACAGGGAAAGGCAAACCAATATCCAAATGTCTGTTCCATCACATTTTCCTGTAGGAGCGATCCACTGAGCCTAGATCAGTCTGGAAAATTCTTGGATCATGCAGGTACACAAACTGAGTGTGAACTTGAATACTGGACTTTTGTGGCAAATTCCCATATTCCTCTCAGTGGGCCTTAAAGTGGTGTGGCCTAGCAACTGCCTGAAAATCCATCCAATTGCTGTTTTTTTACTTATGACAGTGCTAGCTTTGGTGTACCCTTTGGGATTTCTTAAGGATGTGGACAGATCCCAAGCCCTTGCTCTGGGCCCCTTTGCAGTGGAATGTCACCTTGACCTGGTGACCACAGAATGGCACCCAGCACTTTCAGACACACTCCCGCAGCCAGCTTCTTCATGGGCAGTCACCATGTGGCCTAGGAATGGGGTTAGGCTCGGAAAGTGCAGGCAGACACTCTGCCCTGATTCTGGAAGTTAGCCCTTTTTGGCAGGCCTGGAGGTCTTATGCCTTCGAAGCTAAACAGTTCCTGATAGATAGAGGCCTGAAAACGTACTCTCTATTGATGCCTTTCCTTCCTTGAAGGAAGATATCGTTCCCAGCATACTGTGTGCTGAGTGACACATACTGCTGGAAAGTGCTTGCTTCAAGTTCGTTTTTACTCACAGTTTTCCCATGACCATAGAGAAGGAACCCACACTCACAGGGAAAGGCAAACCAATATCTGTTGGAACACCTGTTCCATCATGGTTTCTCTGTAGGGGAGGTCCAGTGAGCATAGGTCTGTATGGAAAATTCTTGGATTCTATAGGGACACACCATGAGTGTCAACCTGGATACTGGACCTGGATTTCAAGATTCCCGTTTTTCTCTCAGTAGGCCCTGAAGGGGGCCATCTAAGCAATTGCTTTAAAATCCATCTAAATGCTGTTTTCTCACTTCTGACAGCAGTAGCTTTGGTCCACCCTTTGGGATTTCTTAAGGAAATGGGTGTATCGCAACTCCTTACCATCGGCCCATTTGCAGTGGAATGCAACCTCAGCTAGGTGACCACAGTATGGCACCCACCAGTTTCAGATACACTCCCAAAGCCTGCTTCCTCATGGGCAGTCATGGTGTGGCCTAGGAATGTGTTTACAAGGCTCAAAAAGTGCAGGGAGACAAATTGCCCTGAGTCTGGAAGTTAGGTCCTCTGGGCAAATCTGGAGGTCTCACGTCTTAGAAGCTCAACTGTTCCTCCTAGAGAGAGGACTGAAAACACACGCTCTCTAGATGCCTTTCCTTCTATGAAGGAAGATAGCTTTCTCAGCATTCTGAGTGCTGAGAGTCACACAGTGCTTGAAAGTGCTTGCTTGGAGTTCATTTTTCAATTGTAATATGCTCTGAGGGTGTGACAGTAGGGAAGGGCCTGAAAGTCACACAGAAAGGCAAACCAACATTCAAAAGTCTGTTCCATCATGTATTCTCTGTAGGAGAGACCTAGTGAGCCTAGGTCCATCTGGAAAACTGTTGGATCCTGTGGGGACACATCCTGAGTGTGAACCTGGATAGCAGACCTTGGTGGCATAATTCGCATTTTTGGCTCGGTGACCCCTAAAGCGGGGCAGCCTAGCAACTGCTTGAAAATCCTTCCTGCTGCTGTTGTCTTACTTCTGACAGTGTTAGGTTTGCTCCACCCTCTTTGATTTCTGAAGCAAGCTGGCTGCTCTCAACTCCTCACAGCAGGCCAATTTGCAGTGGAATGTCACCTCAACTAGGTGACCACAGTATGGCACCCAGCACTTTCAGACACCCTCCCGCAGCCTGTTTCTTCATGGGCAGTCATGAAATGGCCTAGGAATGAGTTAGCAAGGCTCAGAAACTCTAGGGAGACACACTACCCTGACACTGAAAGTTAGAACCGCTGGACCAGCTTGGAGGTCTCATGTCTTAGAAGCTAAACAGTGCCTGTAAGGTAGAGACCTGAAAACACACTCTCTGTTGATGTCTTTCCCTCCTCAAAGGAAGATAGCTTTCCCAGCATACTGTGTGCTGAGTGACACACACTGCTGGAAAGGTCTTTCTTGCAGGTCAGTTGTTATTCAAAAGTCCCCCTGAGGCTGAGACCGTAGGGAAGGTCTCTACACTCACAAGCAAAGGTAAACCAACCCCCAAACGTCTATTCCATCACTTTTTTTCTGTAGGAGAAATTCAGTGATCTGTCTGGAAAATTCTTGGACGCTGTGAGTTCACACCCTGAGTGTGAATCTGGACACTGGACCTTGGTGGCAAAATTCCCTTTTTTCTCTCAGTGCGCTCTAAAGCAGGGTGGCCTAGCAACTGATTGAAAATCCATCCAGTAGTTGTTTTCTAACTTACAGCAGCACTAGCTTTGGTCCACCTTTTGCGATTTCATAAGGAAGCGGGCAGCTCACAACTCCTTGCGCAGGGCCATTTGCAGTGGAATGTCACCTCAAGTACGTGACCACAGTATGGCACCCAGCACTTTCAGACACACTCCCGCAGCCTGCTTCCTCATGGGCAGTCACAGAATGGCCTGTGAATATGGTTACGAGGTTTGGAAAGTGCAGATAAACATTGCCCTGACTCTGTAAGTTAGTGCCTCAGGGCAGGCCTGAGCTCTCACATCTTAGAAACTAGAGAATTCCTTCTAGATAGAGGCTTGAAAACACTCTCTCTGTTGATGCCTTTCCTTCCATGAAGGAAGAAAGTGTTCCCAGCTCTCTGCGTGCTCACAGTCTTCCATTGCTTTGAATCCCTTGCTTGGAGGTCTTTTATCAGTTGCAATTTCCTTTGAGGCTGAGACCATAGAGAAGGTACACACACTCTCAGGGAAAGGTAAAGCAACATCCAAACAGCTGTTCCATCACATTTTCTCTGTAGGAGACATCAAGTGAGCCTAGGTCTCTCTGGAAATTTCTTGGAAATTGTGGGGACACACCATAAGTGTCAACCTGGATATCAGACCTTGATGACAAAATGTGCATTCTTATCTTGATGGGCCCTAAGTGGGGCGGCCTAGCAACTGCTTGAAAATTAATCCAATTGCTGAATTCTCACTTCCTATATGGCTAGTTTTGTGCCATCCTATGGCATTTCTGAAACAAGCAGGTGGCTTGCAACTCCTCACCATGGGTCCATTTGTGGTGGAATGACACCTCGACTAGGAGACCTCAGTATGGCACCCAGCACTTTCAGACACTATCCCACAGCCTGCTTCCTCATGGGCAGTTGTGGTGTGGCCTAGGAATGTTTTTGTAAGGTTTGGAACCAGCAGGGAGACACCCTGAGCTGACTCTGGAAGTTAGGTCCTCTGGGCAAGCCTGGAGGTCCCATGTTTTAGAAGTGAAACAGTTCATGCTAGATAGAGGCCTGAAAACACATTCTATGTTGATGTCTTTCCTTCCTTGAAGGAAGATAGCTTTCCCAGCATACTGTGTGTTGAGTGACACACACCGGTGGAAAGTGCTTGCTGGAGGTCATTTATCACTTTCAAATTTTCCTGAGCCTGAGTCTGTAGGGAAGGTCCCCACATTCACAGGGAAAGGCACACCAACATCCAAACGTCTGTTACATCATGTTTTCTCTGGAGGAGAGATGCAGTGAGCCTAGGTCTGTCTGGAATTTATTGAAAACTGCATGGACACATCATGGGTGTCAACATGGATATCATACCTGGATGACAAAATTAGCATTTTTCTCTTGGGGCCCTAAAGGGGGTGGTCTGCTTCAAAATCCACCCAACAGCTGTTTTCTCACTTCTGACAGTGCTAGGTTAGATCCACCCTTTGGAATTTCTGAAGCAAGCAGGTGGCTTGCAACTCCTCACCAGAGACCCACTGCAGTAGAATGTCACCTCAACTAGGTGACCACAGTATGGTACCTAGCACTCTCAGACACACACCCGCAGCCTGCTTCCTCATGGGCAGTTGTGGAATGGCCTAAGAATGTGCTTGCAAGGCTCAGAAAGTGCAAGGAGACACACTGCCCTGTCTGGAATTTAGAACGTCTGGGAAAGCCTAGTGTTTTCACGTCTTAGAGACTAGGCTCTTCCTGCTAGGTAGAGGCCTGAAAACACACTCTGTGATGATGTCTTTCCTCCATGAAGGAAGATAGCTTTCCCAGCATTCTGTGTTCTGAGAGTCTCAAACTGCTTATAAGTGCTTGCTTGGAGGTCATTTTTCAGTCTCAATTTCCCCTGAGACTGAGACCATAGGAAAGGTCCCAACACTCACAGGGAATGGTAAAGCAACATCCCATCATCTCTTCTGTCAAGTTTTTTTCTGTAGGAGAGATCCAGTGAGCCTAGATCTGTCTGGAAATTTTTGTAGAAATGCGGGACACACCATGAGTGTCAACCTGGATATCCAACCTTGATGGAAAAATTCTCATTTTTCACTCGGTGGACCATAAAGCGGGGAGGCCTAGCAACTGCTTGAAAACCCATCCAATTTGTATTTTCTCACTTCTGACTGGGCTAGTTCTCCTCCACCCATTGGCATTTCTGAAGGAAACAAGAGCCTTGAAACCCCTCGCCTCAGCCCCATTTGCAGTGGAATGTCGCCTCCACTAGGTGAACACAGTATGGCAACCAGCACTCTCAAACACACCCCCTCCCCCAGCCTGCTTCCTCACGAGCAGTTGCAGTATGGCCTAAAAATGTGTTTACCCATAGAAGACCAAGCACTGGCAAAAGCTTCTGCTTTGTCTTGTCTAAGATGAATGTTCTCCAACTGCTGCTGCAAAGCGGCCGGCTTCACGTTGTGATACCCTGCCTGTTCTAAAATGAATGATATTGTTTCAAGAACTAGGTGAAGATCTTGTTTCTCTAGAGAAAATGCAACTTGAAGTTTTTCTTCCTCTTCTTCACTGAAACTACTTTCAGCCTTCAGGTGAAGTTTTTGAAGAATTCGGGTGAGCAGTCGTGGAAATCTTCCTATATCTATTTCATTTATCAGGGACACTGCTTTTTTCATGCTATACTTTGGTGTATTAAGGAGGATCTGTGGATACAATACAATGTGTACCTGAGAACACAGAATGTCATTAATTACATTAATAAACATAAGACAGTAGCCACATTCAATTAAAAAAAAAAAATGTGTTTACAAGGCTCAGAATGTGCAGGGAGACACACTGCCTTGACTTGAAAGTTAGGTCCTCTGGGAAAGTCTGAAGTTCTCCTGTATTGGAAGCTAAACAGTTCCTGCTAGATAGAGGCCTAAAAACACACTCTCTTTTGATGCTTTTCCTTCCTTGAAGGAAGTTATCTTTTCCAGTATACTGTGAGCTGAGTGACACACACTGCTGGAAAGCGCTTGCTTGGAGGTCTTTTTTCACTTGAATTTCTCCCTGAGGATGAGACTGTAGTGAATGCCCCCACACTCACAGGGAAATGTAAACCAACATTCCAACATCTGTTCCATTACGTTTTCTCTGGAGGAGAGATCCAGTGACCCTATGTACTCTGTACTTTCAGACACATTTCCGCACTCTGCTTCCTCACTGGCATTTACAGTGTGTCCTAGGAGTATGTTTACAAAGTTCAGAAAGTGAAGGGAGACACACTACCCTGATTCTGGAAGTTAGCTAATCTGGGCAAGACTGGAGGTCTCACATCTTTGAACTTAAAATTTCCTGCAAGATAGAGGCCTGAAAACAGACTCTCTTTTGATGCCTTAGTTTCCTTGAAGGAAGATAGCTTTCCCAGCCTAATGTGTGCTGAGCGCAACACACTGCTGGAAAGTGCATGCTTGGAGGTCAGTATTCACCCCCCGTTTCCCCTGAGCCTATGACAGTAGAGAAGGTCCCCACACGCACAGGCAAAGGCTAACCAATATCCAAATGACAATTCAGTCACATTTTCTCCGTGTGAGAGATCTAGTGAGCCTAGGTCTGTCTCAAAATTTCTTGGTAACTGTGGGGACACACCATGAATGTCAACCTGGATATCGGACCTTGATGGCAAATTTCGCATTTTCCTCTCGGTGGGCCTAAAAGCAGTGTGGCCTAGCAACTGCTTGAAAGTGCATCCAATTGCTGTTTTCTCACTTTCAACAGCACTTACTTTGCTCCAACCTTTGCTATTTCTGAAGCAAGCGGGCGGCTCTCAACTCCTTGCGGCAGGCCCTTTTGCCGTGGAATATCACTTCAACTACATGATGACACTGAGGCACTGTGTACTCTTAGACACATTCCTGTAGCCTGCTTCCTCATAGGCAGTCGTGGTGTGGCCTAGGAATAAGTTTACAAGGCTCTGAAAATGCAGGGAGACACACTGACCTGACTCTGGAGGTTAACTCCTCTGGACAAGACTGGAGATCTCATGTCTTAGAAGCTAAACAGTTCCTGCAAGATAGAGGCCTGAAAACACACTGTCGATGCCTTTCCTTCCTCGAAGGAAGATAGCATTCCCAGAATACTGTGTGCTGAGTGACACATACTGTTGGAAAGCACTTGCTTGGAGGTCATTTTTCACGTGCAATTTCCCCTGAGCCTTAGAGCATACGAAGGGTCCCCACACTCACAGAGAAAGGCAAACTGACATCCAAACATCTGTTCCATCACGTTTTCTCTGGAGGAGAGATCCAGTGAGTCTAAGTCTGTCTGGAAATTTGGAAACTGTGCGGACACACCACGTGTGTTAACCTGTATATCGGGTTTTGAAGGCAAATGCAAAATTTGCATTTTACTCTCTGTGGGCCCTAAAGCGGGGTGGCCAAGCAACTACTTGAAAATCCATCCAATTGCTGTTTTCTCACTTCTGACAGCACCAGGTGTGCTCCACCGTTTGGCATTTCTGAAGCAAGTGGGCTGATTGCAACTCCTCGCTGCGGACCCATTTACAGTGGAATGTGACCTTGACTCGGAGACCAAAGTATGGCACCCAGCACTCTCAGACACACTCCTACAGCCCGCTTCCTCATGTGCAGTCGTGGAGTGGCCTAGGAATATGTTTGCAAGGCTTGGAAAGTGCAGGGAGACACACTGCCCTGACTATGGAAGTTCTGTCCCCTGGGCAAGCCTGGAGGTCTCACGTCTTAGAAGCTAAACAATTCCTGCAATCTAGAGACCAGAAAACACAGTCTATGTTGATGCCTTTCTTTCCTCAAGGGAAGATGTTTTCCCCCACATACTGTAAGCTTAGTGAGACACACTGCTGGCAAGTCCTTGCTTGGAGGTCATTTTTCACTAGCAGTTTCCCCTGAGAATGAGATGGTAGGTAAGATCCCCAAAATCACAGAAAAGGCAAACCAACATCCAATCGTCTGCACCATCACCTTTTCTCTGCAGTAGAGATCCAGTGAGCCTACGTCTGTTTGGAAATTTCTAGGAAACTGCAGAGCACACCATGAGTGTCAACCTGGATATCGGAAATTGATGGCAAAACTAGCACTTTTCCCTCCGAAGCCCCTAAACTGTGCAGCCTTGCTGTTTTCTCACTTCAGATATCGGTAGCTTTCCCCACCATTTTGGATTTCTGAAGCAAGCAGGCAGATCGCAACTCCTTGCCGCAGGCCCATTTGTAGGGAAACGTCACCTCGATTAGGTGACCACAGTATGGCACCCAGCACTCTCAGACACAATACTGCAGCCTGCTTCCTCATGGGCAGTCACAGTGTGGACTAGGAATGTGTTTACAAGGGTCAGAAAGTGCAGGGAGACACACTGCCTGCACTCTAGTAGTCAGCTCTTCTGGGCAAGCTTGGAGGCCTCACATTTTAGAAGCGAAACAAGACCTGCTAAGATGCCTGAAACACACTTTTTGTTGATGACTTTCCTTCCACAAAAGAAGATAGCTTTCCCAGAATTCTGTGTGCTGAGAGTCTCACACTGCTTGAAAGTGCTTTCTTGGAGGTCATTTTTCAGTCGTAAATTCCCCTGAGGCTGACACCACAGGGAGGCACCCCACTCTCAAAGAAAGAAGCAAACCAACATCCAAACGTCTGTTCCATCACAATTTCCCTGTAGGAGAGATCCAGTGAGCCTAGGTCTGTCTGGAAAATTCTGGGATCCTGCAGATACACACCATGAGTTTGAACCTGCATAATTGACCTTGGTGGCAAAATTCCCGTTTTTCTCTCACTGGGCCCTAAAGCGGTTTGGCCTTGCAACAGCTTGAAAATCCATCCAATTGCTGTTTTCTCACTTCTGACAACGTTAGCTTTGCTCCACCCTTTGGCATTTCTGAAGAAAGGGAGTGGCTCACAACTCCTCGCTACAGGCCTATTTGTTGTAAAAAGTCACCTCGATTAGGTGAACACAGTAGGGCACCCAGCATGTTTAGACATGTTCCTGCAGATTGCTTCCACATAGGCATTCGCAAAATGGCCTAGGAATGTGTTTACAGGCTCAGAAAGTGCAGGGAAATACACTGACCTGACTCTGGAAGTTAGGTCCCATGGGCAAGCCTGGAGTCTCATGTCTTAGAAGCTAAATAGTTCCTGCTAGATAGAGAGCTGAAAACACACTCTTAGTTGATGCCTTTCCTTTCTTGAAGGAAGACAGCTTTCCCAGCATGCTGTGTGCTGAGAAACAAACACTGCTGGAAAGCGCTAGCTTGGAGGTCTGTTTTCAGTCGTAATTTCCCCTGAGGCTAAGACTATAGGGAAGGTCTCCAAACTCACAGGGAAAGGCAAACCAACATCCAGACGTCTGGTCCATCACGTTTTCTCTGTAGGAGAGATCTAGTGAACCTAGATCTGTCTGGAAAATTCTTGGATACTGTGGAGATACACCCTGAGTGTGAACCTGGATACCAGACATTCGTGGCAAAATTCCAATTTTTCTCTTGGTGGGCCTTGAAGTCGGGCCGCCTAGCAACTGCTTCAAAATCCATCCAATTTCTGTTTCCTTACTTCTGACAACTCTAGTTTTGGTCTGACCTTTGGGATTTCTTCAGGAAGCAGCCAGATCCCAAACCCTCGCCATGGGCCCATTTGCAGTGGAATGTCACTTCAACTAGGTGACCACAGTATGGCACCCAGCACTTTCTGAGACACTCCCACAGACTGCTTCCACATAGGCAGTCGTGGTGTAGCCTAGGAATACATTTACAAGGCTCAGAAGTGCAGGGAGATGCACTGCCCTGACTCTGGAAGTTATGTCCTCTGGGCCAGTCTGCAGGTCTCATATCTTAGAAGCTAAACTGTTACTGCAATATAGAGTCCTAAAAACACTGTTGATGCCTTGCCTTCCTTGAAGGAAGATACCTCTCCCAGCATACTGTGTGCTAAGTGACACTCACTGCATGAATCCACTTGTTTGCAAATCCTTTTTCACTCGCGATTTCTGCTGAGCCTGAGAGAGTAGTGAAGATTCCAACACTCAGGGAAAGGCAAACCAACATCCAAACATCTGTTCCATCACATTTTCTCAGTAGGAGAGATCCAGTGAGCCTAGGTCTGTCTGGAAAATTGTAGTATCCTGCAGGGACACACCCTGAGTGTGAACCTGGATACTGGAAATTCATGGCAAAATTCCCACTTTTCTCTTAGTGGGCCCTAAAGTGAGGTGGCCTAGAAACATCTTGAAAATCCATCCAATTGCTGTTTCCTTATTTTTGACAGCGCTCGTTTCGGTCTGTCCTTTCAGATTTCTTCAGGAAGCGGGCAAATCACAACTCTTTATCGTGGGCCCATTTACAGGGGATGTCACCTCAACTAGGTGAGCACAGTATGACACCCAGCACTCTCAGACACACTCCCACAATCTGCTTGCACATGCGCAGTCAAGGAATGGCCTAGGAATGTGTTTCCAAGACTCAGAAAGTGCAGGGAGACACACTGCCCTGGCTTTGGAAGTTAGGTCCTCTGGGCAAGCCTAGAGGTCTCACATCTTAGAAACTAGACAGTTCCTGATAGGTAGAGGCCTGAAAACACACTCTCTGTTGATGTCTTTCCTTCCACGAAGGAAGATAGCTTTCCCAGAATTTTGTGTGCTGAGAGTCTCACACTGCTTAAAATAATTTTCTTGGAGGTTATTTTTCAGTCACAATTTTCCTTGAGACTGATTCCATAGGGAAGGTCCCCCCACTCACAGGGAAAAAGAAACCAACATCCAAACGTCTGTTATATCACGTTTTACCTGTAGGAGAGATCCACTGAGCCTAGGTCAGTCTGGAAAATTATTGGATCCAGCGGGGACACACCCTGAGTGTGAACTTGGATACCAGACCTTGTTGGCAAAATTCCCATTTTTCTCTCTGTGGGCCCTAAAGCAGGGCGGCCTAGCAACTTCTTGAAAATCCATCCAATCACTGTTTTCTCACTTCTGACAGCACACTGTTTGGTCCATCATTTGGGAGGAAGCTGGCAGCTCGCAACTCCTTGCCGTGGGGCATTTGTGGTGGAATGTCACTTCCACAAGATGACCACAGTATTGCCCCAGCACTCTCAGACACACTCCTGCAGCTGGCTTCCCCATGGGCAGTCACAGTGTAACCTAGGAATGCGGTCACAAGGCTGGGAAAATGCAGACAGACATTCTGCTCTGACTCTGGAAGTTAGCTCCTCTTGGCAAGCCTGGAGGTCTCACACCTTTATCAGCTAAACAGTCCCTACTAGATAGAGGCCTGAAAACACACACTCTGATGATGCCTTTCCTTCCTTGAAGGAAGATAGCTTTCCCAGCATACTGTGTGCTGAGTGACACACTGCTGGAAAGTGCTAGCTTGGAGGTCATTTTTCAGTCGCAATTCCCCCTGAGCCTGAGACCAAAGGAAAGGAACCCACACTCACAGGGAAAGGCAAACCATCATCCAAATGCCTGTCCATCACGGTTTCTCTGTAGGAGAGGTCCAGTGAGCCTAGGTCTGTCTGGAAAACTTTTGGATCCTGTGGGGACACACCATGAGTGTCAACCTGGATACTGGTCTTGGTTTCAAGATTCCCATTTTTCTGTCAGTGGGCCCTGAAGGGGGCTGTCTTAGCAGTTGCTTGAAAATCCATCCAATTGATCTTTTTTCACTTCTGACAGTGCTAACTTTGTTCCAGCCTTTGGGATATTTTAAGGAAGCAGATGGATCGCAATTCCTCACCGCAGGCCCATTCCATTTGCACTGGAATGTAACCTTGACTAGGTGCCACAGTATGGGACCCAGCACTTTCAGACACACACTCGCAGCCTGCTTCCTCATGGGTAGTCACGGTGTGGCCTAGGAATGTGTTTACAAGACTTGGAAGGGGCAGGGAGACACACTGCCCTGACTCTGGTTGTTTTGTCCTCTGGCCAAGCTTGGAGGTCCCATGTCTTAGAAGCTAAACAGTTCTTGCAAGATAGATTCTAAAAACACACTGTCTATTCATGCTTTTCCTTCCTAGAAGGAAGATACCTCTCCCAGCACACTGTGCTGAGTGACACTCACTGATTCAAGGTGCTTGCTTGCTGGTCGTTTTCCACTCGCAATTTTCGCTGAGCCTGAGACAGTAGAAATGATCCCCATAATCACAGGGAAAGGCAACCCAACATCCAAACGTCTGTTCCGTCATGTTTTCTCGTAGGTGAGGTCCAGAAAGCTGAGGTCTGCCTATAAAAGTCTAGGATACTGCGGGGACACATCCTGAGTTGAACCTAGATACTGGACTTTGTGGCAAAATTTGCATTTTTCTGTTGGTTGGGCCTTAAATGGTGTGGCGGAGCAACTGCTTGAAAATCCTTCCAATTTCTGTTTCTTACATCTAACAGTGATACCTTTGGTCCACACTTTGGGATTTCTGAAGCAAGCAGGTGGGTTTCAACTCATAGCCTCTGGCCCATTTCCAGAGGAATGTTACCTTGTCTGGGTAACCACAGTATGGCACCCAGCACTCCCAGACACACTGCTGCAAACTGCTTCCTCATGGGTAGTCATGGTATGACTTAGAAATGTGTTTACAAGTCTCAGAAAGTGCAGGGAAACACATTGACCTGACTCTAGAAGTTAGGTCCTGTGGGCAAACCTGCAGGTCTCACATCCTAGAAGTTAGACAATTCATGCTGGAATTGTTGATGCCTTTCCTTCCTCAAAGGAACTTAGCTTCCCCAGCATTCATTGTGCTGAGAGTCACACTGTTTGAAAATGCTTGCTTGGAGGTCATTTTTCAGTAGCAAATTCCCCTGATGGTGTTACCATAGGGAAGGCCCCCATACGCACAGGGAATGGCAGACCAACATCTAAACCACTGTTTCAACACGTTTTCTCTACAGGAGAGATCCAGAGAGCCTAGGTCTCTCTGTCAAATTCTTGGATACTGCAGGGACACATCTCGAGTGTGAACCTGCAAACAGGATCTTGGTGGCAAAATTCACGATTTTCTCTTGGTTGGCCCCAAAACAGTGCAGACCAGCAGCTACTTGAAAATCCATCTAGTTACTGTTTTCTTACTTGTGATAGTGATAGCTTTGGTCAACCCTTTGGGATTTCTGAAGCAAGCAGGTGGCTTGCCACGCTTAGCTACTGTCCCATTTCCAGTGGAAGTTCAATGGATCTAGGCAACAAAATATAGTACTCAGCACTCTCAGACACACTCCTGCAGCCTGTTTCCTCATGGACAGTCCCAGTATTACCTAGGAATGTGTTTACAAGGCTCAGAAAGTGCAGGGAAACATAGTGCCTTGACTCTGGAAATTAGGTCCTCTGTGCACTCCTGGAATTCTCACATCTTAGAATCTAGATAGTTCCTGATAGATAGATGCCTGAAAACACACTCTCTTTTGATCTGCTTCCATCATTGAAAGAACATAGCTTTCCCAGCATTCTATTGGCTGAGAATAACACACTGCTTGAAAATGCTTGCTTGGAGGTCACTTTTCAGTAACAATTTCTCCTGACTGTGTTACCATAGGGAAGACCCTCACACTCACAGGGAAGAAGACAAACATCCTAACATCTGTTCCAAACATCACTTTTTTTTTTTTTTTCTGTAGGAGAGATCCTGTGATCCTAGGTCTGTCTGGAAATTTCTTTGATACTGCGGGGACACATCCTGAGTGTGAACCTGCATACTGGACCTTGTTGGTAAAATTTGCATTTTTCTCTTGGCAGAGTAAGGTGATTCTGGTTGGTACATTTGGACTTTCCATTGAATTTTGCACTGGGAGAATCCTGTTGCTTTCTTTTAAAAGTGGAGTTTATTAGAATGGCCTTTGCAATTGGAGTATAGCAGACTACCTCAGTCCCCGTCACTTTGACTTTAGATGTCAACTGTTAACACCTGGTTACCTTATGGGAAATTGGATTTGCACAGACTGCCCCACTTGGAAGAAGTCCCCAGTCCCAACTTGATTTTTAGAGTGACCTTTGTGAAAGGGAGACTTTTCCAGGGTGAAGGATCTTTTATTGGATAACATGCTTATACATCCACAGGACTCAAATGAAATAAGGCACTTGGAACCATTATAAAATATAGGGTGATAGACAAAGTCAAGGTCTGGATGACTCGAGTATTGGCATTTTTCTAATATGTGTGTGAGAATGTGTCTTTTAAAGTCTTTACTAACCCTAATGTGTGAGTATTAAAGGGATTTTTATTTTCACACACGCCCAAAGCAAGGTCAGAAATCTGATAAATCACATTTTAATTAGAAAAGCAAACACTACCTATTCCAAATGTATTTGCATGTAAGATAATGGCATGACTGTTTTTAAAGATTAAAAATTTGAGCTTTGCAATAATAATAGTTACTCTTCTGCCAACTTAATAACTTTGCCTTTCATTTATTACTCAACTGATATGCAGTGATGCTTATTCTCTTCTAAATTTTCATACTTGTTACTACTTTTCTAAGAACAGGTTGAGGTTAACATCAGCTGACCAAATGTTAAAATTAAAACTTTTTCTTCTAGGGTGTTTTACTTGAAAAGAATTTTTTTAAGTTTTAAATGTAAACTTTTCATTGAAGTTTGATATATATGCAGAAAGATGCATATGAGTATATCTCCATTTGTACAAGGTGAGTACACACATGCACCAGATGGGAAAAAAAAAAAACAAAGATGTTGCATTCCAGAAGTCCCTTTTCGGACATCCTCTCAATTGCTATCCGGATCCCATTCCCACAAAGGTAACCACCACTCTCTAGCACCATGGATTATTATTAGTTTTTCCTTTCTACTTAATGCTGTATTGTTGACCTCATGAACTTACAAATTGGTTGGTTAAAACAAGGGTGAGAGGGAGGGAAACACATGGCTATTTGGCAGCTCATAAGTCTTTGATTTGCTTATACATGGATCTCATCATCTATCACAAAGAACAAAAGATTTTCCTTGGACCCTCCTGGTGAAGAGAGTGGAAGAAGAGATGGGAACAAGGAAGGGAGTGGAGGTGCTAAGGGATTTTAGTGACAAGTTGACAGTTTCCTGCACCATGATGATGAGCATAAGGGAATGTGCTGGGATGGTGGCTGATACATGAGTGAAGAAGGACTTTGACACTTCAAAACCAGGTGCAAGCCAGGGGCTGGAAATGAGGGTGGTGATTAGAAGTAGCTAAGAAGTGGAAGTCAATTCAGTGAAAGCAGTTAATCAATCTTAGAAGTAGATGCAAGGAAGATTGAGTATTCATACACTCAGAAAAAAGAAGCAACACAAGAAATGTATGTAAGAAAAGTGAGCTGGACCTGGATCAAGGGCTTAGGTAGCTCTGTATACTGAAATCCCATATCAATGAAGGAGGAAACTGCAGCCTGGAGTATGAGTCATGAGTTTCAGACACACCCAACCTAACCCACTTTAGGGGTGGGGGGAAGGGACCAATATTGTAGGGGAGTTCTTGTGGCTTCATCCTCTTAGAAGTGGAGGGATCAGAAACTAATTGATAAATTCATCTTAGATTTTTAGGCTTAAGAGAGAGCCTGCTGCTTTGATAAGAAAATCTTCACTGTCATTTTCATGTTATCTTTCGAAGATATCATGTTGAATAGGAATAGGACTTTTCAAACTAGTTAGCCTCAAATAATATCTTTTAACATTTTAGATCAATAACAATAATAGCAATTATAATGTTGGCTAATATGTATTGAGGGGTCCGAGATAGTGGAGGAATAGGATGAGAAGACCACTTTGTCCCCCACAAACTCATCAAAAGATCATTTGAATGTTGAGCAACTTCCACAAAACAACTTCTGAATGCTGGTGGAGGACACCAGACACCTAGAAAGACAGCACATTCTCTTCAAAAGGAGGGATGTGGTTACTGGCTTCATTGCTCTCCCCTGTTTTGGCTGTCCCTTTTCTCCCCCTGGTGCTGCTGCTAAGTCACTTCAGTCGTGTCCGACTCTGTGCGACCCCATAGACGGCAGCCCATCAGGCTCCCCCATCCCTGGGATTCTCCAGGCAAGAACGCTGGAGTGGGTTGCCATTTCCTTCTCCAATGCATGAAAGTGAAAAGTGAAGTTGCTTAGTTGTGTCCGACTCTTAGTGACCCCATGGACCACAGCCCACCAGGCTCTTCTGTCCATGGGATTTTCCAGGCAAGAGTACTGGAGTGGGGTGCCATTGTCTTCTCTGTTTTCTCCCCCAGGTCACCTCTATCTCCTTCCTCCCACCTCTTATCTACTTAACTCTGTGAATCCCTCTGGGTATTCCAGGCTGTGGAAAACACTTAGGGAACTGATTACTGGCAAGATTGCTCTCTCTCCTTTTGACTTCCCCTCGTCTCCTCCTGGTTACCTCTATCTTCCTCCTCCCTCTTCTGTTCTCTGTGTAACTCTGTGGATCTCTCTCAGTGCCCCTCACTGTGGAGGACTGTTTCACTATTAACCTAGATCTTTTAGCATCTGTGCTGTATGGATGGAGAAGTCTTGAGGCTACTGTAAGAGAAGGACTGAAAGCCAAAGTCAGGAGGCTTAACTCCAAGACTTAAGAACATCAGAGAACTCCTGATTCCAGGGAAGATTAATAGACAAGAGCTCACCCCCAAAGTCTCCATACCTACACTGAAACCAAGCTCCACCCAAGAGCCAACAAGTTCCAGTGAAAGACATACCACACTAATTCTCCACCAAAGCAGGAATAAACCCTGAGCAATAAAAGACAGGCTGCCCAAAGCCATGCTAAGCCCATAGACACCCCAAAACTCTCTACTGGACACTTCACTGCACTCCAGAGAGAAGAGATCCAGCTCCACCCACCAGAACACAGACACAAGATCCCCCAACCAGGAAACCTTGACAAGCCACTAGTGCAACCCCACCCACAGGGAGCAGACTCCACAATAAACAGGAAACACTAACTTCCAGCCTACGGAGAGGGCAACCCAAACACAGGAATCTAAACATAATGAAAAGGCAGAGAAATACTCAACAGGTAAAGGAACATGATAAATACCCACCAAACTAAGCAAAAAAGGAGGAGATAGGGAATCTACCTGAAAAAGAATTCAGAATAATGACAGTAAAGATGATCCAAAATCTTGAAAACAAAATGGAGCTACAGACAAACAGACTAGAGACAAGGATTGAGAAGATGCAAGAAATGTTTAACAAGGAGCTAGAAGAAATAAAGAAAGGTCAATTAATGATGAATAATGCAATAACTGAAATCAAAAGCACTCTGGATGTAACCAACAGTAGAATAACTGAGGCAGAAGATAGTTTAAGTGAGGTGGAAGATAGAATGGTGGAAATAAATGAAGCAGAGAGGAAAAAAGAATTAAAAGAAATAAAGACAACCTCAGAGACCTCTGGGTCAATGTTAAACACCCCAACATTCAAATCATAGGTGTCTCAGAAGAAGAAGACAAAAAGAAAGGGCATGAGAAAATACTTGAGGAAATAATAGTTGAAAACGTCCCTAAAATGGGGAAGGAACTATCCATCCAAGTTCAAGAAACCCAGAGATACCCAAACAGGATAAATCCAAAGCAAAACACCCCAAGACATATATTAATTGAACTAATGAAGATCAAACATAAAGAGCAAATATTAAAAGCAGCAAGGGAAAAGCAGCAAATAACACACAAGGGGATCCCCATAAGGATAACAGCTGATCTTTCAATAGAAACTCTTCAAGGCAGAAGGGAATGGCAGGTCATACCTATAGTGAGGAAAGAGAAATACCTACAACCAAGATTACTACACCCAGAAAGTATCTCATTCAGATATCAAGGTGAAATCAAAAGCTTTACAGACAAGAAAATCTGAGAGAATTTAGCACCACAAAACCAGTTCTTTGACAAATGCTAAAGGACCTTCTCTAGACAGGAAACACAGAAAAGGTTTATAAAATCGAACCCCAAACAACAAAGTAAATGGCAATGAGATCATACTTATCAATGATTACCTTAAATGTAAATGGGTTGAATGTCCCAACCAAAAGCCAAAAGGATACAAAAACAAGACCCCTATATATGCTGTCTACATGAGACCCAACTCAAACCAAGGGACACATACAGACTGAAAGTGAGGGCTGGAAAAACATATTTCATGCAAATGGAGACTGAAAGAAAGCAGGAGTAGCAACACTTAAATCAGATAAAATAGACTTTGAAATAAAGACTGTGAAGAGAGACAAGGAAGGACACTACACAATGATCAAAGGATCAATCCAAGAAGAAGATATAACAACTATAAATATATTTGCACCCAACATAGGAGCACCTCAATACATAAGGCAAATGCTAACAAGTACGAAAGGGGAAATTAACAGTAACAAAATAATAGTGGGAGACTTTAATACCCCACTCACACCTATGGATAGATCAACCAAACAGAAAATTAGCAAGGAAACACAAGCTTTAAATGATACAATGGACCAGTTAGACCTAATTGATATCTATTGGACATGTCACCCCAAAACAATGAATTTCGCCTTTTTCTCAAATGCACACGGAACATTCTCCCGGATAAATCACATTCTGGGCCATAAATCTAGCCTTGGTAAATACAGGGGAAAAAAACGACTAAAAATACACACATATGGAGCTAAGCAACATGTTTCTGAATAACCAACAAATCACAGAAGAAATCAAAAAGGAAATCAAAATATGCATAGAAACCAATGAAAATGAAAACACAACAACCCAAAACCTATGGGATTCAGTAAAAGCAGTGCTAAGAGTAAGGTTCATAGCAGTACAAGTTTACCTCAAGAAACAAGAGAAACATCAAATAAATAACCTAACTTTACACCTGCAGCAACTAGAAAAAGAAGAAATGAATAGCCCCAAAGTTACTAGAAGAAATCATAAAAATCAGAGCAGAAATAACTGAAAAAGAAACCAAGGAGACTGTAGCAAAAATCAGCAAAACTAAAAGCTGGTTCTTTGAGAAGATAAATAAAATAGACAAACCATTACCTAGACGCATCAAGGAAAAAGGGAGAAGAATCAAATCAACAAAATTAGAAATGAAAGTGGAGAAATCACAGCAGACAACACAGAAATGCAAAGAATCATAAGAGACTACCATCAGCAACTATACCAATAAAGTGGACACTATGGAAGAAATGGATGAATTCTTAGAAAAGTATAACGTTACAAAACTGAACCAGGAAGAAATAGAAAATCTTAACAGACCCATCACAAGCTCGGAAATTCAAATGGTAATAAAAAATTTCCCAACAAACAAAAGCCCAGGACCAGATGGCTTCACAGGTGAATTCTACCAAAAATTTAGAGAAGAGCTAACATTTATCCATCTCAAACTCTTCCAGAAAATTGCACAGGAAGGTAAACTCCCAAACTCATTCTGTGATACCACCATCACTCTAATACCAAAACCAGAAAAAGATGCCACACACACACACAAAATAAAACTACAGGCCAATATCACTGATGAACATAGATGCAAAAATCCTCAACAAAATTCTAACAAACAGAATCCAACAACATATTTAAAAGATCATACATCATGACCAAGTGGGCTTTATCTTAGGGATGCAAGGATTCTTCAATATTTGCAAAACAATCAATGTGATACACTACATTAACAAATTGAAACAAAAAAACCATATGATTATCTCAATAGATGCAGAGAAAGCCTCTGACAAATTCAACACACATTTATGATAGAAACTCTCCAGAAAGCAAACATAGAAGGAACACACCTCAACATAATAAAAGCCATCTCTGATAAATCCACAGCAAACATTATCCTCAATAGTGAAAAATAGAAAGCATTTCCTCTAAAGTCAGGAAAAAAACTAGGGTTCCCAGTCTCACCACTACTATTCAACACAGTTTTGAAAATCTTAGCCACAGAAATCAGAGAAGAAAAAGAAATAAAAGGAATCCATATTGGAAAAGAAGAAGTAAAACGCTCACTGATTGCAGATGACACGGTCCTCTACATAGAAAACCCTAAAGACACCACCAGAAAATTACTAGAGCTAATCAATGAATATAGTAAAGTTGCAGGATATAAAATTAATACACAGAAACCCCTTGCATTCCTATATACTAACAATGAGAAAACAGAAAGATAAATTAAGGAAACAATCCCATTCACCATTGCAACAAAAAGAATAAAATACTTAGGAATAAATTTACCTAAAGAAACAAAAGACCTATATAGAAAACTATAAAACACTGATGAAAGAAATCAAAGATGACACAAATTGATGGAGAAATATACCATGTTCATGGATTGGAAGAATCAATATAGTGAAATTGAGTATACTACCCAAAGCAATCTATAGATTCAATGCAACCCCTATAAAGCTACCAATGGTGTTTTTCATAGAACTAGGACAAAAAATTTCACGATTTTTATGGAAACACAAAAAACCTAAATAGCCAAAGCAATCTTGAGAAAGAGCAATGGAACTGGAAGAATCAACCTTCCTGACTTTAGACTATCCTACAAAGCTATAGTCATCAAGACAGTATGGTACTGGCACAAAGACAGAAATATAGATCAATGGAACAAAATAGAAAGCCCAGAGATGAATCCATGCACCTATGGACGCCTTATCTTATAGGAGGCTAAACTATATAATGGAGAAAAGACAATCTCTTTACCAAGTGGTGCTGGGAAAACTGTTCAACCACATGTAAAAGAATGAAACTAGAACACTTTCTAACACTATACACAGAAGTAAACTCAAAATGGATTAAAGATCTAAATTTAGACCAGAAACTATAAAATTCCTAGATGAAAACATAGGCAGAACACTCTCTGACATAAATCACAGTAAGATCCTCTATGACTCACCTCCCAGAGTAATGGAAATAAAAGCAAAAATTAAAAATGGGACCTAATTAAACTTAAAAGCTTTTGCACGAAGAAAACTATAATCCAGGTGAAAAGACAGCCTTCAGAATGGGAAAAAATATAACACAATAACAGAGGAGACTTTAACACTCCACTCACACCAATGGACAGATCATCAAAACAGAAAATTAATAAGAAAACACAAGTCTTAAATTATACATTAGATGAGATGAATCTCATTGATATCTTCAGGACATTCCATCCAAATGCAGAAGAATACATCTTCTTCTCAAGTGCACATGGAACATTCTCCAGCATAGACCACATCTTGGGTCACAAATCAAACCTCAGTAAATTTGAGAAAATTGAAATTATATCAAGCATCTTCTCTGACCACAATGCTATGAGACTAGATATCAATTAGAAGAAAAAAAAAAAACTGTAGGAAAACAAACACATGAAGATTAAACAACACATTTATAAACACCCAACAGGTTACTGAAGAAATCAAAAGGGAAATCAAAAAATTTCTAGAAACAAATGACAATGAAAACATGACAACTCAAAACCTATGGGATGCAGCAAGAGCAGTTCTAAGAGGGAAGTTTATAGCAATACAATCCTACCTCTAGAAACAAGAAAAACATCGAATAGACAACCTAACTTTACACCTAAACAACTGGAAAAAGAACAGAAAAACCCCAAAATTAGTAGAAGAAAAGAAATCATAAAGATCCGAGCAGAAATAAATGAAACAGAAATGAAAGAAATAATAGTAAAGACTAATAAAAATAAAAACTGATCCTTTGAGAAGATAAACAAAATTGACAAGCCTTTAGCCAGACTGAACAAGAAAAAAAGAGAGAAGAAACAAATCAACAAAATTAGAAATGAAAAAGGAGAGGTTACAGCAGTCAATGAAGAAATACAAAGGACTATTATGAACAAACCTGGAAGAAATGGACAGATTCTTAGAAAAGGTCAATCTTCCAAGACTGAACTAGGAAGAAATAGAAGTTATGAACAACCCAGTTACAAGCACTGAAATTGAAGCTGTGATCAAAAATCTCCCAAAAAACAAAAGCCCAGGGCCAGATGGCTTCACAGGAGAATTCTATCAAACATTTAGAGAAGATGCCTGTCCTTCTAAACTCTTTCAAAAATTGCAGAGGAAAGAACACTTCCAAACTCATTCTACAAGGCTACCAGCACCCTGATACTAAAACTAGACAAAGACAACACAAATAAAGAAAACTACAGGTCAATATCACTGATGAACATAGATGCAAAAATCCTCAGCAAAATGTTAGCAAGCAGAATTCAGCAACACATCAAAAAGCTCATAGACCATGATCAAGTTGGGTTTATTCCAGGGATGCAAGGATTCTTCAATAAATGCAAATCAATCAATGTGATACACTATATTAACAAACTGAAAGATAAAATCCATATATCATCTCAATAGATGCAGAAAAAGTCTTTGAGAAAATTCAGCACCCATTTATGATTACAACTCTTCAAAAAATGGGCATAGAAGGAACCTACCTCAACATAGTAAAGGCCATATATGATAAGTTTACAGCAAACATTCTCAATGGTGAAAAAAATGAAAGCATTCCCCTAAGATCAAGAACAAGACAAGGGTGTCCACTTTCACCACTATTATTCAACATAGTTCTGAAAGTCCTAGATATAGCAATCAGAGAAGAAAAAGAAATAAATGAAATCCAGATCAGAAAAGAAGAGGTAAAGCTCTCACTGTTTGCAGATGACATGATACTGTACATAGAAAACCCTAAAGATAGTATCAGAAAATTACTAGAGCTAATCAGTGAATTTAGCAAAGTTGCAGGATACAAAATCAATACACAGAAATCACTTGCATTTTATATGCTAACAATGAAAAATTAGAAAGAGAAATTAAAGAATCAATCACATTCACCAATGCAAAAAAATAGATCTAAATATCTAGGAATAAACTTACCTAAGGAGACAAAAGAACTGTACACAGAAAATTATAAGACACTAATGAAAGAAATCAAAGATGACATAAACAGATGGAGAGATATTCCATGTTCCTGGGTAGGAAGAATCTATAATGTGAAAATGACTATATTACTAAATGCAATCTACAGATTCAATGTGATCCCCATCAAACTACCAACAGCATTTTTCACAGAATTAGAACAAAAAATTTCACAATTCATATGGAAACACAAAAGGCCCTGAATAGCCAAAGCAGTCTTGAGAAAGAAGAATGGAGTTGGAGGAATCAACCTTCCTGACTTTAGATTATACTACAAAGCTACAGTCATCAAGACAGTATGGTACTGGCACAAAAACAGAAACATAGACAAATGGAACAAGACAGAAAGCCCAGAAGTAAACCCATGCATCTATGGGTACCTTATTCCTGACAAAGGAAGCAAGAATATACAATAGGGCTGACAGCCTCTTCAATAAATGGTGCTGGGAAAACTGGACAGCTACATGTAAAAGAATGAAATTAGAACACTTCCTTACACCAACAGTTCAGTTCAGTTCAGTTGGTCAGTCATGCCGACTCTTTGCAACCCCATGGACTGCAGCATGCCAGGCTTCCCTGTCCATCACCAACTCCTGGCGCTTATTCAAACTCATGTCCATTGAGTCGGTGATGTCATCCAAACATCTCATCCTCTGTCATCCCCATCTCCTCTCACCTTCAATCGTTTCCAGCATCAGGGTCTTTTCCAGTGTGGCAGTTCTTCGCATCAGGTGGCCAAAGTATTGGAGTTTCAGCTTCAGCATTAGTCCTTCCAATGAATATTCAGGACTGATTTCCTTTAGGATGGACTGGTTTGATCTTGCAGTCCAAATGACTCTCAAGAGTCTTCTCCAACACCACAGTTCAAAAGCATCAATCCTTCAGCACTCGGCTTTCTTTATAGTCTAACCCTCACAACCGTACATGACTACTGGAAAAACCATAGCTTTGACCAGACGGACATTTGTTGGCAAAGTATTGTCTCTGCTTTTTAATATGCTGTTTAGGTTGGTCATAACTTTTCTTCCAAGGAGTATGTGTGTTTAATTTCATGGCTGCTGTCACCATCTGCAGTGATTTTGGAGCCCCAAAAATAAAGTCTGTCACTGTTCCCACTGTTTCCCCATCTATTTGCCATGAAGTGATGGGAACAGATGCTGTGATCTTAGTTTCCTGAAAGTTGAGTTTTAAGTCAACTTTTTCACTCTCCTCTTTCACTTTCATCAAGAGGCTCTTCAGTTCTTCACTTTCTGCCATAAGGATGGTGTCATCTGCATATCTGAGGTTATTGATATTTCTCCCGGCAAACTTGATTCCAGCTTGTGCTTCATCCAGTCAAGCATTTCTCGTGATGTACTCTGCATATAAGTTAAATAAGCAGGGCGACAATATACAGCCTCAAGGTACTCCTTTCCTGATTTGGAACCAGTCAGTTGTTCCATGTCCAGTTCTAACTGTTGCTTCTTGACCTGCATACAGATTTCTCAGGAGGCAGGTCAGGTGGACTGGTATTCCCATCTCTTTAAGAATTTTCCACAGTTTGTTGCGATCCCCGTAGTCAAAGTCTTTGGCATAGTCAATAAAGCAAAAATAGATGATTTTCTGGAATGCTTTTGCTTTTTCAATGATCCAATGGGTGTTGGCAATTTGATCTCTGATTCCTGTGCCTTTTCTAAATCCAGCTTGAACATCTGGAAGTTCACAGTTCACATACTGTTGAACCCTGGCTTGGAGAATTTTGAGCATTACTTTGCTAGCATGTGAGATGAGTGCAATCATGCAGTGGTTTGAGCATTCTTTGACATTGCCTTTCTTTGGGATTGGAATGAAAACTGACGTTTTCCAGTCCTGTGGCCACTGCTGAGTTTTCTAAATTTGCTGTCATATTGAGTGCAGCACTTTCACAGCATCATCTTTTAGGATTTGAAATAGCCCAACTGCAATTCCATCACCTCCATTAGCTTTGTTCGTAATGGTGCTTCCTAAGGCCCACTTGACTTCACATTCTAGGTTGTCTGGTTCTAGGTGAGTGATCACACCATCATGGTTATCTGGGTCATGAAGTTCTTTTTTGCATAGTTCTTCTGTGTATTCTTGCCACCTCTTCTTAATATCTTTTGCTTCTGTTAGGTCCATACCATTTCTGTCCTTTATTGTGCCCATCTTTCATGAAATGTTCCCTTGGTATCTCTAATTTTCTTGAAGAGATCTCTAGTTCTTCCCATTCTATTGTCTCCAGGGTGACCACCCCCAGACCCTGTACCTGGGGCCATATATCCACAGTCTCCATGGTGACATCCTTCCAGACCCTGAACTTGGGGTCGCACATCCATGGTCTCCAGGGTGACCCACCCTCTTGGGCCATGCACTGGGGTCACACGTCCAGTCTCCAGGGTAACACCTCTTCCAGATCCTGTACCTGGATTCTCACATCCAGAGTTTCCAGTGTGACCCCATCCTCCAGACCCTGTACAAGATTTCACATATCCACAGTCTCCAGGGTGACACTTCTTCCCATACCGTGCACCTGGGGTCACACATCCAGACTCCAGGGTGAACCCCTCCCCATACCCTATATCTGGCGTCAACATCCTCATACAGCAGCGTGACCAAACCCTCAACATCATGTACCTGGTGTCGAAACTCCACAGTCTCCAATGTCTCTGCACCTCACCAGACCTTGTACCTGGGGTCACATGTCCACAGTCTCTAGGGTGACAGCACCTCACCAGACCTTTGACCAGTGTTCACACATCCAGTCTCCAGGGTGACACCCACTTCCAGGCCCTGTACCTGGGGTACATGTTCACAGTCTCCAGGGTGACAACCCCCCAGACACTGTACCTGGGTTAACAGACCCACCTTTCCAGGGTGACTACGCCACTCCATCCCGTGCACCTGGGGTCACACATCCACAGTCTCTTGGGTGACCTCTACCAGACCCTGTACCTGGGTCACACATCCACAGTTCCAGGGTGACCTCACTTCCCAGACTGTGTTACTGGTTTCACACGTCCACAGTTTCCAGGTGAATCCCCCTCCCCAAAGCCTGTACCTGGGGTCACACATCCAGTCTCCAGAGTGACCCTAGCCTCTAGACCCTCTCCCTGGGGTCACATGTCCATGGTCTACAGGGAGATACCCCTCCCAGAACCTGCACCTGGGGTCACATGGCCATAGTCTCCAGGGTGAACCCCTCCCAGACCCTATACCTGGGGTCACATGTTCAGAGTCTCCAGGGTTACCTGCCTCCCAGACCCTGCACCTTGGGTCACATGTCCACAGTCTCCAGGGTGACCCCCCTCCCAGATCCTGCATCTGGGCTGACATTTCCACATCCTCCAATGTGACCCCCCTTCTGCACCTGGGGTCACACATAGACAGATTCCAGGGTGACACACATTCCAAATCCTGCATGTAGGCTCACAGATCCATAGTCTCCAGGGTGAGCCCACCTCAACACACCTTGTACCTGGTGTCACATGTCCACAGTCTCCAGGGTGACCTCCTCCTGACCCTATACCTGGGGTCACATGTCCAAAGTCTCCAGGGTGACCATGCACAAATACTGTAACTGGGGTCACATATCCACAGTCTCCAGGGTAATCTCCCTCCGAGACTGCGTTCCTGGGGTCACACGTCCACAGCCTCCAGGGTGATCCATCATTCAAGACCCTGTATTTGGTGTCACACATCCACAGTCTCTGTGTGACCCCATGTCCCATACCGTGCATCCGGGCTCACATTTCAATAGTCTCTAGGGTGACCCTGCCTCCCACTACCTTGTACCAAGGGTCACATGTCCACAGTCTCCAGGGTGACACCCCTCTCCAGACCCTGTACCTGGGATCACATGGCATCTGTCTCTAGTGTAAACCCCTCCCAGACCCTATACCTGGGATCATATGTCCACAGTATCCAGGCTGACGCCACCTCCCTTAACTTGTACCTGGGGTCACACTTTCACAGTATCCAGGGTGACTCCATCTCCAGAGCCTGCACCTGGTGTCACTTGTCCTCAGTCTCCAAGGAGAACCCTCCTCCCAGACACTGTATCTGGGGTCAAATGTCCACAGTCTCCAGGGTGACCCCATCTCCCTGACCCTGTACCTGGATTCATATGTCCATAGTATCCAGGGTGACCCCACCTCCCAAAGCCTGCACCTGGTGTCACATGTCCTCAGTCTCCAGGCAGAACCCTCCTCCCAGACACCGTATCTGGGTCAAACGTTCACAATCTCCAGGATGACCCCACCTCCTAGACCCTGTACTTGGGGGTCACACTTTCACAGTATCCAGGGTGACTCCACTTCCAGAGCCTGCACTGGGGATGAACGTCCATGGTCTCCAGGGTGAGCCCCTTCAAAACCCTGCACCTGGGGTCACACATCCACAGTCTCCAGGGTGACCTCCTCAAGACACTGCACTTGGTGTCACATCTCCACAGATTTCAGGGTGACACCCCCTCCCCAGACTCTACATCTGGCATCACATGTCCACAATCTCCAGGGTGACACCCCTCCCAGACATTGTACATGGGGTCACATTGAAACAGTCTCCAGGGTGGCCCCCCTCCCAGACCCTTCACCTAGGGTCACAAGTCCAGTCTCCAATGTGACCCCTCTCCTGCACTATGGGTCACACGTCCACAGATTCCAGGGTGAACCCACCTCACCATACCTGGTACCTAGGGTCACATATCCAGAGTATCTAGGGTGACCTCACCTCACCAGACCTTTTCCTGGGGTGGCCTGTCCAAAGTCTTCAGGGTGACTCCTCCTCTGAGACCTTGCCTCAGGGTACACATTCACAATCTTCAGGGTGAGAGCCCCCAGGCACTGTACCTGGGTTCACAGGTTCACAGTCTCCAGGGTGACTCTACCATGTCAGACAGCACACCTGTGGTCACACATCCACAGTTTACAGGATGACACCCTCCCAAATCCTGTACCTAGGGTCACGTATTTACAGTTCCCTGGGTTAACACTCCCAGACGTTGTACCTGAGGTCACTTGTCCACAGTCTCCAGGGTGATCATCCCCATACCCTGTACCTGGGGTCACATAACTACAGCTCGAGGGTGACCCTGTTCCCAGACACTGAATCTGGGGTCACACATCCATGGTCTCCAGTGTGATGCCCACTCCCAGACCATGCATCTGGGGTCACACTTCCACAGTCTCCAGGGTAACACTCCTCTCATATCCTGCACCTGAGTTTACTCATCCAACATTTCCCCAGTGATGTTGACTCTGGGGTCACAGGTCGACAGTCTGTGTGACTCCACCCTCCAGATGTTGTACATGGGGTCACATATCCACAGGGTGGCCCCCCTTCTCAGACCCTGTACCTAGGTCACACATCCACAGACTCCAGTGACACCACTCTCCAGACCCCGTACCTGGGGTCACACATCCACAATCTCAAGGGTAACTCCCTTCCCTAACCCTGTCCCTGGGGTCTCACGTCCACAATCTCCAGGGTGACCCCACCCTCCAGAACCTTTACATGGGGTTACACGTCCACAGCATCCAGGATGACACCACTCCACATACTCTGTACCTGGGGTCAAAGGTCTATAGTTTCCAGGGTGACCTCCTCCCAAACCCTGCAGTGGCCTTATGTGTCCACAGCCTCCAGGGTGACACCCCTCCCCAGACCCTGTATGTGACGTTACATGGCCACAGTCTCCAGTCTAAAACCCCTCCCATACCCTGCACCTTGGGCACATGTCCACACTCCAAGGTGACCCCACCTCCCAGACCCTACACCTGGGGTGGAACATCCACTGTCTCCAGGGTGATCCCTTCCCAGATCCTGCACCTGGGGTCACATGTCCACAGTCTCCAGGTTGACCTCCTCCAAAACCTGCACCTGAAGTCTCATGTCCACAGTCTCCAGTGTGAATTACCTCCCAAACCCTAAACCTGGGATCACATGTCCATGGTCTCCAGGGTGACGCACCCTCCTGGATCATGAACCTGTGGCCACATGTCTACAGTCTCCAGAGCGATCCCCTCCCAGAACCTGCACCAGGGATCACAAGTCCACATTCTCCATTGTGACCCTCCTCCTGCACCTAGGGTCACACGTCCACAGATTCCAGGGTGATTCTCCTCTCATACCATGAATGTAGGGTCACACATCCACAGTCTTCAGGGTGACCCCATCTCACCAGAACTTGTACCCGGGGTCACATGTCCAGTCTCCAGGGTGACCCCCCTTCCAAGACCCTGAAACTGTGGTACATGTCCACAGTCTCCAGGGTTACACTACCCCTGACCCTGTACCTGGGTTCACTCGTCCACAGACTCCAGGGTGACCCCACCACACCAGTCCATGCACCTCGGCTCAAACATCCACAGTCTCCAGGGTGATACCCTCCCAGACCCTGTACCTGGGGTCTCACATCGACATTCTTCTGGGTGACCCCTCCCCAGACCCTGCACCTGGCATCATGTGTCCACCGTCTCTAGGGTGACACCCCTCCCCAGACCTTGTAACTGGGGTCACATTGAAACAGTCTCCAGATGGCCCCCTTCCCAGACCCTGCACCTAGGGTCACAAGTCCACAGTCTCCAATGTGACCCCTCTCTGGCCCCAGGGGTCACATGTCCACAGATTCCAGGGTGACACCCCTCCCAAACACTACACCTGCATTCACACGTCCAGTCTTCAGGGTGACTCCACCTCACCAGACCTCATACCTGGGGTCACATGTCCACAGTCTCCAGGGTGACCTCACCTCACCAGATCTTTTCCTGGGGTGGCATATTCACAGTCTCCAGGGTGACTCCCCCTCCCAGACCCTGCCTCTGGGGTACATGTTCATAATCTTCAGGGTGACAACCCCTAGACACTGTACCTGGATTCACAGGTCCAGTCTCCAGGGTGACTTTACCATATCAGACCACACACCTGTGGTCACACATCCACAGTTTCCAGGGTGACACCCTCCCAGATCCTGTACCTAGAACCACATATTTACAGTCCCCTGGGTTAAAACTCCCAGACCCTGTACCTGGGGTCACTTGTCCACATTGTCCAGGGTGAACCCTTCCCAGACCCTACACTTGGGTTCATGTGTCCACAGTCTCCAGGGTAACCTCCTCCCGACTCTGTACTTGGAGTCACATGTCCACAGTCTCCAGGGTGATCACCCCCATACCTTGTACCTGGGGTCACAAAACTACAGTCTCCAGGGTGACCCTGTTCCCAGATCCCTGAGACACTATACCTGGGTTCACAGTTCCTCAATTTCCAGGGTGACTCTCCTTGGGTCACTTGGGTTCACATGTCTATAGTTTCCAGGGTGACCCCACCTCCCAGACCCTGCACCTGGGGCATATGTCCACAGTCTCCAGGATGACCTCACCTCACCAGATCTTTTCCTGGGGTGGCACATCCACAGTATCCAGGGTGACTCCCCCTCCCAGATCCTGCCTCTGGGGAACACATTCACAATCTCCAGGGTGACAACCCCCAGACACTATACCTGGGTTCACAGGTCCACAGTCTCTAGGGTGACTCTACCACATCAGACTGCACAACTGTGATCACATGTCCACAGTTTCCAGGGTGACACCCTCCCAGATCCTGTACCTAGGGTCACGTATTTACAGTTCCCTGGGTTAACACTCCCAGACCCTGTACCTGAGGTCATTTGTCCACGTTGTTCAGGGTGAACCCTTCCCAGACCCTACACCTCGGCTCACATGTCCACAGTTTCCAGGGTGACCTCCTCCCGACCCTGCACTTGGAGTCCCATGTCCAGTCTCTAGGATGATCACCCTCATACCCTGTACCTAGGGTCACAAAACTACAGTCTCCAGGGTGACCCTGTTCCCAGACACTGAATATGGGGTCACACATCCACGGTCTCCAGTGTGATGCCCACTCCCAGACCATGCACCAGGGGTCACATGTCCACAGTCTCCAGGGTGACAGTCTCTGAGACCCTGAACCTGGGGTCACATGTCCACAGTCTACAGGGTGACGACCCCTCCCAGACCACATATATGGGTTCACAGGTTCACAGTCTCCAGGATAACACCCTCCCAGACCCTGTACCTATGGACACCTATCTACAGTCCCCTTGGTGTCCCCTCCCAGACACTATACCTGGGTTCACATGGCCAGTCTCCAGGGTGACACCCTCCAGACCCTGTACCTAGGGACACCTATCTACAGTCCCCTTGGTGTCCCCTCCCGGACACTATATCTGGGTTCAAATGTCCACAGTCTCCAGGGTGACCCCACCTTCCAGTCCCTGTACATGGGTCACATGTCCACAGTCTGAGGGTGACCACCACCAGGTGCTGTACATGGGGACACATGTCCACAGTCTGAGGGTGACACCCCTCCCCCAGACCCTGAACCCTGGGTCACATGTCCTCGGTCTACAGGGTAATGACTCCATCCAGACCCTGTACCAGGGTTACATGTCCACAGGCTCCAGAGTGACCCCCACTCCAGACTCTGTACCTGGGGTCACATGACCTCAGCCTTCAATGTGACCCCACCCCCAACATCCTGTACCTGGGGTCACATGTCCACAGTCTCCAGGGTGACCACATTTCCCAGACCCTGCAACTGGGGTTGAATGTCCACAGTCTCTAGGGTAACATCCTGCCAGTCCCCGCATCTGGTGTCACATGTCCACATCCTCCAGGGTGACCCCCTCCCAGACCCTGCACCTGTGGTCACATGTCCACAGTCTCCACGGAGACCCTCTCCCAGACCCTGCACCTGGGGTCACATGTTCACAGTCTCCTGGGTGACACCCCTCCAAGACCCTGACCCTGATGTCACATGTCCTTGGTCGCCAGGGTGATGCCCCCTCTCAGACCAATCACCTAGAGTCACACGTCCACAGTCCAGCGTAACACCCATTCCAGACCCTGTACCTGGGTTCACACGTCCACAGTCTCCAGGGTAACCCCACCCTCCAGATCCTGTATGTGGGGTCACACCTCCACAATCTCCAGGGTGACCCCATTTTCCATACCATGCGTCTGGGCTCACACATCCACAGTTTCTGGGGTGACTCCACCCTCCAGAACCTGTACTTGGGTCACACATCCATAGTCTTCAGGGTGACCCCTCCTCCAAAACCAGGCACCTGGGGTCACACTTCCACAGTTTCCAGGGGAATCTCCCTCCCCAAATCCTGTGCTTGGGGTCACAGGTCGACAGTCTCAAGAGTGACCCTACCCTCAAGACGCTGTACATGGGGTCACATATCCACAGTCTCCAGGGTCATTCCCTTTCCCAGACCCTGTACCTGGGGTCACACATCCACAGTCTGCAGTGATGTCACACTCCAGACCCTGTACCTTGTGTCACACATCCATAGTTATGAGGGTGACCCTCTTCCCAGACCCTCTCTCTTGGGTCACACGTCCATAGTCTACAGGGTGACCCCACCCTCCAGATCCTTTACATGGGGTCACACATCCACAGTATCCAGTGTGACACCCCACCAGAGACTCTGTACCTGGGGTCACATGTTCACAGCCTCCAGAGTGACCTCATCCTCAAGACCCTGCACCTGGGGTCACATGTCCATAGTCTCCAGGTGATACCCCTCCCAATACCCTGTGCCTGGTGTCACACATCCACAGACTTCACATTGACCCCACCTCCCAGACCCTGCACCTGAGGTCAAATGCCCACAGTCTCTAGTGTAAACTCACGTCCCACGCTGTTCCAGGGGTAAACGTCCACATTATCCAGGATGACCCCAACTCCCAGACCCTGTTCCTCGGGTCTCACTTACACAGTCTCCAGAGTGTCCCCACCTCTCAGACCCTCCACCTGGGATCGAACGTCGCCAATATCCAGGTTGACTCCCTCCCAGACCCTCCAACTGGGGTCACACGCCCAGAGTTTCCAGGGTGACCACCTCCTGAACCTGTAGCTGTGGTCACAGGTCCACAGTCTTCAGGGTGACACCCCTCTCCAGACAATGTACCTGGAGTCACACATTCACAGTCTGCTAGGTGAACCCAGCCCCCAGACCTGGCACGTGGGATCCCATATTCAGTGGGGAGTGTTCTGGGAGTGTTGGCTACCAGCCTACAACAACCAGCTGGCTGTTGTTGCCAGCAGCCTAACTGGGTCAAAAATGGACTGGGTGATGACTTCCCAATAAGTGGCAAGTAGCATGTTCCTTTCCGAAAACTCAGATAATGAACCAAAGTTGTTGTCATAATGTACAGACAAATGACCCAGTGTGTTTCTTCATGGCTGGCTGGAGGCTGCAACTATCCACCTTTCCCAGGAGGATTATACAGATTTTTCCATATTACTTTGATTCCAGCCTCAACATAACATGTTTCCCTGCACATTTAGAGCTGGGTAAAGATACTCCTAGTGTACAAACACTGTACACTTTGAGGACTATAGGTAGTAGTGGAGAGTGCTCTATGAATGTGGATGGCCAGGCCTGTTTTTACCCTGAGTAGATGAAACGTACTGCCAGGTGACCTCACAGCAAGAAGTGGCAAGCTGCCTATCTCATGAGAAGTGAAGTTGCTCATTCATGTGCAACTCTTTGCGATCCCATGGACTGTAGCCTATGGAGGTCTTCTGTCCATGGTTTTTCCAGACAAGAGTACTAAAGTGGGTTGCCAATTCTTTCTCCAGGGGATCTTCACGACTCGGGTATCGAACCTGGGTCTCCCACATTGTGGGCAGACACTTTACCCTGTGAGCTACCAGGGAAGCCCGCCAGATTCATTGAAAACTCAACTATTTACTCGAAGTTGTTCCGGGATTGAAGAGTAGAATGAGCCTGTTGTGTTTTTCTGCGAGGTGGGATGCTGCAAATACACAGGTTTCACAAGCAGAAATGACTGCTTCGGAACGTCTGATCCCAATTCCAGGTTCACAAAAAGTTGTCTCCCTACAGTTTTAAAGCTGTGTAAATGCATTCCTAGGACACAATGTGCTCTCTGTGAATGTTGACTTCTGTATGTGTTCTTACCCTATTCAACAAAAACAGTACTGTCAGAGGACTTCCCATCAAGAAGTGGCAAGCAGAGTGTTTCTCTCAGGTAACAGAAGTACTTGATGAGACTTGCAGTCCTAAAGAAGGGAAAAATGACCCCCCGTGTGCTTTTCCATCAGGCTGGAGATTGCAAGTATTCCAGGTTCGTTAGGTGAAAATACTGCTTTCTCTTCAGGCCCTGAGTTGTATGTTCAGAGAAATGTTTCCACACAGGTTCAGAGCTGTGCCAAAATTCCAAGAACACACTGCACAATTTCTTAGAAAAGACTTCAGTGAAGAATGTCCTGTGAGTGGTTCTGCCATAATTGTTACCCTGAGTGGGTGGAATTACACTCCCAGGTAACTTTGTAGCATTAATAAGCAAGTGCCTGTGCTTTCAGAAAAGGCAGATACTAAAGCTGTGGTCCTAAGGAACAGGCAAATGAACCTGTGTGCATTTCTTTCAGGCTTTAGACTGCAACCACCCTGCAGTTACATGAAGTGCTGCTTCTGCCATTAGGCTCCAAATTCCGTGTGAACAGAAAAACATCCCCCTGTCATTAGAAAGCTGTATAAGCGAGCCCAGGCCAGATTGCAGCGGGGAGTGTTCTGAGAGTTCTGAGAGTGTTCTGGAAGTGTTGACTGCCATACCTGTTATCAGCAGCCTAATTCAGTGAAACTGGACTGGGTGATGACTTCCCAGTAAGAAAGGGCAAGCTGCAATTTCCTCTCAGAAGACTCATAATGGCCCAAAGCTGTTGTCATAATGCCCAGACAAATGAGTCACTGCATTTCTTCCTAGCTGGTTGGTGGCTGCAACTATCCAGCTTTAAGGGAGGAATATATTGACTTTGCCATATTACCTTATTTGCAGCTTCAGGTAACATATTTCCCTGCACATTTAGAGCTGTGTAAAGACACTCCTAGTGTACAAACTCTATACCATTTGTGGAGCAAAGATAGTGGTGGAGAGTGCTCTGTGAATGTGGATGGTCAGGCCTGTTTTTAGCCTGATGAGGTGAGAAGTAATATCAGGTGACCTCACAGCCAGAAGTGGCAAGTTGCCTGATTCATGAGAAGTGAAGTTGCCCAGTTGTATGCGACTCTTTGCACTTCCATGCAATGTAGCTTACCGGGCTCCTTTTTCGATGGAATTTTCCAGGCAAGACGTACTGGTATGGCTTGCCATTTCCTTTTCCAGGAGATATTCCTGACCCAGGGATCACACCTGGGTCTTCGATGTTGCAGGCAGATGCTTTACCCTCTGGGTCACCAGAATCCAGCTGGATTCATTGAAAATACACTGACTTAACAAAAGCTGTTCTGGAATGGAAGAGTAGAATGAGCCTGTTGTATTTCTCCGGCAGGTGGTATGCTGTAACTACACAGGCTTCACAAGGGGAAACGAATGCTTTGGGACTTCAGTCTCCAATTCCATGTGCACAAAACGACATCTACCTATAGTTTCAAAGCTGTGTAAATTCATTCCTAGGACACAATGGGCTATCCGTGAATGTTGACTTTTGCATCTGTTTTTACACTGATCTGCTAAAACTGTACTGTCAGTGGACTTCCCATCAAGAAGTGGTAAGCAGAATGTTTCTCTCAGAAAACATAAGTCCTTGATGAGACTTGCGGTCCTAAAGAAGGGAAAAATGCCCCCATGAGTTTTCCATCAGTCTGGCAATTGCAATTATTCCCGGTTCTTTAGGCACAAAAGTTGCTTTCATTTCAGACCCTGCGTTCTAGGTTCAGAGAAACATTTTCCCACAGCTTCAGAGCTGTGCAAAACACTCCTAGAACACACTGTATCATTCCCTTAGACAAGAGACGAGGGAAGAGTGTTCTGTGAGTGCTTCTGGCATACCAGTTGTTACCCTGAGTGGGAATAATTACACTGTCAGGTGACTTTGTAGCATTAATAAGCTAGAGTCTGTGCTTTCAGAAAAAAGTAGACACTTCAGCAAAGCTGCCTTCATAAGGAAGTGGAAAATGAACCCGTGTGCATTTCTTTCAGGCTTAAGACTGCAATCACCCTGTGGTCAAATGAAGAAATACCGCTTCTGCCATTAGGCTAAAAATCCCACAAGAACCAAACAAATGTCCCTGTCATTAGAAAGCTGTGTAAGAGAGCCAAGGACAGACTGCACCGATTCATGAGTAAAGAGTTCTGTGGGGAGTCTTCTCGGAGTGTTGACTGCCATACCTGTAGTCAGTAGCCTAATTCGGTGAAACTGGACTGGGTGATGACTTCCCAGTAAGAAGTGGCAAGCTACATGTTCCTTATGGAAGACTCAAATAATGGCCCAAAGCTGTTGTCATAATGCCCAGGCAAATGAGCTAGTGCATTTCTTCCTGGCTTGTTGGAGGCTGCAACTATCCAGCTTTCAGCAGAGGAATATTCTGATTTTGCCATATTACCCAGATTTGCAGGTTCAAGATAACACATGTCCCTGCACAAGTAGAGCTGTGTAAAGATACTCCTAGTGTACAAACTCTGTACCACTTGGGAAACAAAGATAGCAGTGGAGAGTACTCTGTGAATGTGGATGGCCAAGCCTGTTTTTACCCTGAAGAGGTGAAAATTACTGTCAGGTGACCTTGCAGCCAGAAGCGGCAAGCCGCCTGCTTCATGAGAAGTAAAGTTGTTCAGTCATTGCAACTCTTTGCAATCCCATGTACTATAGCTTACCAGGCTCCTCCATCCGTGGAATTTTCCAGGCAAGACTACTGGAGTGGCTTGCCATTTAATTCTCAAGGGATCTTCCTGACCCAAGGATCAAACCCAGGTCACCCATGTTGCAGGCAGATGCTTTACCCTCTGAGCCACCAGGGAAGCCTGCTGGATTCATTGAAAATTCAACTACTTAACCAAAGCTGTTCTGGAATGGAAGAGCAGAATGAGCCTGTTGTGTTTTTCTGGCAGATGGGTTGCTGCAACTACACAGTTTCCCAAGGGGAAATGATTGTTTTGGGACGTCAGACCCCATTTCCAGGTGCACAACAAGACGTCTCCCTAAAGATTCAAAGCTGTGTAAACGCATTCCTAGGATACAACGTGCTCTCTGTGAATGTTGACATTTGCATCTGTTTTTCCACTGATTAGCTAAAACTGTACTGCCAAGGGACTTCCCATCAAAAAGTGGCAAAAGAAGAGAGTGTGGTCCTAAAGAAGAGAAAAATGACCCCATGATCTTCTCCATCAGGCTAGAGATTGTAAGTATTCCAAGTTCATTAGTAACAAATGCTGCTTTCATTTCAGGCCACAATTTCTAGGTTCAGAGAAACATTTCCCCACAGATTCAGAGCTGTGCAAAGATACTCCTAGAATACACTGTATCATTCCCTTAGAAAAGAGTTCAGGGAAGAGTGTTCTGTGAGTACTTCTGCCATACCTGCTGTTACCCTGAGTGGGCTGAATTACACTGTCAAGTGACTACGTAGCATTAATAAGCAAGGGTGTGTTCTTTCTGAAAACACAGATACTTAAGCAAAACTGCCATCATAAAAAAGAGGCAAATGAACCCAAGTGCATCTCCTTCAGGCTTAGGACTGAAACCACACTGCAGTCACACAAAGAAGTGCTGCTTCTGCCATTAGACTCCGAATCCTATGTGAGCATTAAAAAAAAAAAAAAAACAACCCTGTTGTGAGAAAGCTGTGTAAGAGACCCCAAGGACAGATTGCATCATTCCATGGGTAAAGAGTTCAGTGGGGAGTGTTCTGGGACTGTTGACTGCCATACCTGTTGTCAGCAGCCTAATTTGGTGAAACTGGACTGGGTGATGACCTCCCAGTAAGAAGTGGCAAGCTGCACGTTCCTTTTGGAAGATTCAAAGAATGACCAAACGCTGTTGTCATAATGCCCAGACAAATAAGCCAGTGCGTTTCTTCTTGGCTGCTTGCAGGGTGCAACTATACATCTTTCACAGGAGGAATATACTGACTTTGCCATATTACCCGGATTTGCAGCTTCAAGATAACACATTTCCTTGCACATTTAGTGCTGTGTAAAGACATTCCTAGTGTACAAATTCTGTGCCATTTGTGGAGCAAAGATAGCAGTGGAGAGTGCTCTGTGAATGTGGATGGCCAGGCCTGCTTTTACCCTGATGAGGTGAAAAGTACTGTCAGGTGACCTCGCAGCCATAAGTGGCAAGCCGCCTGCTTCATGAGAAGTGAAGTTTCTCAGTCGTGTTTGACTCTTTGCAATCCCATGGACTGTACCTTAACAGGCTCCTCCGTCCACGGAATTTTCCAGGTAACAGTACTAGAGGGGCTTGCCATTTCCTTCTCCAGGGCATCTTCCTGACCCAGGTTTCGAACGTGGGTGTCCCACTTGGCAGGCAGTCGTTTTACCCTCTGAGCCACCAGGGGAGCCCGCTGGGTTTATAGAAAATTCAACTACTTAACCAAAGCTGTTCTGGAATGGAAGTGTAGAATGAGCCTGTTGTGTTTTTCTGGCAGGTGGGATGCTGAAACCACACAGGTTACCCAAGGGGAAATGACTGCTTTGGGACGTCAGACGCCAATTCCGGGTGCATAGAGAGACATCTCCCTGCAGATTCAAAGCTGTGTAAATGCATTCCTAGGACACAGTGTGCTCTTCGTGAATGTTGACTTTTGCATCCCTTTTTGCACTGATCCTCTAGAGGAATTCCCATCAAGAAATGGCAAGCAGACTTGCAGTGCTAAAGAAGAGAAAAATGCCCCCGAGAGCTCTCCTTCAGGCTGGAGATTACAAGTATTCCAAGTTCATTAGTAACATATGCTGCTTTCATTTCAGGCCCCAAGTTCTAAGGTTCAGAGAAATGTTTCCCCACAGCTTCAGAGCTGTGCAGAGAGACTCCTATCACACACTGTACCATTGCCTTAGAAAAGAGTTCAGAGAAGAGTGTTATGTGAGTGCTTCTGGCATACCTGCTGTCACCCTGATGGGCAGAATTACACTGTCAAGTGACTATGTAGCATTAATCAGCAAGTGCCTGTTCTTTCAGAAAACACAGATACTTAAGCTAAGCTGTGGTCATAAGAAAAAGGCAAATGAACCCATGTGTGTTTCTCTCAGGGTTAAACTGCAAGCACCCTGCAGTCACACGAAGAAGTGCTACTTCTGCCATTAGGCTCCGAATCATCCCATGTGAGCATAAAAAAAAGTCCCTATGGTGAGAAAGCTGTGTAAGAGACCCCAAGGACAAACTGCACCTTTCCATGCATAAAGAGTTCATTGGGTGTGTTCTGGGACTGTTGACTGCCATACCTATTGTCAGCACCTAATTTGGTGAAACTGGACTGGATGATGACTTCCCCTTAAGAAGTGGCAAGCTGCATGTTCCTTTCAGAAGACACAAATAATGGCCCAAAGCTGCTGTCATAATGTTCATAATGCCCACTCGAATGAGCCAGTGCGTTTCTTCCTGTCTGGTTGGAGGCTGCAACTATGCACCTTTCACAGGAGAAATATACTGATTTTGCCATATTACTCGGGTTTGCAGCTTCAAGATAACAAATTTCCCTGCACAAGTAGAGCTGTGTAAAAATACTCCCAGTGTACAAACTCTGTACCGTTTGAGGAGCAAAGACAGTAGTGGAGAGTGCTCTCTGAATGTGGATGGCCACGCCTGTTTTTACTCTGATGAGGTGAAAAGTACTGTCAGGTGACCTTGAATCAAGAAGTGGCAAGCCACCTGCTTCATGAGAATTGAAGTTGCTCAGTTGTGTTGGCTTTTTGCAGTCCCATGGACTGTACCTTACTGCTCTTCCATCCATGGAATTTTCAATGTAAGAGTACTGGAGTAGGTTTGCCATTTCTTTCTCCAGGGGATCTTCCCGACCCAGGGATCAAACCCAGGTCTCCCATGTTGCAGGTAGATGCTTTACCCTCTGAGCCACCAGGGAAGCCAGCTGGAGTCATTGAAAATTCAACCACTTAACTAAAGCTGTTCTGGAATGGACGAGTAGAATGAGCCTGTTGTGTTTTACTGGCAGGTGGGATGCTGCAACCACACAGGTTTTAAAAGGGAAATGATTGCTTTGTGACGTCAGACCCTAATTCCAGGTGCACAAGAAAACATCTCCCTGCAGTTTCAAAGCTGTGTAAATGCATTCCTAGGACACAATGTACTCTACATGAATGTTGACTTTTGTATCTCTTTTTGCACTGATAAGCTAAAACTGTACTGTTAGAAACTTTCCATCATGAACTGGCAAGCCAACTTCTGGTCCTAAAGAAGGGAAATATGCCCCTGTGAGCTTTTCTGTTAGGCTGGAGATGCAAGTACTCCATGTTCGTTAGCGCAAATGCTGCTTTCATTTCAGGTCCCAAGTTCTAGGTTCAGAGGAACGTTTCCCCACAGCTTCAGATCTGTGCAAAGACACTCCTAGAACACACTGCATCATTCACTTAGAAAAGAGTTCATGGAAGAGTGTTCTGTGAGTGTTTCTGCCATACCTGTTGTTACCCTGAGTGGGTGGAATTAAACTGTTAGGTGACTTTGTAACATTAATAAGCAAGCACCTGTACTTTCTCAAAACGCACATAGCTAAGAAGATCTGCGCTTGTAAAGAAGAGGCAAATGAACCCGTGTACAATTCTTTCAGGGTTAAGATTGCAACTACTCTGCAGTCACACAAAGAAGTGCTGCTTCTGCCATTAGGCTAAAAATCCGAGGTGAACCAAACAAATGTCCCAGTCATTAGAAAGCTGTGTAAGAGAGCCCAAGGATAGATTGCACAATTCCATGAGTAAAGAGTTCAGTAAGGAGTGTCCTGGGAGTGTTGACTGCCATACCTGTTGTCAGCAGCCTAATTTGGTGAAACTGGACTGGGTGATGACTTCCCAATAAGAAGTGGCAAGCTGCATGTTCCTTTCAGAAGACTCAAATAATGATACAAAGCTATTGAGCCAGTGTGTTTCTTCCTTGCTGGCTGGAGGTTGCAACTATTCAGCTTTTACAAGAGAAAGATACTGAGTTTTCCATATTATCCGGATTTGCAGCTTCAAGATAACATGTTTCCCTGCACATTTAGTGCTGTGTAAAGACACTCTTAGTGTACAAACTCTGTACCATTTGTGGAGCAAAGATAGCATTGGAGAGTATTCTGTGAATGTGGGTAGTCAAACCTCTTTTTACCATGATGAGGTGAAAAGAACTACCAGGTGACCTCGCAGCCTGAAGTGGCAAGCCACCTGCTTCATGAAAAGTGAAGTTGTTCAGTCATGTGGGCTTTTTGCAATCCCATGGACTGTAGCTTACCAGGCTCCTCCATCTATAGAATTTTCCAGGCAAGAGTACTGGGATGGCTTGCCATTTCCTTCTGCAGGGGACTCTTCCTGATCCAGGAGTCAAACCCATGTCTCCCACACTGCAGGCAGATGCTTTACCCTCTGAACCACCAGGGAAGCCCACTGGATTCATTGATAATTCACATATTTAACCAAAGCTGTTGTGTAATGGAAGAGTAGAATGAGCCTGTTGTGTTTTTCTGCCAAGTGGAATGCTGCAACTACATAGGTTTCCCAAGGGGAAAGGACTGCTTTGGGACTTCAGACCCAATTCCAGGTGCACAAGAAGACGTCTTCTTGCCGTTTCAAAGCTGTGTAAATGCATTCCAAGGGCACAATGCACTCTCTGTGAATGTTGACTTTTGTATCTGTTTTTTCTTTTTTTTTTTCAAAATTGTATTATATTGCATACTTTCATACTTCAAAAGAACAAAAGCAGTATTCTCAAGAACTTATATGATTGGGGCCAAGCAAATGTTTAAAACAGCAAAAGGTTACAAGGCAATTGAATGAATAATAGTATGAAACAATCAGTTCAGTTCAGTTCACTCAGTCGTGTCCGACTCTTTGCAACCCCATGAATCGCAGCACGCCAGGCCTCCCTGTCCATCACAAACTCCCGGAGTTTACTCAAACTCATGCACATCGAGTCAGTGATGTCATCCAGCCATCTCATCCTCTGTTGTCCGCTTCTCCTCCTACCCCCAATCCCTTCCAGCATCAGGGTCTTTTCCAATGAGTCAACTCTTCCCATGAGGTGGCCAAAGCACTGGAGTTTCAGCTTCAGCATCAGTCCTTTCAATGAACACCCAGAACTGATCTCCTTTAGGATGGACTGGTTGGATCTCCTTGCAGTCCAAGGGACTCTCAAGAGTCTTCTCCAACACCACAGTTCAAAAGCATCAAATTTTCGGTGCTCAGCTTTCTTCACAGTCCAACTCTCACATCCATACATGACTACTGGATAAACCATAGCTTTGACCAGACAGACCTTTGTTGGCAAAGTAATGTCTCTGCTTTTTAATATGCTATCTAGGTTGGTCATAACTTTCCTTCCAAGGAGTAAGCCTCTTTTAATTTCATGGCTGCAATCACCATCTGCAGTGATTTTGGAGCCCCCAAAAATAAAGTCTGACACTGCTTCCACTGTCTCCCCATCTATTTCCCATGAGGTGATGGGACCAGATGCCATGATCTTAGTTTTCTGAATGTTGAGCTTTAAGCCAACTTTTTCACTCTCCTCCTTTACTTTCATCAAAAGGCTTTTTAGTTCCTCTTCATTCTCTGCCATAAGGGTGGTGTCATCTGCATATCTGAGGTTATTGATATGTCTCCCAGCAATCTTGATTCCAGCCTGTGCTTCTTCCAGCCCAGTGTTTCTCATGATGTACTCTGCATATAAGTTATATAAGCAGGGTGACAATATACAGCCTTGATGTACTCCTTTTCCTATTTGGAACCAGTCTGTTGTTCCATGTCCAGTTCTAACTGCTGCTTCCTGACCTGCATAGACGTTTCTCAAGAGTCAGGTCTGGTGGTCTGGTATTCCCATCTCCTTCAGAATTTTCCACAGTTTATTGTGATCCACACAGTCGGAGGTTTTGGCATAGTCAATAAAGCAGAAATAGATGTTTTTCTGGAACTCTCTTGCTTTTTCGATGATCCAGCAGATATTGGCAATTTGATCTCTGGTTCCTCTGCCTTTTCCAAAAGGCTTGAACATCTTGAAGTTCTCAGCTCATGTATTGCTGAAGCCTGGCTTGGAGAATTTTCAGCATTACTTTACTAGCATGTGAGATAAGTGCAATTGTGAGGTAGTTTGAGCATTCTTTTGGATTGCCTTTCTTAGGGATTGGAATGAAAACGGACCTTTTCCAGTCCTGAGGCCACTGCTGAGTCTTCAAAATTTGCTGGCATATTGAGTGCAGCACTTTCACAGCATCATCTTTCAGGATTTGAAATAGCTCAACTGGAATTCCATCACCTCCACTAGCTTTGTTGGTAGTGTGTTTGCTAAGGCCCACTTGACTTCACATTCCAGGATGTCTGGTTCTAGGTGAGTGATCACACCATTGTGATTATCTGAGTCGTGAAGATCTTTTTTTGTACAGTTCTTCTGTGTATTCTTGCCACCTCTTCTTCATATCTTCTGCTTCCGTTAGGTCCATACCATTTGTGTCCTTTATTGAGCCCATTTTTGCATGAGATGTTCCCTTGGTATCTCTAATTTTCTTGAAGAGATCTGTAGTCTTTCCTTTTCTGTTGTTTTCCTCTATTTCTTTGCATTGATCGCTGAGGAAGGTTTTCTTATCTCTCCTGGCTATTTTTTGGAACTCTGCATTCAAATGGGAATATCTTTCCTTTTCTCCTTTGCTTTTAGCTTCTCCTCCTTTCATAGCTATTTGTAAGGCAATTTCAGCATCCACTCGCCCTCCACCACCTGCGTCCAGTTTGAAGCGGTCATGGGCCGCACCAGGCTTCACTCCGGCGGCCGCGCGGCCTGCTCCTGGTCGGCCTCCGCCTCCGCCACCGCCACGACCCAAGCGGCCAGGAGCGCTGCGAACAGCGGGCCGCGGCGCCCGCCGGCCATACCGGGACGCGGAGCCAGGCTCCTCCTGGGGTTAAGGAGAAGGACGCGGCGGCCCGCCGACCTGTCCTTCCCAGGTGGTGCGCAGAGAGGCCCGCCTGGCCCGCAGACCTGCCCGGCCCGCTGCGCCGGCGGCGGCCCGCCTCTTACAGGTCTGGGCCACCCTGTATCTGTTTTTTCACTGATCAGCTTAAACTGTACTCTCAGAGGACTTCCCACATAAGGAACATGTTTCTCTCAGAAAACACAAGCACTTGATGAGACTTGCAATCTAAATAAGACAAAATGCCCCTGTGTGCTTTTCCATCAGGCTGGAGACTGCAAGAATTCCAGGTTCTTTAGGCACAAATGCTGTTTTCACTTCAGGCCCTGAGTTCTAGGTTCAGAGAAACGTTTCCCCACAGCTTCAGAGCTCTGCAAAGACATTCCTAGAACACACAGTATCCTTCACTTAAACAAGAGACCAGGGAAGAGTGTTCTGTGAGTGCTTCTGCCATACCAGTTGTTTCCTTGAGTGGGCAGAATTACACTGTCAGTTGACTTTATAGTAACAATAGGCAAGCATCTGTGCTTTTAGAAAATGCAGACACAGTCTGCATTTTAGCAAAGCTGTGATCCTAAGGAAGAAGCAAATGAACCCATGTGCATTTCTTTCAGGCTTAAGGCTGCAAACATCCTGCAGTCACATGAAGAAATGCTGCTCTGCCATTAGACTCCGAACCCCATGTGAGCATTAAAAAAATGTCCCTGTTGTGAGAAAGCGGTGTAAGAGACCCCAGGGACACATTGCACCATTCCATGGGAAAAGAGTTCAGTGGGATGTGTTCTCAGAGTTCAGTGGGGAGTGTTCTGGGACTGTTAACTGCCATACCTGTTGTCAGCAGCCTAATTCAGTAAAATTGGACTTCCCAGTAAGAAGTGGCAAGCTGCATGTTCCTTTCAGAAGGCTCAGATAATCGCCCAAACCTGTTGTCATAATGCCAAGACAAATGAGCCAGTGCATTTATTCCTTGCTGGTTGGAGGCTGCAACTATTCAGCTTTCACTGGACAAATATACTGATTTTTCCATTTTATCCAGATTTGCAGCTTCAAGATAACACATTTCCCAGCACATTTAGCACTTTGTAAAGACACTCCTAATGTACAAACTCTACTGATGTGGGGCAAAGACATTAGTGGACAGTGCTCTGTTAAGGTGGATGACCAACCTGTTTTTACCATGATAGGGTGAAAAGTACTATCTGATGACCTCAAAGTCAGAAGTGGCAAGCCACGTGTTTCATGAGAAGTGAAGCATCTCAGTCCTGTGCAGCTCTTTGCAATCCCATAGTATTGTAGCTTACCAGGCTCCTCAATCCATGATATTTTCCAAGCAAGTAGACTGGAGTGGCTTGCCATTTCCTTCTCCAGGGGATCTTCCTGACCCAGGGATTGAACCCGGGTCTCCCACAATGCAGACAGATGCTTTACCCTCTGAGCCACCAGGGAAGCCCACCAGGGAAGCCCACCAGGGAAGCCCACCAGGTCCATTGAAAATTCAGCTACTTAACCAAAGCTGTTCTGGAATGGAAGAGTAGAATGAGCCTATTGTCTTTTTCTGGCAGGTGGGATGCTGCAACTACACAGGTTTCCCAAGGGGAAATGACTGCTTTGGGACATCAGATCCCAATTCCAGGTGCACAAGAAGACGTCTCCCTGCAGTTTCAAGGCTATGCAAATACATCCTAGGACACAATGTGCTGTTTTTTCACTGATCAGCTAAAACTGTTCTGTCAGAGGACTTCCATCAAGAAGTGGCAAGCAGCGTGTTTCTCTCACAAAACACAAGAACTTGATGAGACTTGGGGTCCTACAGCAGGGAAAAATGCCCCCGAGTGCTTTTCCATCCTGATGCTGATTTCAAGTATTTCAGGTTTGTTGGGCACAAACCCTGCTTTCATTTCAGGCCCCGAGTTCTAGGTTCAGAGAAACGTTTCCCCACAGCTTCAGATCTGTGCAGACACTCCTAGAACATTCTGTATGGTTCCCTTAGAAAAAAGACCAGGGAAGAGTGTTCTCTGAGAGCTTCTGCCATACCAGTTGTTATCCTGAGTGGGCAGAATTACACTCTCAGGTGACTTTGTAACATAATAAGCAAGCGCCTGTGCTTTCAGAAAATGCAGACACTTTAGCAAAGTTGCCTTTGTAAGGAAGAGGCAAATGAACCCATGTGCATTTCTTGCAGGCATAAGACTGCAACCACCCTGCAGTCACATGAAGAAATGCTGCTTCTGCCCAGGCTCCAAATCCCATGTGAACCAAATGTCCCTGCAAATAGGGAAAAATCAGTATGTTTCTCCTGGGAAAGCAGGAGAGTTGTAGCATCCAACCAGCCAGGAAAACACCATGGGGCATTCCGTTGCTCATTATGACAACACCTTTGGTCCATTATTTGAGTTTGCTGAGAGGAACATGCCACTTGTCACTGCTTACTGGGAAGTTATCACCCAGTCCACTCTCAAAGAAATAGGCCAACAACAGGTATGGCAGTCAACAGGCACAGAACCCTCCCCACTCATCTCTTAACTCTCGGAATGGTGCAATCTGTCCCTGGGCTATGTGACACAGCTCTCTAACTACAGGGACATTTGTTCTTCTTAAAACAGGACTTGGAACCCAATGGCAGGAGCAGCATTTCTTTGTGTGACTGCAGGGTGCTTGCGGTCCTTAGCCTGAAAGAAACACACATAGGTTCATTTTTCTCTTCCTGAAGACCGGAGTTTTGCTAAAGTATCTGCATTTTCTGAAAACACAGGCGCTTGCATATTAATGCTACAAAGTCAATGGACAGGGTCATTTGGCCCACTCAGGGTAACAAGAGGTATGGCAGAAGCACTCACAGAACACTCTTCCCTGAACTCTTTTCTAAGGGAATGGTACAGTGTGTTCTAGGAGTGTCTTTCAACCCTGAAGCTGTAGGAAAAACTTTTTCCTGAACCTAGAACTTGGAGCCTGAAGAGAAAGCAACCTTTTCCCCTAACAAAACTTGAATACTTGCAGTCTCCAACCTGATGGTACCCCACACTGGTGCATCTCCCGCTTCTTTATGACAGCAAGTTTCATCAAGTATTTGTGTTTTCTGGGAGAATCACGCTTCTTGCCTTTTCTTGTGGGGAAGTCCTGTGACAGTACAGTTTTAACTGATCAGGATAAAAGCAGGCAGAGAAGTCAACATTCATGGATAGTACATTGTGTCCTAGGAACAAACTCACTCAGCTTTGAAACTGCAGGGAGACGTGTGTTTTATGACCTGGGATTGGCATATGGCATCAAACAGCAGTCATCTGCTGTGAAACCTGTATCGTTGCAGCAACCAACCTGCCAGCAAATCCACAGGCTCATTCTATTCTTCAATCCTAGAACAGCGTTGGTTAAGGAGCTGAGTTTTTAGTGAATCAGGTGGGCTTCCCTGGTGGCTCAGGGGATAAAACATCTGCCCGCAATGTGGGAGACCCGGGTTTGATCCCTGGGTTGGGAAGTTCCACCCATCGGAGAAGGAAATGTCAACCCACTCCAGTACTCTTGCCTGGAAGCTACAGTCGATGGGATGGCAAAAAGTCGAACACAGCTTAGCAGCTTCATAGCTCATGAATCAGGCTGCTTGCCACTTCTTGCTGTGAGCGCATCTGACAGTACATTTCACCTAATCAGAGTAAAACAGCCTTGGCCATTCACAGAGCCCTCTCCACTTACATCTTTGCTCAGCACATGGTACAGTGTCTGTACACCAGGAGTGTTAACATGGGATTTGGAGCCTAATGGTAGAAGCAGCATTTTTTGTGTGACTGCAGGTGGCTTGCAACTCCTTGCATCAAGGTCCTTTCCATTGGAATGTCAACTAATCTAGGTAACAACTGTATGGCACTCAGCACTCTCCCACAGATTTTCCTCATGGGCAGTCCCAGTATGACCAAGGAATCTGTTCACCAGTCTCAGAAAGTGGAGGGAAACATACTGGCTGTGACTCTCAAAATTAGGGCCTCTGTGCAAATGTGGTATGCTCACATCATAAAATCTAGACAGTTGCTGAGAGAAAGATGCCTGAAAATCACTCTTTTTTCGCCTTTCATGTGTCAAAGCAATGTACATTTCCCAGCGTTCTGTTTGCTGAGAGTAACCCACTACTTGCGAATCCTTGCTTGGAGGTAACAATTTCCCCTCACCTGTTTCACAGTAGGGAAGGAAAGCATAACCACTGCTGCTGCTGCCGCTGAGTCACTTCAGTCGTGTCTGACTCTGTGCAACCCCATAGATGGCAGCCCACCAGGCTCCTCTGTCCCTGGGATTCTCCAGGCAAGAATGCTGGAGTGGGTTGCCACTTCTTCTCCAAAGCATAATCACAGGGAAAAACAAAACAAAAAACCCAAGTTCCAACAAGTTTTCTCTGTAGGAAGGATCCAGTGATCCTAGGTCTGTCTTGAAAATTCTTGGATACTGCAGGGATACCTACTGAGGGTGAACCTGGATATTGCACCTTGATGACAAAATTATCATTGTCTCTTGGTTGACTCTAGAAGGCTGGGGTTTAGCAACTGCCTGAAAATCTATCCAATGCTATTTTCGTACTTTGACAGCAATAGCTTTGGTATTTCATTGGGATTTCTGAAGCAAGTAGGCAGCTTACAACTCCTTGTGTCAAGGTCCTTTCCACCAGAATGTCAATGAATCTAGGTAACAACAGTATGGCACTCAGAACTCTCAGTCACCCTCCTGCAGACTGTTTCCTCATGGGCAGTCCCAGGATGACCTAGGAATAATGTATTCACCAGGTTCAGAAAGTACAGAGAAACATACCATCTGTGACTCTCAAAATTAGGGCCTTTGTGCAAACATGGTCTTCTCACATCACAGAATTTAGACAGTTGCTGACAGATAGATGCCTGAAAAACACTCCCCTTTTTTGCCTTTCGTTCATTGAAGAAACATGGGTTTCCCAACATTCTGTTTGCTGAGAATAACACACTACTTACAAATCTGTGCTTGGAGGTCATTTTAACTAACAATTACCACTCATATGTGTCACAGTAGGGAAGGACTGCCTACTTACACGGAAAAACAAACAAGCAAAAAAACTCAAGTTCCTTACATTCTCTCTGTAGAAAAGATCCAGTGATCCTAGGTCCGTCTGGAATATTCTTGGATACTGCAGGGACACACACTGAGTGTGAACCTGGATACTGAACCTTGCTGGCAAAATTAGCACTTTCTCTCTGATGGCCCTGAAATGGTGCAGCCTAGCAACTGCCTGAAAATCCATACATTTTTTTCACCTACTTTTGACAGCAATAGCTTTGGTCAAAACATTGGGATTTCTGAAGCAAGCAGGGGGCTTGCAGCTCCTTGTGTCAAGGTCCTTTCCTTTGGAATGTCAGCTAATCTAGTAATAGCAGTATGGCACTCAGCACTCTCAGACACTCTCCCACAGACTGTTTCCTCAGGGGTGTTCCCAGTATGACCTAGGCATGTGTTCACAATGCCCAGAAAGGGCAGGGAAATAAACTGACTGTGACTCTTGAAATTACATCAGGTGGGATGCTGCAACTGCATAGAGTTCCCATGGGGAAATGACTGCTCTGGGACATCAGACCCCAATTCCAGGTGCACAGGAAGACATCTCCCTGCAGTTTCAAAGCTGTGTAAGTGCATTCCTAGGACACAATGTGCTATCTGTGAATGGTGACTTTTGTATCTGTTTTTGTACTGATCAACTAAAACTGCACTATCAGAGGACTTCCCATCAAGAAGTGGCAAGCAGTGTGTTTCTCTTAGAAAACACAAGTCCTTGATGAGACTTCTGGTCCTACAGCAGGGAAAATTGCTTCTGTGTGTTTTTCCATCAGGCTGGAGATTGCAAGTATTCCAGGTTCGTTAGGTGCAAATGCTGATTTCATTTCAGACCCCGAGTTCTAGATTCAGAGAAACATTTCTTACAGCTTCAGAGCTGGGCAAAGACACCCCTAGAACACACTGTATCAGTCTCCTAGGAAAAAGACCAGGGAAGAGTGTTCTGTGAGTGCTTCTGCCATACCTGTTGTTACCCTGAGTGGGCAGAATTACACGGTCAGGTGATTTGTAGCATTAATAAGCAAGTGCCTGTGTTTTCAGAAAACTCAGACACTTTAGCAAAGTTGCAGTCATAAGGAAGAGGCAAATGAACCCATGTGCGTTTCTTTCAGGCTTAAGACTGCAACCACCCTGCAGTGACAGAAGTGCTACTTCTGCCATTAGGCTCCAAATCCCATGTGAACATAAATAAATGTCCCTGTTGTTAGAAAGTTATTTAAGAGAACTCAAGGACAGACTGCACCATTTCATGAGCAAAGGGTTCAGTAGGGAATGTTCTGGCAGTGTTGACTGCCATACCTGTTGTCAGCAGCCTAATTCGGTGAAACTGGACTGGGTGATGGCTTCCCAGTAAGAAGTGGCAAGCTGTATGTTTCTTTTGGATAAATCAAGTAATGAACCAATGTTGTGGTCGTAATGCCCAGACAAATGAGCCAGTGTGTTTCTTCCTATCTGGTTGGAGGCTGCAACTATCCAGCTTTCACAAGAGGAGTATACTGATTTTGCCATATTACCTGGATTTGTGGCTTCAAGATAACACATTTCCCTGCACATTTAGAGCTGTGTAAAGGCACTCCTAGTGTACAAACTCTGTACCATTTGCGGAACAAAGACAGCAGTGGAGAGTGCTCTATGAATGTGGATGGTTAGGTCTGTCTTTACCATGATGAGGTGAAAAGTCCTGTCAGGTGACCTCGCAGCCAGAAGTGGCAAGCTTTCTGCTTCATGAGAATTAAAGTTGCTCAGTCATGTGCGACTTTTTGCAATCCCATGGACTGTAGCTTACCGGCTCCTCCATCCATGGAATTTTCCTGGCAAGAGTACTGAAGTGACTTTCCATTTCCTACTCCAGGGGATCTTCCCGACTCAGGGATCAAACCTCGGTCTCCCACGTTGCAGGCAGACGCTTTTTCCTCTGAGCCACCAGAGAAGCCAGCAGGAGTCACTGGAAATTCAACTACTTAACCAAAGCTGTTCTGGAATGGAAGTGTAGAATGAGCCTGTTGTCCTTTTCTGGCAGGTGGGATGCTGCAACTACACAGGTTTCCCATGGGGAAATTACTTCTTTGGGATATCAGACCCCAATTCCAGGTGCACAAAAAGATGTCTCCCTGCAGTTTCAAAGCTGTGTAAATGCATTCTAGGACACAATGTGCTATCCTTGAATGCTGACTTTCGTTATCTGTTTTTGCACTGATCAGCTAAAACTGTAGTGTCAGAGGACTGCCCATCAAGAAGTGGTAAGCAGCATGTTTCTTCAGAAAACACAAGTACTTGAGGAGCCTTGTCGTCCTAATGAAGCAAAAAATGCCCCCATGTGCTTTTCTATCAGGCTGGAGATTGCAAGTATTTCAGGTTTGCTAGGTGTAAATGCTGCTTTCATTTCAGCCCCCAAGTTCTAGGTTCAGAGAATTGTTTCCCCACAGCTTCAGATCTATGCAAAGACACTCCTAGGACAGACACACTGTATCATTCCCTTAGAAGAGTTCAGGGAAGTGTGTTCTGTGAGTGCTTCTGCCATACCCTTTTTTTTTACCCTGCGTGGGCAGAATTACACTGTCTGGTGACTTGTTAGCATTAATAAGCAAGCACCTTGCCTTCAGAAAATGCAGATACTTAAGCAGAACTGTGGTCATAAGGAAGAGGCAAATGAACCCATGTGCATTTCTTTCAGGCTTAAGACTGCAACCACCCTGCAGTGACATGAAGTGCTGCTTCTGCCGTTAGACTCAGAATCCCAAGTAAACATAAACAAATGTCCCTGTCCTTAGAAAGCTAATGTTGGTCCAGTGGTTTGTGTAAGCTTTGTATAGGGTGAGATTTATGCTGAGTGTTTGTTTTTCCTCTGATGGGCAAGGCTGTGTGGAGGTGGTAATCCTGTCTGCTGATGATTGGGTTTGTATTTTTGTTTTGTTTGTTGGTTAGATGAGGAGTCCTGCACAGGGTGCTACTGGTGGTTGGGTGATGCCAGGTCTTGTATTCAAGTGGTTTCCTTTGTGTGAGTTCACACTATCTGATACTCCCTAGGGTTAGTTCTCTGGTTTCTAGGGTCTTGAAGTTAGTGCTCCCATTCCAAACACTTAGGGATTGATCTCTCTCCAAAGACCAGCGTAGGTTCAAACTATCAAGAGGAATTTCACTCGAAATGAAAGGGCCCTTACTTGAATTCCAAAAGCCAGTGCACAAGAACACAACGGAGATCTCTGACTCAGTGGAAACGCTTCCATGCTTTGGCTGCAGCAGATGTTGGTCCTCTTCTGCTTTGATCTGTCCCCGGTTTCTGTGGCAGCTGCCCCACAGAGGCCATCTGATGTCACTTTGTTTGTTACCTGGATGAAAGGGTATCTCCTCAGAGGAGCCCGAGACAAAGGGACAGTGCAGAGCCATTCCTGCATGGAAGCCCCCTTCCATTTAGAAATGTTTCTCTTAAGTTATGTTAATGAACTATGTATTTAGCCTAGACTCTGTGTTTCTTCACTTAGGTTCTGCCTAAGACTCAGAACTGATAACGGCTCAGTAAACCAGTAAGTTTTTCTCATACAATTGTTCTCCTAATCTATGTTAATGAGACTATGTATCTGCTTGGACACCTGCCTTCTTCAAGATTCATGTCAATCATTTTATGGCCTGGGATGACTCACCTTGTTCCAATGTTACCTCAAAATGCATGTTGTGGGTGAGGAGCCGTGGTGCCACTCTCTGAGTTTTGAGACATTTCCTTTCTTTAATTAGTACCCTTCTGATAGGTGTATAAGTGACCATTAAAGTCTAGCAGGGGGGCACTCTTTCTGCCCCTTCTAATGTCTATGTTAGAAGCTTAATCTCTCTCTTTTGTACTTTAATAAAACTTTATTACACAAAAGCTTGGATTAATCAAGTCTCATCACTGGCCCCAGATTAAATTCTTCTCTTCCAAAGGCCAAGAATCCCATCATCTTTCATGGCTCAGCAACAACCTTTCATCTTGGGAGCTCATCTGGGATTCTTCAGGACAAGTTAAGGACGCTTGGAGCTCTAGTTCTTTGTTCTCCTGGCAAACACATTTTCTGCTGTACTTTATTAACTCTATGGTGTGCTTGTGTGTGTGATTGATTGAAAGAGGCACACTTGTGTGAAGCAAGATCTGGGTCCAAATCTTTGGTTCTGAGGTGACCTCACACCACTTACAGCAGGAACCCTGTCGGGGGATTATACTGACCTGCTAATGTCAAGAGGCACCCAACGTCTCCTCCAGGGGAACAGACCAAGATGGATGAAATGTGTGGATGGAACTCTCCTTTCTTGGCCAAACTTTCTGGTCTCTTTGACCATTTCATAACTTCCTGGGAATTAGAACTACTAACCTAATCAGTGGGATCATAGACTTTCAAGGGACTTGTTATCTATGCTGTTACTGTGTACTGTCACTTAGGTCCCAAATATTTTTCTTTTCTTTTTTTTTTTTTTCGTATTCAGAAAGTGCCTAGCCTCACTAGGAGTTGATAGTTTGGAAGCTAGATGGAGTTCTCTAATTCCAAGAGCATCTCTCAGGTTAAAGATTACTCAGATAGGAAATACAGCAGGTTTCTTCCTTTGGTAACACTAGCTCTTAGTGGACAAGAGGAGGGTCTCCTGTGGCTTCTGTCCCAACTCCTTAGATATTCTACCTGTGGAATCTGTGGGAATGAACTAGAAGGACTGGCCATAATAAATTGAGGACAAAAATCACTTTTTCCTCAGTGGCCAGTCCTTCACCATCTCTTTTGCTATTGCTTATATTGGTGTGGTGACACTCAGAAGGAACATCTTGATGTTTTTTGTTTTTTTTTTCAGAGTTCACATACCATATAATTCACCCATTAAAAGTGTACAATTCAATGACTTAGTATATTCACAATGTTGTGCATCCATCATTACAATCAATTTGAGAATATTTTTATCATTATCACTCTAAAAAAGAAACTCTGCTACACTTAGCCTTCATCCTTCAATCTCATCACTCTCCCCAGCCCTCAGTTCAGTGGATCAGTCATGTTCAGTTCTAACTGTTGCTTCGTGACCTGCATACAGATTTCTCAGGAGGCAGGTCAGGTGGTCTGGTATTCCCAGCTCTTTAAGAATTTTCCACAGTTCGTTGTAACCCACACAGTCAAAGGCTTTGGCATAGTCAATGAAGCAGAAATAGATGTTTTTCTGGAACTCTCTTGCTTTTTCGATGATCCAACAGATGTTGGCAATTTGATCTCTGGTTCCTCTGCCTTTTCTACATCCATGCTGAACATCTGGAAGTTCATGGTTCACATATTGTTGAAGCGTGGTATGGAGACTTTTGAGCATTACTTTGATAGCATGAGAGATGAGTGCAATTGTGTGGTAGTTTGAGCATTCCTTGGCATTGCTTTTCTTTGGGATTGGAATGAAAACTGACCTTTTCCAGTCCTGTGGCCACTGCTGGGTTATCCAAATTTGCTGTCATATTGAGTGCAGTACTTTCACAGCTTCATCTTTTAAGATTTGAAATAGCTCAACTGGAATTCCATCACCTCCACTAGCTTTGTTCATAGTGATGCTTCCTAAGGCCTAGGCAGCATATTAAAAAGCAGAGACATTACTTTGCCAACAAAGATCCATCTAGTCAAGGTTATGGTTTTTCCAGTGGTCATGTATGGATGTGAGAGTTGGACTATAAAGAAAGCTGAGCACTGAAGAACTGATGCTTTTGAACCGTGGTGTTGCAGAAGACTGTTGAGAGTCCCTTGGACTGCGAGGAGATCCAACCAGTTCATCCTAAAGGAGATCAGTCTTGGGTGTTCATTGGAAGGACTGATGTGGAAGCTGAAACTCCAATACTTTGGCCACCTGATGCAAAGAGCTGACTCATTAGAAAAGACCCTGATGTTGGGAAAAATTGAGGGCAGGAGGAGAAGGGGGCAACGGAGGATAAGATGGTCAAATGGCATCACTGACTCAATGGACGTGGGTTTGGGTAGACTTCAGGAGTTGGTGATGGACAGGGAAGCCTGGCGTGCTGCGGTTCATGGGGTCAAACATCTTGGTTTTATGTTTGGCCCTTTATGATTTACTGGTCTTATTGTGGTCAGGAATGTACTCAGAGTTGTGCATAGGCACTCAGGAGACAAATGTTTCCCTTAGTACTCTTAGCTTGGGAGGCATTCTGGAAGGTTACTCTGATTGCACCTCAGGTGGCAGCAGAAGCAAGCGAAAGTTTTAATGGTGAGGAATTGGATATTAGCCTGGGATGTCATCAGGTCTACCCCTGATGCATCTCCACCCCACCCCAGTGGTAGAACGGGGAGGGACAGTAGTGGAATACCTGTGGTAAGAGACAGGTTAACTCCGGCCAGGGAAGGAAGCTTAGGTGGAAGACCTGTCTCCACCCCCATCTAGAGCAGGGAGGGACTCCTCCAGTAGAAAGACGGTGCTGGTCGCTGTTTTTCTCTCTTATAGATGGGAGCTAGCCATTCCAGCCTCACTCCTTTGAAAAACTGGGATAGATTTGATCCCCAGAGCCTAGTGAAGACAGGCCTGATCTTCCTATGTGATACTACACGGCCACAGTATCCACTGGAGGATAGTGAATGGTGGCTGATTGGAGGGTTTCTTAACTATAATATTGTTTTACAATTAAACTGGTTCTGTAGAGAACAAGGAAATGTGGAGCATATGTGTTGCCCTTTTTCTCTCTGTGAGGCATGTCAGATTTATGTCCTAAGGGTATATATTAGGGTATGAAATTTTTAGCTCCCTATTATGCTTTATGACCTTATTTGGAAGGATGTGATGTATATCCTGGGACAGGATAACTCCTGAATGAGGCAGGAGTTATCCTGCCTAACTCCTGAATCAACAACTTGATTCAGGCGCTAACTCCTAAATCAACAACTTGAGTTTTATGGAAAGCTGCTGCCTGTGGAGATGAATGGCTTGGTAAGGAATCATTAGGGAAGAGGGATGATGAGATAGCTGCCCTCCCCACTGGGGATCAGGCAGTCCCAACTATAGTACTAGATTGGGACTAAAACATGGCTAAAGGATGATGGGATAAGAGTCATTTTGTCAGATGTGTTCTTGAAGGACTCAGGCAAGCGTGTGCTAAGCCTTTAAATGATGCCAAATTGGCAAACATAGAACAAGAAGAGAAGGAAGCTCCTGGTAAATTCCTAGATAGGCTGAGGGAAGCCCTTTGCAGATTCCCTGAGATTGATCCTGAAAGTGAAGAGGGAAGGGTAATCTTAAAAGATAGATTTCTGATTCAGTCAGCTCCAGATATCTGCCATAAGCTACTAAAACACGTGTATGGACCAAATCAGTCTTTAGATAATCTGTTGCAACTGGCTCAGTCAGTCTATTATGGCAGGGAATATGAGGGAAGAAAGAAAGGCAGAGAAGGACCAAGGTACTGGCAGAAGCCCTTGTAATGGCTGTCAGGACTGTTCATAAACAGCCTGAGAAAAGTTCCAGGAGAGACCTAGGTGAAAGAGGATGGGCTTGCTATTACTGTGGAAAGGAGGAGCGCCTCAAGTGGGATTGCCCTCAGGCATCTAAAGGGGCCCCAGCTCCATGTCTTGTCTGCAAAGGGCCACACTGGAGGAGAGACTGCCCCCAGAGGTGTAGGTCCCAGTGGTGGGACTCTCAAGACAACCAGGAGTGAATGTGCCCAGGGATCCCCACACAAACTCCCGCCCTAATTACAGCTGAGGAACCCCAGGAATTAGTAACTGTAGGTGGCCAATCTGACAATTTCCTTGTGGAAACCAGGGCAAGTTACTCTGTGCTTACTGAAGCCACTGGTCCACTTTCTCCCCAATCTGCTTCTGTAATGGGACTGTCTAGATGAGCCAAACATTAATATTTTGGTCTAAGCTGCAACTGGGACTCTGTGCTATTTTTACAGAGTGCCAGATTGTGCTAGAGTCTCCCTCACCCCTTTTGGGGAGGGATATACTGAGCAAGGTCCATGCCTCTGTTTTCATGAATATGGAGCCCTTCCTTTCTCTCCCTTTAATTGAACAAAATGTAAATCCTAAAGTGTGAGCTGATGGAAAATCTGTGGGTTGAGGACAAAATGCTATTCCTATAGTTGTGAAGCTCAAAGACCCGCTCATATTTCCACATCAAAAGCAGTATCCACTGAAACCTGAGGTCAAAGAAGGGTTAAAACCCATCATCAAGATTTTAAAGGAGTAGGGGCTGTTAATTCCCTGTAACAGTCCATGCAACACTCCAATTTTGGGTATAAAGAAGTCAAACTATAAGTGGAAACTAGTTCAAGATTTACAAATAATAAATGAGGCTGTACGTCCTTTACATCCCACGGTGCCAAATCCTTATACTCTATTGTATAAAATTACTGAACAAGCAAAATATTTTTCAGCATGCTTTCTAGAGTTAAGCCTATACTACGTCATCCCCTACCTATGACTTTCAGACAATTTAGAGGATTTTGGAGAATCATAGGCTACTGCCTCATTAGGATTCCGGGTTATGGGGAACTTGCCTGGCCTATGTATGAACTTACAATTGAAACTCAACAAGCCCAAACTGACAAACTGGTTCAGTCTCCAGATACTCAAAAGGCTTTTAAAGCTCTTCAGATTGTTCTCCTGCCATCTCCTGCTTTGAGCTTGCCCACAGGGTCAGAATTTCATTTGTTTGTCACTGAAAGAAAAGGTATGGTCTTGGGAGTTTTGACACAACGCTGAGGGCCTTACCAGCTATACATAGGATACCTGAAAAACTTAAATCCTACCACTTTCCTTCCTGACAAGGAAAATGAAACACCTGATAACAATTGTTCCCAATTTCTAACTTTAAACTATACAGCTTGGGAAGACCTGATGGGTACCCCATTAGACAATCTTGACATGGAAATGTTTACAGATGGCAGTTCTTTTGTTCGGGATGGGAAACTTAAAGCAGGTTACACTATGATGCGGCTGGACAGGTTTTAAAAGCAAAGTCTCTCCCCCAGGGAACAAGTGCTCAGGTAGCGGAGCTTGTGGCTCTGACCCGAGCTCTAGAGTTAATCAAAGGGCGGTGAGTCAATATCTACACTGATTCTAAGTATGCTTATTTGACTTTACATGTTCATGCTGCAATACAGAAAGAAAGTTTAAAATGGCAACAGGAGAACCTATTAAGCATTTCAAAAGATTGAGAGACTTTTAACTTCTATAAATTGTCTTACAGAAGTAGCTGTTGTACACTGCAAAGGGCACAGCAGGGAGGGGAATAAGTAGCTGAGGGTAATCAGCTGGCTGACTGTCAAGCCAGAAAACCGGCACTTTAAGAAACCCCTTTGCTGTAGATGCCTTTGATCTACACAGGTCCTGTGGAACAGGAAAAACATTACAATTAGGAAGAATTAGAAAGATATGAGATAATAGGAGCAAAGATTACTGATAAAGGATGCTTCTAGTCCAAGGATGGATGATGAATAATTACTGAAAATTCTCAATGGAAAATTCTTAAGGGTTTACACCAGAGTTTTCATTTAGGTGTTGAGAGCACTTACCAGATGGCTTCTCATTTCTCTGAAGGAAAAATGTAATGAAAACTTAAGAGAATATTATCAAAAGATATGAGATTTGTCAGAAAAATAACCCAAAGACTGGAAAGTTAGCAAAATCTGGGTTACAACGAAGTGGAAAATATCCTGGAGAGGACTAGAAAATTGATTTTACTAATATGCCAAAGGCAAATGGATACTCTTGATTACAAGTTTGGGTGGATACATTTACTGGACAGATTGAGGCTTTTCCCTGTCATAGTGAACAGCCTAAGCAGGTTATAAGGATTTTAATCCATGAAATTACTCCCAGGTTTGGGCTGCCATGGAGCCTTCAGAGTGACAATGGCTTTGCCTTTAAAGCTGCTGCAACTCAGGGGGTGTCAAAAGCTCTAGGAATAGAATATCACACTATTCCTGGAGATCCCAATCCTCAGGAAAGGTTGAAAAAGCTAATGACATTATTAAGAGACATCTGTGCAAATTAACTCAAGAGAGGCATGACAATTGGTATAAAGTTCTACCCATAGCTTTAATGAGGACTCGAATTGCCCCCCAAAATGAGGGACTGTCCCCCTTTGAATGCATTTATGGAAGACCCTTCTTACCCACAGACATTGTTATAGACTCTGAAGCCTTGGAATTAACTAACTATGTAACTCAGCCCTCAGCTTTTCAACAGGTATTAAAGGAACTCTGTGATGTGACTCATGATCCAGCCTCTAAGTCAAGAAAGCCACTGTCTGAGCCAGGAACTGAGGTCCTGATAAAAATATTGGGATCTAGGGGGGCAATCCCTCTAGCCCCTCTGGGAAGGCCCTTACCAGGTTATTCTTTCTTTTCCCATAGCTGTCAAAGTGCCAGATATTGATCATTTTATGCCACACTTGAGTTAAGAGCTGCCATCCTGACCAGAACTAATGATGTCACTTTATGTCTTTATTCTCTATGCTCTTACTTTGTACTTTTCAGATCAGACTGATAATCTATGTGAGCTTGCTTCTGTTGACTCCAAAAATCCAGTGTCTGCTGTTTGACCCTCAAGACAAGGCTTTCCTGTCCTGGGATCACTCCTATGCTGCATTTCACAATTGGTCTAATTACTGGGTCTCTGTGGAGCACTCTCTTCATCAGTGGAAGGCTTCCATGGTGGGCATCTCCATTTGAAGGAAAAGACTTTCTCCAAGTCTGCAAATCTTTCCACAACGACAATCATATGTGATGCCTCTTCTTAATGTGACGACATTTAACAGTCCTAAGATGGACTGGTGCAACACTTTGTACCTTAACTATGGGCTCTATGAGACTTTTAACTTTGCTGATTATTCTGTTTTTGCTGTTTGCTCCCTGCGTCTGTAAGTGTGTGGCTGGATTTGTTTCTAGCCACATGAAGGATTTTAAGTCACAAATGGTTGCTCAAACTCCTGCCACTGTGGCAGCTTCTTCCAACTACTACTTGGGGCCCCTGGATCAGAGACCCTCAATATGAAGGCTAGGAGAATATGGTGCCTCACCAGTTTAGGGACAATCCCCCTTATCAGCTTGGAAACAGTTACAGAATGAGAACAATGCCCCTTTCCCTAGGAAACATAATTCTCCTAAAAGAAAAGGGAGGAATAAGAGGGTAACAGGCAGGAAGGCTAGAGGCCCCCAAATGGAGGAAATAGGCTGCAAATGTCAGACATTTTTAATCTCTCTCTCAAGCGGCAGGAGGAAACAAACTACAAGTGTCAGATTTCTTTTCCCTTCTCTATACAAAATTAAAAGATGCTTTCTTTTAAAATTCTCTGTTGCCATGATGACACTTGGTTCCACCTGAACTTAACTTTTCTCAAATCTTGAGCCAGCCAATGCATTTTTCTTATGGAAATGTGTTTCTTAAGCTATGTTAATGAACTATGTATTTAACCCCTAGACTCCGTGTTTCTTCAAGTTGGTTTCATCTAAGACAGAACCGATAATGACTCAACAAACCAGTATATTCTCCTCATACAATTGTTCTCTTAATCTATGTTAATAAGACTATGTATTTGATTGGAAACCTGCCTTTCTTCATGCCAATCGTTTTATGGCCCAGGAAGATTCACCTTGTGCCAATGTTATCTCAAAATGCATGTTGTGGGTGAGTGACTGCATTTTGATACATTTCCTTTCTCTAATTAGTAGCCTGCTGATAAAGTGATGTCTCTGCTTTTTAATATGCTGTCTAGGTTTGTCATAGCTTTTGTCTCAAGGAACATCTTTTTTTTTTTAAATTTAATGACTGCATTTTTAATGTTGTTATGCTTTGGCCCAGCTGTTGCATTCTTTCTGGAACTATTAGTAATTGCCCTCTGCTCTTCCTCAGTAGCTTATTTGACACTTTCTGACCTGAGGGGCTCATCTTCCAGTGTCATATATTTTTGCCTTTTCATAATATTTATGGGGTTTTGGCAGCAAGAATACTGGAGGAAATTCCCACTTCCTCCTTCAGTGGACCATGTTTTGCCAGAAAACTTCAAATGACCTGTCCATTTTTGGTGGCCCTGCATGGCATGGCTAATAGCTTAATTGAGTTGTACAAGACCCATTGCCATGATAGTGCTGTGATCCATGAAGGGACAGGAAGCTCTTAGAATTAGCTTCTTTTAATGCATTCTATTTATTCCCCTCATCTAGATTCTAAGTGTAATTTGTCTTTTTATTCACTGATATATTTCACAGATGTAGAAGAGTTCCTTTTATTTCTAAAAGATTCAAAATACTTTATATATATATAAAGGATATTCATGACTTTGTAATAATTTTAACAAACTGATGTAATAATGTTACTGTAGACTACTTTTAATTCAAAGAAATGTCCATCAATTATTTTCTTATGATCACCTCAACTTTGTATCTATGGTAACCCCAGAAAAGTTCAAAACTTTACCTCAGCATTTTCTATTATACTTCTTCCTTGTGTATAAGTCAATAATATGTGAATCCAGCCAACTACACAAACTGTTCAGTCATCATAGCACTTACCAGGTGCCTGATACTGCAGTAGGCATGATGGGAAAAAACATATGTGCATAGGGACACATAGGGACACACTAAATATTTTTTATATACATTAAAGGAATAGTTAGGAAAAATATTGATATAAAGGGAATGATAAATGTGATGAAGTTTATAGAAGATTATGCATTGTCAAATATAGATGTCAATTTATATAAGTTTAGCATATAAAAATGGAGAACAAAGGGCTACGGTGAGAAGAAAGATATAAACATTAAAATCACCTAGCGAGTGTTATCTCGCAATTAAAAGATACCTTCTGTGCACTAAAGCACTAAACTTATTTTTCTTAAAGCCCTTGAAATTAAAGGCTACAAGCTGGTTCTTTCAAAGGGTAAACAAAATTGATAATCCTAAGCCAGACTCATCAAGAAAAAAAAAGATGGAAGAGAGCCCAATGAATAAAATCAGAATTGAAAAAGGAGAAGGTACAACAGATATGACAGAAACACAGTGGACTGCAATTAACTATATCCCAATCAAATGAAAACCCTAGAAGAAATGGACAAATTCTTAGAAACATAAAATCTGCAAAGACTAAATCAGTCAGAAATAGAAAATATGAACAGATCAATTACCAGTAATGAAATGAATAAGTAATTTTAACACTCCCCAAAAAATAAAAGTCCAGGACAAGATGGTTTCACAGGTGAATTCTATCAATTTAAAAAACAGTTAGCACCTATATTTCTGAAACTATTCCAAAAAATTGCAGTGGAAGGAACACTTCCAAACACAATGCCACCATCACTTTGATATTAAAATCAGAAATATAGCACAAAAACAAATAAAGTTACAGTCCAATAACACTGATGAACAGAGACACAGAAACCACCACAAAATACTTGCAAACCAAATCCAACAATACATTAAAAGCACCAGACGCCATGGTCAAGTGGGATTTATTTTAGGCATGCAAGGATTTTTCAATATCTACAAATCAATCATTGTGATACACTACATTAACAAATTTGAAAAATGAAAGCAACTTGATTATCTCAATAGGTGAGATAAAAAATATTTTAAAAAAATTCAATCCCCACTTATGATTAAAAAAAAACCCAATAAGTGGACATAAGGGGAACCTACCTAAATACAATAAGGATCATATACAACAAACTCACAGCAAGCATCATTCTCAATGGTGAAAATTTAAAGGCATTTCCTCTAAGATCAGGAAAAAGACAATGATGTCCATTCTCACCATTTTTATTTAGCATAATTTGGGATATTCTAGTCATGGCAATCAGAGAAAAAAATAAATAAAAAGAATGCAAATTAAAAAAGAGTAAGTAAAATAATCACTGTTTGTAGATGACACGATACTATACACGTGTGTGTACTAGACCACTTCAGTTATGTCTGACTCTTTTTGATCCTATGGACTGTATCCCAACAGTCTCCCCTGTTCATGGGATTCTCCAAGCAAGAACACTGGAGTGGGCTGCTGAAACCTTCTGCAAGGGATGGTCATGACCTAGGGACTGAACTCATCTTTCTTACATCTCCTGCATTGGCAGGCAGGTTCTTTACCATTAGCACCACCTGGAAAGACAAATACTATACATACAAAATACTAAAGACAATTCCAGAAAACTAAATAGCTAATCAATGAATTCAGTAAAGTTTCAGGATATGGAATTAATACACAGATTTCTCTTGTATTCTGATACATGAAAAGTAAAAGATCCATAAAAAATTCAGGTAACAATTCTATTTACCATCATATCAAAAGGAATAAAACACCTAGGAATAAACTTACCTAATGAGACATAAGACCTATACTCAGAAAACAATAAGATACTGATAAAAGAAATCAAAGATGATATAGACGGAGAAATATAACAAGTTTTTGAGTTGGAAGAATCAATACTGTTAAAAAGACTGTACTACCCAAAGCAATCTACAGATTCAATGCAATCCATGTCAAATCACCAGTGACATTTATCCCACAATTAGAACAAAATATTTTTTACACTTTGTATCAAAACACAAAAGAACCCAAAGAGCCACTTCAATCTTGAGAGAGATAAAAGGTGCTAAAGGAATCAAGCTTCCTGACTTCAAATTATGCTACAAAGGAAGAGTCATCAAAACTATATGATACTGACACAAAAACAGACATATAGATCAATGACACAAGATGAGACCCCATAAATAAACCCACGTTCTTATGGCCAACTAACCTATGGCAAAGAAGGCAAGAATATACAATGAAGAAAAGACAGTATTTTCAATAAGTTGTGCTGGGAAAACTTGACAACTATATGCAAAAGAATAAAATTAGAATATTCTCTAATATCATGTACAAAATAAAGTCAAAATGGCTCAAATACCTAAGTATAAGGCTAGATACTTGAAAAATCTTAGAGTAAAACACAGGTAGAACATAAACTGCAGCAATATCTATATTTAGATATGTATCCTGGAGAAATGAAAATAAAAAGAAAAATAGGCAAACAGGACTAAATGAAACATAAAATCATTTGCAAAGCAAAGGTAGCCAAAAACAAAATGAAAAGACAAACCAAAGAATGCTAGAAAATATTTGCAAATCAAATGATTGATAAGAGATTAATTTCCAAAATATACAAAGAGCACATGTAGCTCAATAGAAAACAAAACAACACAATCAAAAACGGACTATTCAATTCAGTTCAGTTCAGTTCAGTCGCTCAGTTGTGTCTGACTCTTTGTGACCTCATGAACCGCAGCACACCAGACTTCTCTGTCCATCACCAATTCCCGGAGTTTACCCAAACTCATGACCATTGAGTCAGTGATGCCATCCAACCATCTCATCCTCTGTCGTCCCCTTCTCCTCCTGCCCTCAGTCTTTCCCAGCATCAGGGTCTTTTCAAATGAGTCAGCCCTTTGCATCAGGTAGCCGAAGTATTGGAATTTCAGCTTCAGCATCAGTCCTTCCAATGAACACCCAGAACTGATCTCCTTTAGGATGGACTGGTTGAGTCTCCTTGCAGTCCAAGGGACTCTCAAGAGTCTTCTCCAACACCACAGTTCAAAAGCATCAATTCTTCGGCTCTCAGCTTTCTTTATAGTCCAAATCTCACATCCATACATGACTACTGGAAAAACCATAGCCTTGACTAGATGGACATCTGTTGACAAAGTAATGTCTCTGCTTTTTAATATGCTGTCTAGGTTGGTCATAACTTTCCTTCCAAGGAGTAAGCGTCTTTTAATTTCATGGCTGCAATCACCATCTGTAGTGATTTTGGAGCCCAAAGAAACAAAGTCTCTCACTGTTTCCACTGTTTCCCCATCTATTTACCATGAAGCGATAGGACCAGATGCTATGATCTTAGTTTTCTGAATGTTGAGTTTTCAGCCAACCTTTTCACTTTCCTCTTTCACTTTCATCAAGAGGCTCTTTAGTTCTTCTTCCCTTTCTGCGATAAGGGTGGTGTCATCTGCATACCTGAGGTTACTGATATTTTTCCCAGCAATCTTGATTCCAGCTTGTGCTTCTTCCAGCCCAGTGAAGAATAGCAGGGAGAGAAAAGAAAGCCTTCCTCAGTGATCAATGCAAAGAAATAGAGGAAAACAATAGAATGGGAAAGACTAGAGATCTCTTCAAGAAAAGTAGAGATACCAAGGGAACATTTCATGCAAAGATGGGCTCAATAAAGGACAGAAATGGTATGGACCTAACAGAAGCAGAAGATACTAAGAAGAGGTGGCAAGAATACACAGAAGAACTGTACAAAAAAGATCTTCATGACCCAGATAATCATGATGGTGTAGTCACTCACCTAGAGCCAGACATCCTGGAATGTGAAGTCAAGTGGGCCTTAGGAAGCATCACTACCAACAAAGCTAGTGGAGGTGATGGAATCCCAGTTGAGCTGTTTCAAATCCTAAAAGATGATGCTGTGAAAGTGCTGGACTCAATATGTCAGCAAATTTGGAAAACTCAGCAGTGGCCACAGGGCTGGAAAAGGTCAGTTTTCATTCCAGTCCCAAAGAAAGGCAATGCCAAAAACGGACTGATGATCTAAATAAACATTCCTCAAAAGAAGACATATAGATGGCCACTAAAGATATGTAAAGATGCTGAATATCACTAATTATTCAGTTCAGTTCAGTCACTCAGTTGTGGTCAACTCTTTGCGACCCCATGGATGGCAGCAAGCCAGGCTTCCCTGTCCATAACCAACTCTCGGAGCTTGCACAAGCTCAAGTCCATCGAGTCGGTGATGCCATCCAACCATCTCATCCTCTGTCGTCCCCTTCTCCTCCTGCCTTCAATCTTTCCCAGCATCAGGGTCTCTTCCAATAAGTCAGTTCTTCGCATCAGGTTGCCAAAGTACTGGAGCTACATCTTCAGCATCAGACTATCTAATGAATATTCAGGGTTGATTTCCTTTAGGATTGACTAGTTTGATCTTGCAGTCCAAGGGACTCTCAAGAGTCTTCTCCAACACCACAGTTCAAAAGCATCCATTCTTTGACACTCGGCTTTCTTTATGGCCCAACTCTCACATCCATACTTGACTACTGGAAAAACCATAACTTTGACTACATGTAGCTTTATCAGCAAATTGTGCCTCTGCTTTTTAATATGCTGTCTAGTTTGGTCATATATTTTCTTTCAAGGAGCAAGTGTCTTTTAATTTCATGGCTGCAGTTACAAAGTGCAGTGATTTCAGAGTCCAAGAAACTAAAGTCTGTCACTATTTCCATTGTTTCATGATATATTTGCCATGAAGTGATGGGGCCCGCTGCCATGATCTTTGTCTTTTGAATATTCAGTTTTTTCTCTCACCTCTTTTACCTTCATCAAGAGGCTCCTTAGTTCTTCTTTGCTCTTTGCCATAAGGGTGGTGTCACCTGTATATATGAGGTTATTGATATTTCTCCCAGCCAAACTATAGCTTTGGCTATACAGACCTTTGATGGCAAAGTGATGTCTCTGCTTTTTAACATGATATCTAGGTTCATCATAGTTTTCCTTCCATGGAATAACACTTTTTAATTTAGCAGATGCATTTTTAATGTTGTTATCCTTGGCACAGCTGTTTCATTCTTTCTGGAGCTATTAGTAATTGCCCTCTGCTCTTCTCCAGTAGCATAATGGACACTTTCTGACTTGAGGAGCCCATCTTCCAGTCTTACATGTTTTTGCCTTTTCATAATGTTTATGGGGTTCTGGCAGCAAGAATATTGGAGTGGTTTGCCGTTTCCTCTGTCAGTGGGTCACATTTTGCCAAAACACTTCAAATGACCTGTCCATTATGGGTGGCCTTGCATGGCATGGCTAATAGCTTCATTGATTTATATAAGACCCATTGTCACAACAAGTCTGTGATCCATTAAGGGGCAGGAAGCACTTAGAATTACTTTCTTTTTAATGGATTCTATTTATTCCCCTCAGTTAGATTCTAAGTGTCATTTGTCTTTTTTACTCATTGATATATTTCATATATGTAGAGAAGTGCCTTTTATTTCTAAAATATTCATCTATGTTTCTTTATATTTAAAGGATATTGATGATTTTTAAAATAATTTTCACAATTCAGAACGGGATATAATTATTTTACTGTAGAATAATTTTAGTTAAAAGAAATGCTTGCCAACTTTTCTCTTTATGATCTCCTCAACTTTCTGTGTATGGTAACACCAGAAAAGTTCAAAACTTTACCTTAGCATTTCCTATTATATTTCTTCCTTGTGTATAAGTCAATAATATGTGAACCCAACCAACTACACAAACTGTTCGGTCATCCAAGTACTTATCAGGTGCCTGATACCATAGTAGGCATGATGGGACACAACATATGTGCATCACACAGGGACATGCTAAATATTTCTGATACACATTAAAGGAATATATATGAAAAATATTTATATAAAGGAAATGGTAAATCTGACCAAGTTTACAGAAGGTTATGCACTGTCAATTATTGATGTCAGTTTCTATAAGTTAAACATATAAAAATGTAGAACAGAGGGCTACAGTGAGAAGAAATATGTAAACATTAAGTCATCTAGTAAATGTTATGTGGCAAATAAAAAAATACCTTCTGTGCACTAAAGCACTAAACTTTTTTGATTAAACCCCTAGAAATTAAAGGCTACAAGCCAGTTCTTTCATAGGGTAAACAAAATTGACAAACTATAAGCCAGACTCAATAAGAAAAAAAATTGGAGGAGGGTCCAGTGAATAAAATCAGAAATGAAAAAGGAGAAGGTGCAATAAGTAAGACAGAAACACAGTATAATGTAAGAGACTAGTGCAATTAACTATACACCAATAAAATGGAAAGCCAAGAAGAAATGGACAAATTCCAAGAAATTTACAATCTCCAAACACTAAACTAGCAAGAAATAGAAAATATGAAGAGATCAGTGGCCAGTAATGAAATAGAATCAGCAATTTTAAAACTCCCCCCAAAATAAAAGTCCACGACAAGACAGATTCACAGGTGAGTTCAACCAATTTAAAGAAGAGTTAACATATATATTTCTGAAACTATTCCAAAAAGTTGCAGTGGAAGGAATACTTCAAAACTCAATCTAAATGCCACCATCACCTTGATATCAAAATCAGAAAAGATACCACAAAATCAAATGTAATTACAGTCCAGTAACATTGATGAACATAGACACAGTAACCTCCACAAAATACTAGCAAACCAAATCCAACAATAAAAAAAATAAAAAAAGCACCAGACACCATGGTCAAATGGGATTTATCTTAGGAATACAAGAATTTGTCAATATTTACAAATCAATCATTGTGATACACCACAGTAACAAATTTGAAAAATGAATGCAACGTGATTATCTCAATAGATGAGAAAAAATAGCTTTTTGTCAAAATTCAACCCCCACTTATCATAAAAAAAAATGCTCCAATAAGTGGACATAACAGAAACCTACCTTAACATGATAAGGATCATATACAACAAACTCACAGCAAGCATCACTCTCAATGGTGAAAATTTAAAGGCATTTCCTCTAAGATCTGGAACAAGACAATAATGTCCATTCTAACCATTTTTATTCAGCATAGTTTGGGAAGCTCTATTCATGGGAATCAGAGAAGAAAAATAAATAAAAAGAATCCACATTGAAAAAGAGTAAGGAGAACTATCACTGTTAGTAGATGACATGATACCATACATGTGTGTGTACTAGGTCACTGCAGCCATGTCTGACTCCTGGTGACCCTATGGACTATATCCCAGCAGTCATGGGATTCTCAAAATAAGAATACTGTAGTGGGTTGCAGTTTATTGCTGCAGTTTATGTTCTACCTATATTTTACTCTAAGAGTTTTATAATATAAAGGTTTATACTTAGGTCTTTGGTCCATTTTGACTTTATTTTTATATATGTTATTAGAGAATATTCTAATTTTATTCCTTTACATATAGTTGTCCAGCTTTCCCAGCACCACATATTAAAGATACTGTCTTTCTCCATTGTATATTTTTGCCTTCTTTGTCATAGATTAATTGGCCATAAGTATGTGGGTGTTTTTCTGGGTTCCTACCCTGTGTCACTGAACAATATGTCTGGGGTTTTTTGCCAGTATCATATAGTTTTCATGACTCTAGCTTTGTAGCATAGTTTCAAGTCAGGAAGCATGATTCCTTCAGCTCTCTTTTTTTCTATCAAGATTGATTTGGCTATTTGGGGTCTTTTGTGTTTCAATACAAATTGTAAATAATTTTGTTCTACTTTTGAGAAAAATGTTATTAGTCATTTGATAGAGATTTCATTGAATCTGTAGACTGCTTTGGGTAGGACAGTCATTTTGATGGCATTGATTCTTCCAATTCAAAAACATGTTATATTTCTCTGCCTGTATCATCTTTGATTTCTTTCGTCAGTATCTTAGTTTCCGAGTTTAAGTTTTTTGCCTCATTAGGTAATTTTATTCCTAGGTGGTTTTTTTTTTTTTTTTTTTTTTTTTGATGTGATGGTAAATAGAATTGCTACCTTAATTTTTTTCAGATGTTTCAATTTTAGTGTATAGGAATACAAGAGAAATCTGTGTATTAATTCTGTATCCTGAAACTTTACTAAATTTACTGATTAGCTCTTGTAGTTTTCTCAAAGTGTCTTTAGTATTTTCTGTGTATAGTATTTTCCATGAACAGTATGAAAAGGCAAAAAGATATGACACTGAAAGATGAACTCCCCAGGTCGGTAGGTGCCCAAATGCTACTGGAGAAGGGTAGAGAAGTAACTCCAGAAAGAATGAAGATACATAACCAAAGCAAAAACAACACTCAGGTGTTGATGTGACTGGTGATTGAAGTAAAGTCCAATGCTGTAAAGAACAATGTTGCCTGGGAACCTGAAATTTTAGGTCCATGAATCAAAGTAAATTGGAAGTGGTCAAAAAGAAGATGGCAAGAGTGAACATCAATATTTTAGGGATCAGTGAACTAAAATGGACTGGAATGGGTGAATTTAACTCAGATGACCATTATATCTACTACTGTGGGCAAGAATTCCTTAGAAGAAATGGAGTAGCCCTAATAGTCAACAAAAGAGTCCAAAATGCAGTTCTTGGGTGCAATCTCAAAAATGACAGAATGACCTCTGTTTGTTTCCAAGGCAAACACTATCACAGTAATCCAAGTCTATGCCCCAACCAGTAATGCTGAAGAAGCTGAAGTTGAACGGCTCTATGAAGACCATTATGGAGAACTGCCCCAGGAGCCCTGACTCTCCACACTTTGGGTGCTCCTGTCAGGGACAGGGCAAGTTGAGACATAGCCAGAGAAAGACCTGAAGCAGAGACAAGAGATGCAGGCCTTGAGGTGGGAAGGTGTCAGTGTTCTGGAAGCCTGCAACAGGTGAACGAACTCAAGTGGGCCAAGGAAATGTAAGACGAGGTGTCAACAGCATCTGGTCTAAATCTATTGAGAGGTACACAAAACAATCTGAGTAAGCTGATTTATGTTATTTTCCTGGACATGCAAACAATGTCTTAGTCAGCTCAGGCTGCTATGACAAAGTACCACAGGCTGAGTGGCTTAAAGAACAGAAACTTATTTCTCAGTATTTATCATGCTTCGAATTCCATTTGTGCAATTTTTGAGGGGAATGCAGTGCTTCTCTTTTTAATAGGTAAATTAACTGTGTCTTCGTTTGGATGTACCAAAAGATGAGACAATGGGAGATGTGAGTTGGTGGATTGATGGCTCAGTTTCCCCTTCTTGCAGCTGGACGACCTGAGGTGTATTCTTGTTATTTCACAGATGGTCTCTGTGGGATCAAGCCCCACTCACCTACCATGGTAATTGGCCCACTTTTCCTGACTTTGCTCCCTTCCTTGTCTCATGTTTCCTACTTCCTCATTTTGCTTTTCTGGAGGCTGGGAAGAGTAAGATCAAGGCATTGGTCAATCCAGTTCCTGGTGAGGACTCTCTTCCTGGTTTGCAGACAGCTGCCTTCTTGCTGTGTTCTCATTTGGCTGAGACAGCAATCATCTCTCATGTCTCTTCTCATAATGACACTAATACAGGAGATAGATGGGCTCCAGTTTAGACATTTATAACTGGCTTCCTGTTTGCAATTTATGGGGCAGAAAAAAGTGGGCTTCAGGCTGGACAGTTACAGGCTAGTTAGGCTAGAAGGCTAGTTAGCCTTCTCTTTGGATTTCCTGGACAAGGATAGGTGAGCTCCAGGTAAGGCACTTACAACCAGCCTTCTGTTTGCTCTCCAAAATGGAAGTAACAATAGAAACAGAGTAAATAGCCAGGTTTTGTCTCTTGTAAATACCTTAAGACAATAGTCGTGGCAAGAACAAAGAGGGGCAAAATCCTATTTGAGTAAAGGATTGAAGGCTCTCTGCTCCCCTCCTTCCTGGGACAAGGGAGACACTACACACGCACAGAAAGGCTACTTGGGAGTCAAAAGTCAGAGGAAATGCCAGGCCATAATGAGAGTTTCTCCTCCCAAGTGCTTTCAAGTCTGTTCATTTTGGCTGAGGGGTGAATGCACACCTATGGGGAGGGTCCTGAGACAAATTAGCCAGGAGGACAAAACAAGATGAATAGCCTGAAGGAAGAAAAAGACCTGGAAAACTGCCCCTTATAAAGGATTTAAACTTCCCCAAAGCACGACTCCTTCTCTGAGCTTCCCTGTGCATCTTTTCATGTGTATTTTCCCAATAAAATTTTTACTTTTCTCTTTACCTTCTGCCTCCTCACCTGAATTCTTTCTTGACAAGAGAGGCATGGACTATGGATCCAGGGTCTAGCCAACTGGCCTTTGTGGTCTAATGGTTAGGACTCCTGATCTGGGAATTAAGATCTTGCTCCCTGCTACTGCTCTCTGCTGCTTGCTGCAAGGGGTTGCTTTACTGCTGCTTGCCTCTGAAATCAACACTAAGCCCATCCATGAGGGTTCTACCCTCATGATCTAATCATTCCCAAAGGTCCCATCTTCATACTGGGTATTAAGGGTTCAATTTAGGAGGGACACAAACATTCAGTCCACAGGACATAGAGATGTCAATCTTGCACATATTTATTTCTAAATACAATGCCATTCCAATAAAAATCCCAACTACAGGTTTCTTGGAATTCAACAGAATTATATAATTAACCTGGACAGGAAAACTAAGAATATTAGAGAGATTCTAAAGCAAAGAGAGGATAATGGTTGATATTAGTCCCATCAAGTATTGAGGCATATGATAAAGCTTTTACCCATTTCATGTATTAGTATTAATGTGGGTTTCCTAGAGCATGAGAGAACAAACCTCTTCCCATGTAGCACCCCTTCCTCCAGTCGTATCAACTTGAATTACTCTGATTAATTGTGGAACTATGTAAAAAGAATGTAGGTATATCCACCAAGTAGGATGGCAGCTTACTGTTCACCAATGTGACACTGTGATTTACAACAATCATCCAGAGGATCACAATATATTTCTCATATATATTTTGTCATCCATTGCTCTTGATTCACAGCTCCCAAAATCTGCGGGATTTCCTGAGCAATAACAGCAATGTGAGTATCTTTTGTCATAATACTGGGTCTCTTCCCTCAGTTCCTAAAATCACTTCAGAGCCATAAAGGTATCTTGTTGTCAATGACAAGTCCCTTTCCACAACTACTGAATTTATGTTAGTGTAATAACTTTTCAGCTTCCCTGGTGGCTCAGTCGGCAAACAATCTGCTTGCAATGCAGGAGACCACCTGTAATGCAGGAGTCCTGGGTTTGTTCTCTGGGTCAGGAAGATCCCCTGGAGAAGGAAATGGAAACCCTCTCCAGTATTCTTGCCTGAGAAATCCCACAGACAGAGAAGCCTGGCAAGCTACAGTCCATGGGGTCACAAAGAGTTGGACACTATTTAGCAACCTAACCACAACCACCACAATGACTTCTGGAAAGCACCTAAGGATGGGGGCTAATTGCCAGTTGCCAGGGGGAACAACCTGGCAGAACTGACAAATGGAACTTAAGTTCCAGCCCATGACTTTTGGGGAGGGGCGAGATACTAGAAGCTGAATCAATTACTAACCACAAATAATTTAATCAATCAACTTTATGTAATGAATCCTATAAAACCCCAAAGGATGGCTTTGGAGCATCCCAGTTGTGAGCATGTGGAGATGTAGAGACTCAGTCACATGGACACTCCACACCCTCCCTCATCCCTTGCTCCACGCACCTCTTCATCTGTTTCTGAATTACAACTTTTTATAATAAAACAGTGATCTAGTGAGCCAAATGTGTTTTTGTGAGTTCTATAGACAGCATGTAAAAAGCAGAGACATCATTTCGTCAACAAAGGTCCGTCTAGTCAAGGCTATGGTTTTTCCAGTAGTCATGTATGGATGCGAGAGTTGGACGATAAAGAAAGCTGAGCACCAAAGAATTGATGCTTTTGAACTGTGGTGTTGGAGAGGACTCTTGAGAGTCCCTTGGACTGCAAGGAGATCCAACCAGTCCATCCTAAAGGAGATCAGTTCTGGGTTTGCATTGGAAGGACTGATGTTGAAGCTGAAACTCCAATACTTTGGCCACCTGATGCAGAGAGCTGACTCATTTGAAAAGACCCTGAGGCCGGAAAAGATTGTGGGCAAGAGGAGAGGGGACGACAGAACATGAGATAGTTGGATGGCATCACCGACTCAATGGACATGGGTTTGGGTAAACTCCAGGAGTTAGTGATGGAAAAGGAGGCCTGGCGTGCTGTGGTTCATGGGGTCGCAAAGAGTCAGACACGACTGAGCGACTGAACTGAACTGAACTGATGAGCCACTCTAGCAAGTTAATCACAGGAAAGGAAGGAGTCATTGGAACCTCCAGTCTATAGCAGATCAGTCAGAAGCACAGATGACAGCCTGGACTTACAACTGGCATCTGAATCAGGAAGAGGGGCTATCTTATGAGACTAAACCCTTAACCTGTAGGATCTGATACTATCTCTGGGTAGATAGTGTCAGAATTGAGTTGAATTGTAGGACATGTAGCAATGTTGGAAAATTGCTGGTGGCAGGGAAACCACCACCAATCCTAAACACACACACACACACACACACACACACACATTGGGTTTGAGTGTTAGAATCATTTTAACCAGTGATAAGAAAGATTACCAATAGTGCAGGAACTGCCAGTGGAAACACAGAAAGTCTCCTGAGTCCAGAACAGAGCAAATCAGAAGCCAAACCTGGGTTGAGAAACAAAGAAATGATGACAAAAATCAGACAGTTTGTTTCAAAAATCTGGCACCAGGAAGAAATTAAGTTAAGAACCCAAGTGTGGGAACCAAGGGGAAAATAGGCACAAGAACAAGATGAGAACATGGGATAGGTAACCACACTCAGGACATTGTTTAACTGATTTTTCTGGTAGACTCTTATTTGCAAGGTCCTGAGACTCTCCTCCCAAGCAATTTATAACCTAGTTAAATATGGACAGAGCAGCTTAAAATGGCACTGGATGATACAAGCCAGTTGCTGCTGGAGCAGGAGGGAGATGGTGGAGTTTTGTTGGGGAAATATGGACAGCTTCACAGAAGAGAGGGGTGTGAAGGAATTCAGGACTCAGGAAACTGCTTGAGCAGAGCCTCAGCCAAGGCAGTTAAAGAAGGGGCAACTGGCCTAGCAGGACTGAAGCCCAGGGGGGATTCAGGGAGAGAGGTTGTCAGAAACATGGTCTGGGCTTTTTCACACAATCTGAACCCCAGACCCTGGAGTCTAGCCACTAAGGAATCATTTTGTGTTTAAAGAGTGGAGAGATATAGCCTCCTGTAATACATCTGCAGCATGATGGCTTCTCTTTAAATTTACAATCATTCATCCTTAGAAAAAATGTAATTTCTGATGCTATACCTTGAATTGCTGAACTGAGAAAGTCAGAGAGGAGAAAGGGGAGAAATGAGGTCTTTGAGGACATGAATACCCCCAATGAATGGGCCCATGCTAAAGATGACCCTCATTATTAGAGAAAGTTTAAAGTACTCTCCATTACACCCACACTCTCCTCCAGCTAATGCCTATTTCTCTGCTCCTTCCAGTTCAAAACTTCTCAGAATTGTCTCTACTCCCTCACCTTCCATTTCTTCATCAATTTACTCTGTGTGTTCTTACCACTGTCTTGAAACTAATCCCATCAAGGCCCCAATAACAACCTCTATGTCACCAAATCCAGTGAGTTCTTTCCCACCTCCATTCTATTTGGTCTCTCTATAGCTGACCCCTGCCTCCTTGAAAGGCACCTCCTCTCTCATGCTCTTGATATCCTCCTACTTCACTGGCTGTCACTTTTCAGTCTCTCTTGCTATCTTCTCTTTTTCTAATTCAAAGTGTGGCTCAGCAGATCAGCAGCATCTAGGAACCCATGAGAAATGCAGATTCTTGGACTTCATCTCAGAACTACCAAATCAGAATTTCTAGGGTGGGCCCAACCAGTCCATCCTAAAGGAGATCAGTCCTGGGTGTTCATTGGAAGGACTGATGTGGAAGCTGAAACTCCAATACTTTGGCCACCTGATGCAAAGAGCTGACTCATTGGAAAAGACCCTGATTCTGGGAAAGATTGAGGGCAGGAGGAGAAGGGGACGATGGAGGATGAGATGGTTGAATGGCATCACCGACTCAATGGGTAAACTCCGGGAGTTGGTGATGGACAGGGAGGCCTGGTGTGCTGCAGTCCATGTGGTCGCAAAGAGTCAGACATGACTGAGCGACTGAACTGAATTGAACTGAGAGTGGGCCCAGTAATCTGTGTTTTATCCAGACCCCAGGTGATGTACACTGAAAGCTAAGAACCATGATCTAAAACTGTCTGAGTTTCTTACCATTCAGTCCTGATTCCTCTTCTTTCCTCTGGCTACACTTTCTCCCTTGATGTTATCATCCAAGCCCACAACTTTGAAAATCATCTAAATACTGGTGGTGGTTTAGTCACCTCAGTCATGTCCAACTCTTTGCAACCCCATGGACTCTAGCCCACCAGGCTCCTCTGTCCATGGGATTTCCCAGGCAAGAATACTGGTTGCCATTTCCTTTTCCAGGGGATCTTCCCGACCAAGGGATCAAACCCAGGTCTCCTGTACTGCAGGCAGATTCTTACTGACAATTTCTAAATGCACATCTTCAGCACCAACCCTCCCAATCTGGAGGTTACACTAAAATTCAACATACCCAAAATGGAAGAAACTTCTCTAAAACTTGTTGCCTCTAAAACTTGGTCTTCCTCCATTTCTCACCATCTCAGAATACCTCCTCTACCACCAAGTCCCACCATTGCCCCTTAGGCCCCACACAACAATCAGAATGGTCTTTGAAATAAGGTCATGTCACCACCCTGCTTAAATCTTCAAGGGCTTCCTATCACATTTAATTAAAATCTAAAGACCTGGTCATTGGCTGTTAGGCCCTGCATGTCCTGGTCACTTTCTATGTGGCTTCCTGTATTCCCTTTACTGTCTAAGGTCAGAAATTATAACTATCTAATTCACAGTAGGTTATAATTCTTCTTTTGAAAATAAGATAAACATAGAGTTTGACTTCTTTAGCTTCTCTATGTTTGCTGAGGGGGATCTATGTGATGTTGACAGGTAACTTTGAGCCAGGACACGGGAGATGCGAAGGGAGACTTTCAAAGAATGTCTTCATGGTGCCATAACCTCAGCACAGCGAGGCCCCAGAGGACAAACCCTCAAACATGCTTGTCATTCAGTTCAGAAAGTGGCCTTCCTTATATATAATGGGATATAGTAGTTGTGGTGATGGTAGAGACTGAGATGAGGAATGATGCAGGGCCATTTGCAAAAGCTTTCTCCTGTGGGCTGACCAACGTGATGCTGTTCACGAGGCCAATGAAAGCCCCTAAGAAACTACAACCCCATAATTGCAGTTGTCAAAAATGGCCACAAATTCTTTGATACTCTTCCCATTGAGAGATGGGGTCCATGATCCCTGCCCTTGAATCTGGATGGGCATATGACTACTTTGGTCAATAGCATATAGTGAAAGTGATGTTATGTGACTTTTGAGACTATGTGAGAAGTGGCAATGCAGCTTCCATGTTGAAAGTCTCACACTTGGGTCCTCTTGGGACTTCTTAAGCCAGGTAAGAAGCTCATCAAACTTGAGACTACTATGCTGGGAGGAAGCCAGGCCACATGGGGAAGTCATGTGAAGGCACTTCAATCAGTACACCTGATTTTCAAGTCCTCCCAGCCCAGGTGCCAGCCATGCAAGTGACTGAACTGATTCCAACTCCTAGCTATCAAGTCAACCTCAGACACTGAGTCTTCCGAATAGCAGCCTCAGACGTCATGGGGCAGAGTCATGTCCTCATTGTGCCTGTCCAACTCTTTGGCCTACACAATTCATGGGCATAATAAAATAGTGGTTTCTTTAATCCATTAAGTTTTGGAGTAGTTGCTACATGGCAACAATAGCTAGAATAGGACAAAAGGCAATGTCATTTGGTTCCCTCAAACCCTCACGAACTATATTGCCTTTTGAGCATTTTCTGGGTTGGGGGAGGAAAGGAAAGCATTCAAGCCAGTTGACATCAGATTCTTTTGAGGAAAAAGGCTGAGTTTTGGCATCTTCTAAACAAGCTTTACATTGCCCCTCCTGGCAGGGGAAAGTCAGTCCCTTGCCCAGCCTGATCTGGTCACTCACTCCACCAGCTCAAGACTCAAAGAGATGCTTCACTGCCCCCAATGTATCTCACAATAAACAATCTCTGAGGAAAGAAGGTAAGGCTGTAAAAGTAGTGTCAACTTAATCATTATGTAAGACTTGAAGAAAGAATTCATAGGGCCTGGACTCCACCTTAGGCCTGTTCATGCTGATCATGCTCGGCCACCTCTCCAACGGACTCTGAACTCTGTGTTTAGTGCCTAAGGAAACAACAACAGACAGGGGAAACTTGATCCTATCCAGGTTACTCATCGCCTAAAAGAACACATATACTAATCACCCCTTCCTCCAAACAGGCCATAAATTTTCTGTACCTGTCGGAGTGTAACCTTGGGCTTATTGATTATTGGCTAATTGTTTAACTGTCTGAGCACATGGCACATGAATGACGGGGTTATTGGGATTGTATTTACCCTTCCTTTGTTTATGTAAGTCTCAAGGAATTTGGGGTGGTGGGTTCGGACACGTACACATGGGGTATAAAAGATTTTCACAAATGCTGGTCGGGGTCCTTGGCTAAGAGGAGACTCTGCCTTGGGCCCGTTGGTATAATAAACTGCACTCCACTATCTGCATTGTCCTTCTGAATGAGTTTGTTTCCCGGAATGCGTGGCTACAACAGACTGACTGGATAGAAAACAGCCCTGGCATTGCTGCCTAATACTCATTTCTAACTGGCCACAATCCATTTCCATTACTGAATCATCTTCATTCCATTGTTATGTTTTATAGACCTCTCATTTCTCCTTCCCAGCAGAACTTTCAGGCCCCCATACACATTCATATATACATCACCTCATTCTACACAGTTCTCCTGGCCTCTCGCCTCCCTCACTTGTCCCCGTCCTATTTGAGAGATCCACCCTGAGATATTTAACCTAATGGGTGTCTCAATATTTTTAAACCTCTTTCCTTGCAAGCTTAGTGGAGCCTCTTGCCCATAACAAGGGGACTAGATATCTCATTTTTCCCAGGTTTATACCCATTGACCCAGCATAAATAATATTGGTACTCTCAAAAGTGCCCAAATTTGGGTAATGATGTATATGATCCCTCTAACACCTGTTTTCTATCATTTGCCATCCTTCACATGAGACAAACCCCTACATAAAATTTTGGCAGTAACAATGATCAAGAACACACCATGTTTTATACAAGAAACCTCAGGTAATGTGCAGAATGGACTTGTTAAGTGGAGTGCATTTCCCTCACTTATGAATATCATAATCTAATCATTTATTTTGTAGACAATGAGCAGGAACTGAGTAAATGACGGCAGGTGATGGCTAATATCCTTTCTAGGCCTCAAATTTTAATCTGAAAATTCACAAACATTGGGCTCAATCCAGGGTAGTAGAATTTTTGTCCTTTTTAGAAATTTCTGGTTACCAAAGTTCCAGAAATTGCTTTCTCATTTCCTGATCTTTTATTTTCTCTATTACGTAACGAGAAGCTGGGGCTTTGGCCGATTTTTCCTTTAAAGATGATTTTTATCGTCAACAAGCGATTTCAGGGAGTGATGAGCCGGGGAGGCGATATTAGTTGATGCTAGCGTTTAAGCTAGTCTCGACTCGTTTTGCCCAGGGACTTAGATTCCTGGGTCTGCCGGTACACCCCGGGCGTCGGCAGCGGGTGCGCCTGAGCGTGCGCGCGCCGTCGCCTCCCCGCCCCTGCACCTCCTCCTCCACCCGGCGACTCACCCGCCCTAGTTGCCAGTCGCTGACAGCCGCAGAGCAGAGAGCGTCTTCTTTTCCGCAGAGGCAGGTAAACAACCACGTAGTCCTTTAAATTCCCAGCGGAGGCCGCCCAACCCCGAGGCTGGCGGCCGAGGCCCCCGGGCACCCAGCCGGATCGGACTGGGTGGGAGGCAGACCTTGACCGTGAGGCGGACTGGGGACGTTCCGGCGGGCGCGGGGAACGTCGGGCCTGTTTAGCGTGCTCGTTGGATTTTGACAGCCGCCGCTCGGTTTTGCCCTCCTGGTTAGGAGAGCTCCATTTACTCGGAATGTGGACGGGGGCCGCGGCTGGCTGGTCCCCCTCCTGGGGTATGTGGGCGGTGTGTAGGAATCTAGCCCCCTCCCACGCTCGTCCACTGCGGGAGTGGGATGGGCGAATCGCACCGGTAGAGGGGCCGCAGGTCCGAGGAACCGCTGGGGAGCTCAGAAGAACAAGGGAGAGGCCCCGGGATCTGGGCCCTCCCGATGCCTAGAGGAGACGCGTTATTGGGGGTGGGGGAAGCTGGCGCCCCACGGGGCCCGACCTCGGCGGTGAGGAGTGCGGGAGCGTCCGTGGGCCCCCAGCCGCTGCTGCCGAACTCCTCCCGAGGGGCGGCCCTGCCTGCCATCACGCGGCTGGGAGGTACCTGGGTAGCCGCTGCGGGTGAGTCTCTGGCAACCGCGTGGGGATCGGCTCGGGCGGGCGTGGCCTGGGCTTCGGCCTCGGCGAGGGGAGTCATGGGCGACCCGGCCTAAACTCCAGGCCAGAGAAATCCAGGTACCGGGAGCAGTGTTTCCTGGGAGCTCAGATGTGGTAAAGCCAAAAGCAAAGCGAAAAGCTTTGCTTTTCGCTGTCTCCACTGACCCTCCGGAAGGAGGGATCTCGGCCTTAAGGAGACTGAGGGGAGGGGATCAGGCGCCTCTCGGAGAACCACCCTCATCTGCCAATAGGGGTGGCACCTTCACGTTTGATTACTAAACAACGAGGAGAAGTCCGTTTTTTGCTGTCCTTTTTCGTCCCCCCCCCCCCCTTTTCTTTTGGTACCATCTGTAGCAAATAGATTTTTTAAAATCATAAGCCCACCACCCCTCACCATCTTGTTTTTCAGTTTCCTCGTCTCCAGATTCTTAACAACAAAGCAGTTTCACCTCCCTGATCATGGTTATCCTCATCTCATGGCCGAGTTATTTGCTTGTACTTAAGAGCAAGCAGGGTTTATTAAGCAGTTTCCCGAATGCTGAACATTTGAAGTGTTACTTTTCCTTGCAAAAGATTCCACATAGAATAGGATTAAAAATTTTCACAAGTTGTCAGAGAAAAATAGGAACAGAAAATTGAATAAAAATGTCAGACCTCTGGATAATGAACAACTCTCTCAGATTTTAAAATTAACCTATGAAAAGGAACAGTTTTCCTATGGAAACACTGAGGGGCTCTAACAATGAAAAAGAACCAGAAAAGGAAAGAAAACAGAGTTAGGATGTGATTTGTATATGATTTGTATCTGATGCAAATTTTTCATACTTGTGAAAGAAAAATATCAAGATTATAAAAAGATAAATGGTGAAATGAAGAATCATTTATGGGATAAAATACAAATTAAAGCAAGTCTGGATTATCATTTTACAACTACTAGTAAAAACAACAGTAACAGCAACCACTCCTGGAAGGTTACCTAGAAATTTGCATATTCAGTTATCATGGGAGGTGGCAAGGCTTTGGAGTTTAAAATATGGCTCTGCAACTAATTTTACAATTCGGGACCTAATCTCCTCCTCCTCCTCTTGTCCATTCATAAAATAGAGGAAATTATACCTACTTCAGGAGTTTGCCAAGATTAACTGTAAAACTGACCTTTAGTATGTATACTTTTATTCTTTGCCTAGTCACACTGCACTGGGGGACATTGTGAATCTGTATGAAATTTGTGAAAAACAGTCTGGTGATCCTTTAAGCCATGACCCAGAAACCCCACTCCTGGGAACTTACCTGCAATGGAAGAAACAAGGAAAGAAGAAGAAAAGCTGCATGCACCCACAGAACTCAGAATGATCTAAAATTAGATGCAGTCCAGAGGCAACCTAAATGTATTAATAAAATAGCAGAGCAGCAGCTAAGAAAATCATAGCACGTTACTGAAAGAAACGTGTAACCATCACAAGTCATAATTTTAGAGCCTCTCTGTGATATATAGGAAAAAACTGACAGGTCAAAGTAAGATTACTCAGACATGGATGCATATGTGGAAAATCTGAGTAAAAAATGGACCCACAGTTTTCTGTGTATGGGAGAAGGAGAGTTCAGTGTCATGTTTGCTTTTTTTTAGTCAGCGTTATCTCTTTTTTAAAAATACTATCGTATTTTTTCCTTGAGTAGATTCATTAGTGGTTTAATGATTTATATACTGAGTTATTCTGTTAAAGAATCAGTTCTTTATATTTATTTATCAATTATAGTTTTTTCTTTTTTTTTTAAGGACTTCTGAATATATTTGAAAACTGAACAGTTTCAACCAAGTCGAAGCATCTGTCTTCCCAGAGACACAAATCCGACTTAAGCTGAATCACAGCAGATGTAGGTACCCTGCGGAATCTCATTGGTCTTGTGATGGTTGAAAGTGCGCAACTGTTGCACAGAAGATAAGGGACTGAAAAAGCTGGGATCACAAATCCTTGCTCTGGAGGCCACTGGGATCTATATATGTAACCCTCACCTATTATATCACTCTTTCTTGTAAAATCATCTTGATTTTGCAGGGAAAGGGACAGAGTTTTCTCTAGAATCATTCTGAGTTATGTAAGAAGCAGCCATTTAAAAAATAGTATAATAAAAGCCATAACCTAACATTTCTGCACCAAATCAACACTGAAGGTGACTATCAACAGACAAAGGTTTTATGAGGTAACAGTTTTTCTAAGCTGTAGTTTTAACTTACCTATTCCATTCTCCCTTTTTAGATCTTATTTCCTTTTCCAAGGCAACCAGTTTATCAACTGAACTGTTGCATATGAAACATTCAAAACCTGACTGTGTCTAGAGCTGTGGTGGCTACAGCAAAATAATCTTTGAGTGAATAGCATGTTTAACAGTTCTTACAGTTGGGAGAATTTTTTCTCAGTTTATTCATCCTTTTTCTCCTAACCATGTTCTGCTTATTGCTGTTCTAATATTGTGTGATCACATCAAGGGAGGTGTTCCCTTTTATGCAAAACATTATAAATGTTAAATGTTTTCTTCCCGAGACCAAGCTTGGAAGATTGGCTAGGAGTGCAGCTCCCTGGGAAGCCTTATTATAGATTCCTACTAGATACTCCCAGGCTGTTGGCCTGGTGTAGACTTTAGCAATGTTGCTTTTCTTTCTTTTTTTTTTTTTTTGTTGTTGTTGCTTTTCTTAAAGCTCTTCACATCACTCTGAGGATGGACCAGACTGGAGACCGTTTGCCCTATTCAGTCCAGGGCTAGGCCTCAGTGTCAGTGGAAAAACCTCCACCTCAAAATGGTTTGTAAATTTTTGTACAGCTTGCATTAGACTCTTTTTAAGGAGCAGTGACCTCAAAAGATGAAAATATGACAAATGAGTTCCACTTAGCTTATGAAAAATTGGAAATTTCCCCAGGGCAAGGATGGATAGAGGGACTGTTTGGTGCCAGTTTCCAATTTAACTAAATAAGTCTCAAGGGTATAACATATTTTGAGTATCAAAAGTTTGGCCCCTGGCACACAACCACTGGACATAAGTTCCTACCAGCTCTGATTCTCAATCCCCATGTATAAAAGTGAATAAGATGAATGGGACAATATATGGATAGTTTTGTTGTTGTTCCTTCTCTCTCATTCCATTGCTCTGCCATTGTGCTCATGCACTAATGCCACATGATCGTATTTATTATAGTTTTCCAATCCATCTGATACCTGGCAGGCCAAGTGTACCCTAGATTTTCTTCCTGTTCAGTAATTTCTTCAGTCTTCTTAATTTTGCTGCTGCTGCTGCTGCTGCTAAGTCGCTTTAGTCGTGCCCGACTCTTAGCGACCCCATGGATTGCAGCCTACCAGGCTCCTCCATCCATGGGATTTTCTAGGCAAGAGTACTAGAGTGGGTTGCCATTGCCTTCTCCATCTTAATTTTGAGTATCATTATATTCTTTAAAATCCTCTTTGAATTAGGACTGAAATTGTATTGACGTAATGATTAATTGGAGTTGAATTGGTATCTTTCAAAATCTTCAATCTTGATTTTCCCAGTCATAAACCTTGCCTATCTTTCTTTTTTTTTTTTCAGTCTTCCAGCTTTTTTCGTCTAAGTTCTACTATTTATTATTAGGTTAAATCTTAGTTTGCATTTTTTGTTGCCATAATGGGTGGAATTTTTTTTTTCACACTAAATCTTCTAAGTAATTACAACTAATTTGAGTATTCACTCTTTTCTATATGTTGAGTTTAAAAACTGCCACCCTAATAAATAAGCTCATTTATTTATTCAAGGGCATTTTTGGATGACTGTCCTGAATTTTCCAGATAGAAAATCATACCTGGCTTTCTCCATAGCAGTCCAAAATAGCAGCAATCACTTACATTCTTGTCTTGTTAATCTCATTCAAGAGAATGCTTTTCCTCTGTTAAGATAGGGTGTGGGCTGTGTATTACTTCTAGTTCTATAGAAATTTTTTCAACATCTTAAACTTAAAAAGTTAGGAAAGCACTGATTCCTGAATTTAAGTGAGAGCTTTAATTTTAATTGAAAACTTTGCAACGTCAGAGAATCATTTTTTTCTCCTTAACCTACTAATAGGTTAATTGATTTCATGACTTTGAGCCATTCTTGTATTCCTAAAATAATCCGTATTGGTCACAGTGTATTCTTTTACTAAAATATCAAAATCAATTTGGTGGTAATTTCTTTTGGATTTTGGCATCCATATTGCTGCAGGTTGGGTAGCTAAGGAGTGTGAGCCCTTCACTCCTTGTGGCTCTTACTGCTACATCTCAGGTGAACTGCCCAAATGTTTATATCTCTACTGAGTAAGAATTCCAGATTCTTATAACAATTGCCTAAACTGATACTCTCACTTGAATGGCTCATAGATGTAGCAAAGTTAATATATCCAAACTATAACTTTATTTTTCTCACAAGCCTGGCCCTCCATCAGTTTTCTTGTTTTCATTAGGTGGCATCACCACCATCTACCTAGTTCCAAAAGCCACAAACCTGGTCAACTCTCACATCCACTCTATCAGCTTAATTGTTTTTTTCTGCAAAATACATCCCATTTTTCATAGCTCCTTGCTGCTTTGTCACAGTCCCAGATTCCACCACCTTCTTCCTTTAATCATTTTCTAAATGGTCTCACCATTTCCTTTCTTATCCCTCAAAATTTTCTCTTTACACAACAGTAAGGGTGAACTTTAAAAAAAAAAGAAAAAAAAAAATCTGTGATGTGATTCTCCTAAGCCACTTGATGGCTTCGCACTGTTTCAGGCTCCAGATACTTATCTCCCTGTAGTCCCCAAACCCACAAACTACCACTGTGTTCTCAGCCACAGAACAGTAATATTAGAAGACATGTAATAAATATTTGTTCAAGTAATCAATAGTTATTGTACAGTAACTTTTTTCTCCATTTCTTTTATGATAAATGGTCGAGTTTTCTATTTAAAAACTGGTACATACTAGCTGTTCCATAAATATTTATTTAATGATTGATTCAATGTCAGTTTTTATAGTTGAACGGAAAGGTAATCCCTCCCACACAGATTTTTTTTTTTTAATTTTTTATGAGGCAAGGAATATGACTACTTGGAAAACTGGCTGCCTGAGAAAATGGCAGACTAATGTCTCAAAACAAGTATATAGTGTCTAGATGCCAGGTTCTTTTACAGAACAGAGATGTCAGGAAGATGAGGAAATAAAGGCGGAATAGAGAGGGAGAGGCAGTGTGGAAGTAAAGTAAAAAAGACCCATGTCTTGCAAGACATCTCCAGAAATGGGCAGCCTGTGGAAGGGATGTGTTAATCTCTTCTTTCCTGCAACCATTCACAGGTGGGAAGTGTCAGATTATCTCCCTGTGAGCTAAACAAAGGCACTTCAGTCCAACAGTTAGGCAGAGGGACTGGGTTTTCTGAGGCAGGCCATTATGTATGATTATAATAACAACAGCAACAAAAAGCAAGTCAAAGAAACAGTTCCAACATGGAGTCAGAATTGGTTCTTGTCTGCAACAGTTCCCCACTGTGAAGGTCCATTTGACAATCTTGTAGGAAAAGGGGACAGTGATCTTTCTGTTTGTCAGATGAATCTTTCTGGGAGTGTCTGCCTTTGATGCCAGTGTTCCAAATATTGACATTTGTTTTCTTTTTGTTCCTCCTTGGAAAGTGCCTACTTTATACCTGTCAACTTAGAAATATTGGACTTCAAACCCAGGAGGCAGTATCTCAAGTTAAGAAATTTTGCACTTTTCTGTGTATGGGAAGATGCATGAGTCAGGGCTCATTAAAATTATTTCCTTGATATGTAATTCAGCTGTCTGGGGCCTGTGATCCTGTGTTCTCAAGAGTTTCCTCAAGGTTCACCACAGGGAATGGGTGCAATCTGATGACTGCTAGACGGCAGGTATTTTCCCTCCTGAGTTTTCTTTCCTGAGTTTTTTCTCCTTCTTGAGTTGACTTGGGGTTCACCAGCTCACATTGGAGGGCTTCAATTGTTGATTCCATTTCTCAGGTCTTCCCTTCTTGGTCAGGAATTGGACCAATATTTGGGAGACATTTCATGATCAAACTTTGTTTCATGGTGCTGTGAGGTTCATCCCAGATTAGGCAAAACTTCTTGATGCACCACTCCAGGTGCTAAATTTTGGATTAGACCCCCATGAATAATTAAAGATTTTCTGGATTCTGTCCAATTATCATCCAGGAGACATTTTCCATTGTTGCTTCTTCCCATACCTAGAATCACACTATTATAATTATTTTATGTTGTAAATGTGATCTATTTTCTCAAGATGTTCAGCCATAGTTTTGTTGGAGGCCTGATTACATATTAGTTACTGCAAGAGACAACCATATTATAAATTAGTCAGGATATAAGTAATGCAGCTAGTAACACTGATAATGACATAGTGCAACAGGGAGACACAAAACACAATTTAAAAATAAAGAATAAAGTAAAGCAATGATTAGTATAACTAGTTGTAGTCCAGTTGCAATAATCTAGTGACCAAAGGAGCCATAACTGATTAAACGAGCTATCTTCAGTTTCATTGTACTGGCCATTGCCATAGCTTAATCTTTGAGACAATCATATGCTACTGGCAGGATCAACCAGATAGAGAGAGAAAGATTTAAGTTTTACTTTTGCTTACAAAAGATATAATTTACCAAGTTACTCTTAAGTCAGAGGTTAAGGAAGTTTTCCTTACACCTGGAAAACACAGATTTAAACCAGTTATTTTTAGATAGAAACCATAAAAATTATAGCAATTTATCAGTTCACTCAGTCCTATGTAACTAATCCTTTTTGTTAACAGCTTTATGAAGCCATCAGATTTCCCATTAGAATTCTTCAATGTGTTACTAGTTCAGCATTATGATCTAAAAGTCAGAAACTTGGATTTATCTGAAAGTCCTTTTTATAAATCTTCTTGAAGAGGAGGCGTTTTTACAGAGGCAAGAGTGAAACCATAACTGTCCATAATGACAAGACTTAAGAAGGCACTTTAAATCTGATTAGGATGCAATTGACAAAGTAACCTGGTTACTGCTGTGACATACAATGCTTTCAGGTAATAGAACTAGAGTTATGACTGATAATATTCTACCAGGACATATCACATTTCTAAGAACTCATATAATCTCTAGAATATTGATATCATTTATCATATAATAAATTTTAAGATTTATTATTCATTGGACAACACTTGCCATGTAGTTTAACATACCAAGTAAATCTAATTAGTTTAATATCTCCCTTTGGTGTGTCTCAGGGGCCCTTTGAAGCACCCCAAAGTTAGCTAAAGATCAAAGGAACTTTATTATAATTTGATTTGGGAAGTCTTGTCAAAAGAGCATTAAGAAAAAATATTTTAAAACACAACAGGATCATAGGTCACTGTGAAACAATAGTTACTTACTTAACCAAAATGACAATAAAAGATTTCAAAGGCAAATATAGAACAGATTATTTAAAAGGTAGAAATACTTATTATCTATTATCAAAGGAGAGAAAAGCCAAATTTGCTTTGTACTAGGTTACTTTCAAGACTCATTTATTCAGTTAAATTTGTTTTAAACTTAGTCCTGATCATATACAAAACTACTTTTTCAGGGTCCATGTTTAACGAACTTTCCATCACTTAATTTATTTTAGCACAATTTTAACTTTCAAGTTGTTGAATATCTGGAGATATCCTAAAATAAAATTATTTCTTAAAGTTCACTCAAAGCTCTTATCTTCATTTGCATTTTCTTTCCTTAAAAGTTTCTTCACATCAAGTCCCTTTCCTTGCTGACAAATTGTATCAGCAAACAACCATTAATACCAAATATAATTTAATACTAAATATTTCCCAGCTCACGTGAACCTGGAGCTCATTTAGCTTAATTGTATTTAGAATTGTTTGGTTTGTAAGCACTTACTTTTATTTAAACCAATTAAATAGAGCTCTTTTACAAATCAACTGCAGCAATGTTATCCAAAGACAAAGATACATACAAACACACAAACAGAGAGGCCTCAGTTCTTATTTCAAGATTGCAGTACTGAGTCAGGCAATGTAAAACCCATCAGTTTACATACGAGGTTGAATTAAAATTGGGTTTCTCATAGATGGAATAAGTCAAACTCACTTGGCTAGATAGCTAAATATTCGCAGAAAAAGCACTTAGGAATTCTAATTATCTTGGCCAAGCCAACTTCTAAATTACTTTACCTACTCTAAAATTTGCATTTTAAAAAGACAGCGTAATGAGGGTTCCTGAGAAGACATTTGTGTCTCAAAGACATTTGCATCTCAGAGATACAGCCAAGTTTTTCCTAAAATACTTTGTTTCCTCTGTTAAATACTTACAGGCCTCTTAAGATAACCAGGGAAGGTCTGGGGAGTAGTAAAATGATTGATGGGATTTGGATTATTTTTGGAACCACACTTCCGGTGCTGTAAAGACTACATTTGTAAAACACAGACAGTTTTGTTTTTCTTTTTTGAATGATACTGAAGGATTGACATACCCATTTACCTATGTTGGAAAGTTATACCTTTCCTCATTTATCTTAGCTCTTGGGAAGACACAGAGGCAACAATTTAGGCTCCTGTAAATCAGTCTGGACTGAGGAATCTGCCTCATAGTCCTACCAGGAAGGTCGTAGCCAGGGGGAATGGGTCAGTGTTTTGCTTGAACCAATGTGTGCTTCACAGTGCATAGAAGTTGTCTTGCTGGAGTTGTCGTAGCCACACGTTCCGGGAAACAAACTCACTCAGAAGGACAATGCAGATAGTGCAGTGCAGTTTATTACACCGGCGGACCCAAAGCAGAGTGTCCTCTTAGCCAAGGACCCTGACCAGTTTTTGTGAAAACCTTATATATCCTAAATGTACGTGCCCAAACCCACCTCCCCAAATTCCCTGAAACTAGTCTGAACAAAGGAAAGATACAAAGTTAACCCATGATTCATATTCCTTAAGCCGAGGTAGTTAACAGTGGACAATTATTAATAGGCCTGTGGTCATATCCCAATAAACACAATAGAATTTATGATTCTATTCAGTTACACAGATAATTACGGTATTCTTTTAGGCTACTGAGAGTCTAGGTATGAGCCCTGGGGCTCTTCCATCTGGGGGGTCTGGTTTTCCAGTTGGTATGTCATTTCCATAGATCCTGGGCATATAAGCTCAAAGTCCACAGTCTGGCCCAACATGGAGTCCTGCTTTCAAGATGGAGCCTGTTCTGTCTGTTTCCTCCTTCAGAGTCAGATGCTCTTAATAGTCTGGTCCATTCTGTTACCCACTTATCCTGTCACAAGAGACTTCAAGCAATAGGCGCCTTAATGGCTTTTAAGTGCCTGACCCATGCCCTCACAATATTAATTGGCCTGCTACTCAGCCTAAGGGAGAAGGAGGAAAGGAGAGCCTTGACCTGCTTGGGTGGCAGCTGCTGGGGCACAGTGGGCTATGAGGCCTTCAGAACACCCCAGAGAATAACCCTAGCTAGAGTTCCATAGCTATTAGTCTGTTTGCAGAGGGTTTGAGGGGAAAGGAATGAGGGAGTGTGAGAAGTTTGGAGACCTTAAAGGAAGTACTTCTCCTTTTAGCTCAAGCAATTAGTATCAGATGCCTGTATGTTACCAAAGTAACCGGAATAAACCAAAGTCTAGCCAGCTAGAGAGTCACATTAACATAACATTCCCAGTTTCATTAGACCTGTGACCTTTGTCCAAAATGCTTTATAAATGGAGTTTTCCTTCACGGGTGGTGCTCCCCAAGCTGAAGCTGAAGCTCTCCATTGTCAAAGTTACCCAGGGCTCCTGTAGGAAAACTAGAATCAAATGCCTCAAGTCCAAGGGAGTCCCCAAGCCTCTTCATTTATTATCAGAGTGTTCCTCTCCTTTGCAAAACACTTCTAATTGCAAGAGTGTGTAATTGTGAGCCATTCAGGGCCCATTGCTCTTCTGGTCTTAACATATCTAATATATGTCCCCAAAACTTTTCTTCAGGATAGATGAAATATTTTCCATTTTTATAGGTTTGATAGCACCAAAACACAAAAAAATAGGCAAATTCCAACATAAATGACACAAATTCCAGCACTAATACATAGATGAACCAGTTCCCAGCTCAGGTAAATAAATTTACCCTACAAAACAAATGAACTAATTCCAACTGTGTGCTTGTTTTGTGCCCTTCCCCTGGAGGCATGCATGCTAAGCCACTTCAGTTGTGTCTGACTCTTTACAACTCTTTGGACTGTGTCCCACCAGGCTCCTCTGTCAATGGGATTCTCCAGGCAAGAATACTGCTATGCCCTTGGATATACTCCAGTATTCTTATACTCCAGTATACTCTATTATTCTTTCCCGGAGAATCCCATGGTCAGAGGAGACTGACAGGCTACAGTTCATAAGGTCACAAAGAGTAGGACACGACTGAAATGACATAGCACAAAACAATCACACAACTAGGGTAGGCTTACCCCCACAAGAACTAGTTCCCCAATAAACTGGTTCCAACTCAGGTAGAGTCCAACAACAATTCCCATCTCCAACAGGGTAGCCCAACCAAATTGGCTTGTCCTATAAAGGAAAAGCCCAAATTTAGAGGGGAATATGCTCCCAGTGTGCACACCAGAGCAGCTTACCTACAAAATCAAGTTTGTCAACTTGTAATAGAGAAGGGCAAACAAAACCACAAACAAATGAGCCAGCTATCAAATGAAGAAAACTAATGCTATGAAATTGAGTCTGTTGACTTTTAAAAGTTTGTTGATTCTTTTCTTCAACTGGCAGGCCCTGGGGCCACTGATGCCACTTCAGGGAATCTTGAAGGAGAGATCATCAGCACAAATGGTCCCAGCAGCTGCTAGAGCCTTGCCCTAATATTCCCTAATGGAGCTGGCTAAACACAAGCAGCAACTCAAATTTGTTACCGAATCCAGGCTTGCTCCACCCAGTGAACAACAGGCCAATGAATCAGAGATGAGATGTTGAGGGAAAGAATGTGACTTTATTCGGTAAGCTAGCTGACTGAGAAGATGGCAGACTAACGTCTCAAAATAACCTTCTTGGGTTCTGGATGCCAGGTTCTCTATAGAACAGAAGTGAGGGGAAGTGAGGAAATAAAGTAAAAAGGCAGAATAGAGAGGGAGAGGCAATGAGTCTTGGGACATCAGTCTTGCAAAACATCTCTGGGAATCCCCATACAGTTTTTTAATTCATAAATTTTACCTTTTACAGTTAGGTCTCGTATCCATTTAGAGCCTGCTTTTGCATGTGGCATTAAGGTCCTAGTTTTATTTTCCTTCAGTTTCCCAGAAGTCTTTGCTAAATAAACCTTCCTTTCTCATTGATTTGTTTTGTCAATTTATCATTTATCCAGTTTGTACTAAAGTCAATGTATCTGGGTTTATCTCTGAACTTGTTATTCTGCTTCCTTTGATCTGTATGTTCATTTCTAGATTGGTACCATATTTATTACTATGACTTTATACTAGGATTTAATGTTTGATAACAGTAGGTTCTCACCTCTTTTCCTTTTTAAGGTTGAGTTTTATTTGTGGACATTTCTTCATCCTTTATTGAATTCCTCAAAAAAAATCCAGCTAGAATTTTGATTGTCATTATTATTCATATTATAAGTTCATTTATAGGAAATTGACATCTTTATAATACTAAGTGGGTTCCAACCGAGACCTTTCCATTTTTACAGATCATCTTCTTGTTCTTTAGTAGTGTTCAATTTCTTTTCCCCCTAGTCTTACTTTCTCTTGAGTTAAGTCAATCCTAGATACTTTACAGTATGAAAGTGAAAGTGAAAGTTGTATCTGACTCTTTGTGCCCCCATGGACTATACAGCCCATGGAATTCTCTAGGCCAGAATACTGGAGTGGGTAGCCTTTCCTTCCTCCAAGGGATCTTCCCAACCCAGGGATCAAACCCAGGTCTCCCACATTGCAGGCAGACTCTTTACCAGGTGAGCCCAAGAATACTGGAGTGGGTAGCCTATCCCTTCTCTGGTGGATCTTCCCAACCCAGGAATCAAACTGGGGTCTCCTGCATTGCAGGTGGTTTCTTTACCAACTGAGCTATCAGGAAAGCCCACTTTACAGTATGGGTCAAAATTATTACTATCTTATTTATTAATTTTTTTCTAGACAATTATTGCTGGTGTAGAGAAATGCTGTTGATTTTTATAAGCCAATCCATAGCCTTGCTGAACTCTAGTTGAGTCTCCTGTTACCTCTGCCAAGTGTGCTGAATTTTCTATGTATATAATCACATTAATTCCAAATAATGACAGGTGGAGCTCTTTTCTTACAGTTATTGCACCAGTCTTTGTCCTTGCATATGGCATTGGAAGGATTCCCAAGTGGCTCAGTGTTAAAGAATCCACCTATCAATGAGGAGATGCAGATTTGATTCCTGGGTCAGGAAGATCCCTTGGAGAAGAAAATGGCCACCCACTCCAGTGTTCTTGCCTAGGAAATCTCATGGACAGAGGAGCCTGGAGAGCTACAGTCCATGGGATCGCAAAAGAGTTGGACACAACTTAGTGACTAAAATAACAGTAATGGCACTGGAAGGATCTCCAGTCCTGTGACAGGGGACATCCTTATTTTGTTTCTGATCATAAAGGGATTGCATTCAAAAATTATCTATTAATTATGTTTACCATTTCTGTTATATAGTCTTTATTAAGTTAAGCAGGTTTCCTCCTATTCCTAGACTGCTAAGAGTAGTTTTCTAGGTGATAGGTATTCAGTTCAGTTCAGTCGCTCTGTTGTGTCCAACTCTTTGCAACCCCATGGACTGCAGCACGCCAGGCTTTCCTGTCCATCAACAACTCCCAGAGCTTACTCAAACTCATGTCCATTGAGTCAGTGATGCCATCCAGCCATCTCATCCTCTGTCATCCCCTTCTCCTCCTGCCCTCAGTCTTTCCCAGCATCAGGGTCTTTTCCAGTGAGTCAGCTCTTTGCATCAGGTGGCCAAAATATTGGAGTTTCAGCTTCAGCATCAGTCCTTCCAATGAACACCCAGGACTGATCTCCTTTAAGATGGACTGGTTGGATGTCCTTGCAGTCCAAGGGACTCTCAAGAGTCTTCTCCAACACCACAGTTCAAAAGCATCAATTTTTAGGCACTCAGCTTTCTTCACAGTCCAACTCTCACATCCATACATGACCACTGGAAAAACCATAGCCTTGACTAGATGGACCTTTGTTGGCAAAGTAATGTCTCTGCTTTTTAATATGCTGTCTAGGTTGGTTATAACTTTCCTTCCAAGGAGTAAGTGTCTTTTAATTTCATGGCTGCAATCACCATCTGCAGTGATTTTGGAGCCCCAAAAATAAAGATAGGTATTGACTGTTATCAAATACTTAATATCTAGATGTGTTAGAGGATTAGGCTGCAACCTCACTATTCTCTGAGAACATCTTATATGAAGTGTCATAACACAGCCAGGCATTCAGAAACCTAGTATGCATTCCTAGCAATTTTACTGTAATCACAGATATGTTTCTGGAATTTGCTAATCTTTGTAGCATAATTTGTACAGTGAGAGATTTTGGATTAAATAATACAAGATCTTCCTTATTTTATCACAAACAGAAAGAAAATTCTCCAAGGTCTCATTAAGTTTTGAGTTCTTCTTATTCTTAGAAATGATTCTCTACTTCAAAATTGTTTTTTATGATTTTCATAATTAAATGTTGCTTATGTGATCTCAACTGATTTTAAAATGGTTTCATCTTAATATAGTTTATGATTATCCAACTTTATTCTGATATTCAATTTTAAAGTAGTGATCAGCAACATATGCCCATGACCTTATGTCCTATTGCCTGTATCTCCAGTCCGTGGTCATTCCTCAGCTCCAGGCTCACCAAGCTTACCAGACTCACTGCTATCTCTTGTCCCACGTGTAGCTTGATGATGGCATTTTCAAAGCGACATCCTCATTTGTCTTCCTATGGTCTTGCTCCACCTTCCGTCTTCTGTCCACAGAATTGTACAATCCAGAAATCTGGGTTCCACCTCAATTCTTCTAGTCTTTCATCTTCCATGTCAAACACCAAGCCTTCCAGAAAGTTCTCATGTTCAATTCCCTGAGGTGTTTGGGCAGAACTGTGAGCAGCATGGAAGCCAAGAGCTGAGCCCCATGAGCAAATGGAGAGTAGATCAGGGAAGAGGGCCTGCAAAAAACCAGGTGCAAGAATGAGGCCATTTGGCATATCCCAGGACCCTGTCCCTCTGGCCCTTACCAAAAACAGGCTCCAAAAGTCCTAGTAGACATATTCTGAGCAGTTTAACCGGCCTTTTAACTTTCAAATGGATTTTTATTTATACCCAGGCATTTCAATAATGATAGTAGAAACATAAATGGGATGTTAGTTCATTTGTTTAGTCATTCTTCCTCTGAATATTATGCAAGTTAGCCTTTAGTTCTGAAGGTCATGAAAAATAATTTTATAATATTTGGTGCCACTTTTATTTGTAGATGTCCTAGTGCTGGGGATGACTAATATCAGCATTACAGCATATGCCATTTTTGGTTTTATGGCACATGGTATTTTGGAACACGTGGTTTGATGTGGGGTACTGTAGAAAGTGTTTAATGATCATTTTACTGTGCATCTTTAATCTCTGCCCTTGGAACCACCCATGGTAAGTGAGATCTTCATTCTGAAAGATCTGAATCTTTGATTCATTCATCTGTAATTCGATGAATGTACATTCACAAATGTTCATAGGTTATCATGCAGAATACTTTGTTCCCAAACTGTGCTTGCCCTTATGTGTAAGATATGTGTCTTTTGTACCAAAAATAAAGAGAAAATAAATCACTCATGAATCATTAAATGCTGAACTAAGACTCATTCAGTGAGTGAGTGACTGCAAATATTATGAACACAGCCTTTCTTACCCCATTTTGAATAGCCCCATTTGTCTGTCTATAGAAAGAAAAATTACTTTATAGATGCGTTTGCAAAATCTTGCCTGTTTCCTGTTTCCAAAAATTATTGTATTGAGAATTCCTTTGAGAAAATTCTTGTTGGCATTTACATGTCAGAAGATGTTAATTCCTTCATTTAACAGATATCTATTGTGTACCTTCTCTGTGCCAGGCTCTGCCCTGGCCCGCTAAGAAGATAGCAGCAAACAAAAGAGACTCATTCCCTGCTTACATTCCCGCATGAGGAAAGAGGATGTGAGCCAACTATTCAGAAAATTATTTAATGACCTCAGCACCTACCTTGGGGTCTACCCAACTGGACATTAGAATCAATTCCGTAGGGTCCATGCCAGGGTTCAGAAGGTTCCAGGAACTAATATCCCTTATAACAACCCAATAGGCAGAGCTTCCAGTGTCCGCACAAGAATAAGTCCAGTTGCAAGAATCACTATTTTAAAGAAGTTCAAAGCTATGGTAAACCTACCAGATATTTATAGTTTCTTCCAGTTTATGATATAGTGTACCAATCAGAGGTTATTTTTATCATAAGCAATGTTGCTGGCATTCTACATTTATCAAGTTACTAGGAAACAGATCCAGGAATTATTTTAAGGTCAACTTTGTCTTTGGAGGAGAAAGAGTTGTATTAACACTTTACCTACAATTACTTTCGTGAGATGTATGGAATGTGAAGAACAGTTATGACCTAGAATGTTTATAGCTGATGCCACTGCTATGCAGTCATTCATTATGCTGCAGACTTTAAGTGATTTTTACATGGGCATATGATGCTGACACCCTCTTTATTTTGCAGATAAGTCATCATGGTGAAAAGCCACATAGGCAGCTGGATCCTAGTTCTCTTTGTGGCCATGTGGAGTGACGTGGGCCTCTGCAAGAAGCGACCAAAACCTGGAGGAGGATGGAACACTGGGGGGAGCCGATACCCGGGACAGGGAAGTCCTGGAGGCAACCGCTATCCACCTCAGGGAGGGGGTGGCTGGGGCCAGCCCCATGGAGGTGGCTGGGGCCAACCTCATGGAGGTGGCTGGGGTCAGCCCCATGGTGGTGGCTGGGGACAGCCACATGGTGGTGGAGGCTGGGGTCAAGGTGGTACCCACAGTCAGTGGAACAAGCCCAGTAAACCAAAAACCAACATGAAGCATGTGGCAGGAGCTGCTGCAGCTGGAGCAGTGGTAGGGGGCCTCGGTGGCTACATGCTGGGAAGTGCCATGAATAGGCCTCTTATACATTTTGGCAATGACTATGAGGACCGTTACTATCGTGAAAACATGTACCGTTACCCCAACCAAGTGTACTACAGGCCAGTGGATCAGTATAATAACCAGAACACCTTTGTGCATGACTGTGTCAACATCACAGTCAAGCAACACACAGTCACCACCACCACCAAGGGGGAGAACTTCACCGAAACTGACATCAAGATGATGGAGCGAGTTGTGGAGCAAATGTGCATCACCCAGTACCAGAGAGAATCCGAGGCTTATTACCAAAGAGGGGCAAGTGTGATCCTCTTCTCCTCCCCTCCTGTGATCCTCCTCATCTCTTTCCTCATTTTTCTCATAGTAGGATAGGGGCAACCTTCCTGTTTTCATTATCTTCTTAATCTTTACCAGGTTGGGGGAGGGAGTATCTACCTGCAGCCCTGTAGTGGTGGTGTCTCATTTCTTGCTTCTCTCTTTATTACCTGTATGCTAATACCCTTGGCGCTTACAGCACTGGGAAATGAAGAGCAGACATGAGATGCTGTTTATTCAAGTCCCATTAGTTCAGTACGCTAATGCCCCATCTTAGCAGTGATTTTGTAGCAATTTTCTCATCTGTTTCAAGAACACCTGACTATATTTCCCTTTTGGAATGGCGTTTCTGCCAAGTCTGGAAGGAGGCCACATAATATTCATTCAAAAAAACAAAACTGGAAATCCTTAGTTCGTAGACCCAGACTCCACCTGGTTGAGAGCATGTGTCCTGTGTCTGCAGAGAACTGTAAAGGATATTCTGCATTTTGCAGGTTACATTTGCAGGTGACACAGTCAGCTATTGCATCAAGAATGGATATTCATGCAACCTTTGACTTATGTGCAGAGGACATTTTCACAAGGAATGAACATAACAAAATACAAAAGGCTTCTGAGACTAGAAAATTCCAACATATGGGAGAGGTGCCCTTGGTGGCAGCCTTCTATTTTGTATGTTTAAAGCACCTTCAAGTGGTATTCCTTTCTTTAGTAACATAAAGTATAGATAATTAAGGTACCTTATTAAACTACCTTCTAGACACTGAGAGCAAATCTGTTGTTTATCTGGAACTCAGGATGATTTTGACATTGCTTAGGGATGTGAGAGTTGAACCGTAAAGAAAGCTGAGTGCTGAAGAATTGATGCTTTTGAACTGTAGTGTTGGAGAAAACTTGAGAGTCCCTTGGACTGCAAGGAGATCATATTAGTCCATCCTAAAGGAGATCAGTCCTGAATATTCATCGGAAGTACTGATGCTGAAGCTGAAACTTTGGCCACCTGATGGGAAGAACTGAAGGCAGGAAGGATGCTGGGAAAGACTGAAGGCAGGAGGACAAGAGGATGACAGAGGATGGATGACATCACTGACTCAATGGACATGAGCTTAAGTAAACTCCAGGAGTTGGCCATGGACAGGGAGACCTGGGATGCTGCAGTCCATGGGGTCGCAAAGAGTCGGACACGACTGAGTGACTGAATTGAGGTGAACCCAGATTTTAACATAGAGAATGCAGATATAAAAACTCCATGTTCATTTGATCAAATCTTTCCTGAACCAGTGCTAGTGTTGGATGGTAAGAGTATAACAGCAAATACAGGTTATGTGATGAAGAGAATAGTGTACAAAGAAAAGAAATATGTGCATTTCTTTATTGCTGTCTCACAATTGTCAAAAAACAAAATTAGGTCCTTAGTTTCTGTAATTGACTTTTGAATCAAAGAACAGGGAGGCATTTAAAGAAATATCTTAAATTAGAGATCTGATCCATTCAGAGTGGAAAAAAATTCTATTACCATTATTTAAGAAGGTAAAATTATTCCCTGGATTGTTCAATATTGTCACCTAGCAGATAGACATTATTATTCTGCACTGTTATTACTGGCTTGCACTTTGTGGTATCCTATGTAAAAATATGTATATTGCATATGACAAACTTAAGAATTTCTGTTAGAGCAATTAACATCTGAACTATCTAATGCATTACCTGTTTTTATAAGGTACTTTTTGTAAGGTACTAAGGAGACGTGGGTTTAATCCCTAGGTCAGATAAATCCCCTGGAGGAGGAAATGGCAACCCATTCCAGTATTCTTGCCAGGAAAATCCCATGGACAGAGGAGCCTGGCAGGGTGCAGTCCATGCATAGCGTTGCAAAGAGTCAGACAAGACTTGAGCTACTAAACAATAACAACAATAAGTGCTGGGTTGGCTAAAAGGTTCATTAGTTTTTTTTTTCTGAGTAAGATGCCATCAGAGTAAGATGGCTGTGGTAGTACTTGTCTTTAACTTCATTTGAAACAATTTTGTTAGATTGTATGTGACAGCTGTTGTATCAGCATGCATTTGGAAAAAAAACTTACCAAAATTGGTGAATTTTTGTATAGTCATTTTACTATTGAAGATGGAAGAAAAGAAGCAAAATTTTCAGCGTATCATGCTGTATCATTTCAAGAAAGGTAACACAACCAAAATGCAAAAATATATTTGTGCAGTGTATGGAGAAGATGCTACAACTGATCGAGCATGTCAAAGTAGCTTGTGAAGTTTTGTGCTGGAGATTTCTTACTGGACGATGCTCCACAGTTGGGTATACCAGTTGAAGTTGATAGTGATCAAATCGAGATATCGAGAACAATCAATGTTATACCACGCGGGAGATAGCTGACATACTCAAAATATCCGAATAGAACCTAGAAAACCATTTGCACCATCTCAGTTATGTTAATCACTTTGATGTTTGAGTTCCACATAAGTTAAGCAAAAAAAAAAAAACAACTTTACCATATTTGCGCATGCAGTTCTCTACTGAAATGTAATGAAAATACTGTTTTTAAAAACAGATTTTGATGAACTGTGGATGCTATGCAATAACGTAGAATGGAAGAGATAGTGGGGTGAGCAAAATGGACCACCACCACCAAAGGCCAGTCTTCATCCAAAGAAGATGTGTGTATGGTGGGATTGGAAAGTAATCCTCTATTATGAGATTCTTCTGGAAAACCAAAAAATCAATTCCAAAAAGTACTGCTCCTAATTAGACCAACTGAAAGCAGCACTCAATGAAAAGCATCCAGAATTAGTCGATAGAAAACATATAATCTTCCATCAGGATAATGCAAAACTACATATTTCTTTGGTGACCCAGCGTGGCTGGGAGGTTCTGATTCATATGTTGTATTCAGATATCACATCTTTGGATTTCCATTTATTTCAGTCTACAAAGTTATCAGAATAGAAAAAATTTCCATTCCCTGGAAGATTGTAAAGTGCATCTGGAAAAGTTCTTTGCTCAAAAAGATAAAAAGTTTTGTGAACATGGAATTATGAAATTGCCTGAAAAATGGCAGAAGGTAGTGGAACAAAAGAGTGAATATGTTGTTCGGTAAAGTTCTTGGTGAAAATGAAAAATGTGTCTTTTATTTTTATTTAAACACAAAAGGCACGCTTTGGCCAACCCAATACTGCATACTTAAAGGAAACTCTTCTGTGTTGTCCTTAGCCTTACAGTGTGCACTGAATAGTTTTGTATAAGAATCCAGAGTGATATTTGAAATACGCATGTGCTTATATTTTCTATATTTGTAACTTTGCATGTACTGGTTTTGTGTTAAAAGTTTATAAATATTTAATATCTGACTAAAATTAAACAAGAGCTAAAAGGAGTACCTTCCACGGAGTGTCTGGTTATGTTCACCAGTGTGCAAACCATGTTGGCAGCTTCATTTTGGGGGTTAATATGAGAAAAGTGGCACATTTAGTCCTTACACTGCCAGTTGAGGCAGGAGGGCTACTCCTGATCCTGCCTCAGCCTTACTCCCAGTCACATGCCAGCTGTTCTCTGCTGTCTTTTCATATTTTTCCATGAATACCTGTCAAAGTCACTACTAAAGCAGAGGAAAACAGTCCTTGCATTCTGGAAGACTTTTTCTGTCCAGGATTTTGAAATAGAGGATTTTCTTGAGTAGGATGAGACTTAAAGTATCTACCTTATGCCTGTACCCACCCTTGACACTATTTCAGGTTACAAACTGTGAGGCCTGGTGACAATCACCCATTGGATTGAAATTCAACACTGTACAGTCAATATGGCTACTTTCCTTTGTTATAGGCTTTCAAATGGTTCTTCATATGTTTCCTCCTTCCCAGGTATGAGGTGCCAGCTCTCAGTTTTCCTTCACAGAGGTTTTCTTCTGCACCTGTAATTCACTAACAGCCGGAAGTAATAAAAAAAATGATAGTGGTTGAAATCATAATATTTATTAATACTTCAGCAAATGCCAGTGTCCTTCAGTATCTGAACAGAAGATCAACTTCACATTAAAAATGAAAAGATTAAAAATCAACATCTTGATATCCCATGGTTCACAAAACTAATTAAAAAATGACATAAAAATCCTCACAAGCATTACTCAAAGTTAATCTTTAACATAAGAAGTTCTAGGACTATTTTCATGCTGTCTTTTTGGCCATATTTAAGATTATTTAAAGATAAACTATTCATTATCTGCCAATCATAATCTCCCAAGAATACCCCACTGAAAATATGTCAGTTATACAAAGCAAGGTATTTACAGGGCCAAAGTGAATGATACACATCTGTGTCTTTCTCAGGCTACCATGTTTTCTTCCTGTTACTTCCAATTCCTGTGAGTTGTGCTACAGAAATTTTTTTATATTTTATATATATTTTTAAATTAGAGGATAATTACTTTACAATATTGTGATGGTTTCTGTCATACACAACATGAATCGGCATAGCGCTTCCCAAGTGGCAGTAGTGGTAAAGAACTCACCTGCCAATGCAGGAGACATAAGAGATGTGGGTTCAATCCCTGAGTCAGGAAGATCCCCTGGAGGAAGGCATGGCAACCCACTCCAGTAATATTGCCTGGAGAATCTCCATGGACAGAGGAGCCTGGCAGGACACAGTCCTTAGGGTTGAAAAGAGTCAGACACAACTGAAGCGACTTCACATGCATGTATACATATGGCCCCACCCCTCTTGAACCCTCTGTACCACCTACCTCCCCACCCCACCCCTCTAGGTTGTCACAGAGCACTAGCTTTCATTTCCCTGCATCATACATTGAACTCCCACTAGCTCTCTGTTTTACATATGGTATATATTTCAATGTTATTCTCTCATATCATCTCACACTCTCCTTCCCTTATTGTGTCCAAAATGTCTGTGTCTCCTTTGCTGCCCTGCAAATAGGGTCATGAGTACTATCTTTTTAGATTCCATCAGTTCAGTTCAGCCGCTCAGTCATGTCTGACTTTTTTCGACCCCATGAATCGCAGCACGCCAGGCCTCCCTGTCCATCACAAACTCCTGGAGTTTACTCAAACTCATGCCCATCGAGTCGATGGTGCCATCCAGCTATCTCATCCTCTGTCATCCCCTTCTCCTCCTGCCCCCAATCCCTCCCAGCATCAGGGTCTTTTCCAATGAGTCAACTCTTCACATGAGGTGGCCAAAGTATTGGAGTTTCAGCTTCAACATCAGTCCTTCCAATGAACACCCAGGACTGATCTCCTTCAGGATGGACTGGTTGGATCTCCTTGCAGTCCAAGGGACTCTCAAGAGTCTTCTCCAACACCACAGTTCAAAAGCATCAATTTTTCAGTGCTCAGCTTTCTTCACAGTCCAACTCTCACATCCAAACATGACCACTGGAAAAACCATAGCCTTGACCAGATGGACCTTTGTTGGCAAAGTAATGTCTCTGCTTTTTAATATGCTATCCAGGTTGGTCATAACTTTCCTTCCAAGGAGTAAGTGTCTTAATTTCATGGCTGCAGTCACCATCTGCAGTGATTTTGGAGCCCCAAAAAATAAAGTCTGACACTGTTTCCACTGTCTCCCCATCTATTTCCCATGAAGTGATGGGACCAGATGCCATGATCTTAGTTTTCTGAATGTTGAGCTTTAAGTCAACTTTTTCACTCCCCTCTTTCACTTTCATCAAGAGGCTTTTTAGTTCCTCTTCACTTTCTGCCATAAGAGTGGTGTCATCTGCATATCTGAGGTTATTGATATTTCTCCCAGCAATCTTAATTCCAGCTTATGTATGTGTTAATGTATGATATTGGTCTTTCTCTCTCTAACTTATTTCACTCTGTATAATAGGCTCTAGGTTCATCCACCTCATTAGAACAGACTCAAATGTGTTCCTTTTTATAGCTGAGTAATATTCCATTGTGTATACGTACCACAACTTCATTATCCGTTCATCTGTCTATGGTGGGACATCTAGGTTGTTTCCATGTCCTAAGTATTGTAAATTGTGCTGCAATGAACATTGAGGCCTGTACATCTTTTTCAGTTCTGGTTTCCTCAGGGTATATGCCCAGTAGTGAGATTGCTGGGTCATATTTTGACTTTGGGTTTCCCTTGTGGCTCTGCTGATGAAGAATCCTCCTGCAATGCGGGAGACCTGGGTTTGATCCCTGGGCTGGGAAGACCCCCTGGAGAAGGGAACGGCTACCCACTCCAGTATTCTGGCCTGGAGAATTGCATGGACTGTATAGTACATGGAGTTGCAAAGAGTTGTACACGACTGAGCAACTTCCACTCACTCATGGTAACTTTATTTCTAGTTTTTTAAGGAAGCTCCATACTGTTCTCCATGGTGGCTGTATCACTTTGCATTCTGACCAGCAGTGTCAGAGGGTTCTCTTTTCTCCACATCCTCTCCAGCAGTTATTTTTTGTAAACTTTCTGATGATGGCCATTCTGACCAGTATGAGATGATATCTCATTGTAGTTTTGTTTGCATTTCTCTAATAACGAGTGATGTTGAGTATCTTTTCATGTGATTGTTAGTCATCTGTCTTCTTTGGAGAAATGTCTGTTTGGGTCTTCTGCCCATTTTTTTTATTTGGTTGGTTTTTGTTATTGAGCTGCATGAGCTGCTTATATATTTTGGAGATTAGTTCCTTTCAGTTGTTTCATTTGCTATTAATTTCTCCCATTCTGAGGGTTGTCTTTTCACCTTGCTTATGGTTTCCTTCATTGTGAAAAAGCTTTTAAGTTTAATTAGGTCCCACTTGTTTATTTTTGTTTTTACTTCCATTATTCTAGGAAGTGGGTCAAAGAGGATCTTGCTGTGGCTTATGTCAGATACTGTTCTGCCTATGTTTTCCTCTAAGAGTCTTATAGTTTCTGATCTTACATTTAGGTCTTTCATCCATTTTGAGTTTATCTTTGTGTATGGTGTTAGGAAGTGTTCTAATTTCATTCTTTTACATGTAGCTGACCAGTTTTCCCAGTACCAATTATTGAAGAGATTATCTTTTCTCCATTGTATATTTTTGCCTCCTTTGTCAAAGACAAGGTCCCCATAGGTGTGTGGATTTATCTCCAGGCTTTCTATATTGTTCCATTGGTCTATATTTCCATTTCTGTGCCAGTACCATACTGTCTTGATGACTGTAGCTTTGTAGTATAGTCTGAAGTTAGGAAGGTTGATTCCTCCAGTTCCATTCTTCTTTCTCAAGATTGCTTTGGCTATTTGGGGTCTTTTGTGTTTCCATACAAATTGTGAAATTATTTGTTCTAGTTCTGTGAAAAATACCATTATTAGTTTGATAGGAATTGCATTGAATCTATAGATTGCTTTGGGTAATATACTCATTTTCACTATATTGATTCTTCCAATCCAAGACCATGGTATATCTCTGCATCTGTTTGTGTTGTCTTTGATTTCTTTCTCAAATGTCTTATAGTTTTCTGCATACAGGTTTTTTTTTTTTTTTTTTGTCTCTTTTGGTAAATTTATTCCTAGGTATTTTATTTTTTTGTTGTTGCAATGGTGATTGGGATTGTTTCCTTAATTTCTCTTTCTGATTTTTCCTTGTTAGTGTATATGAACGCAAGGGATTTCTGTGTATTAATTTTATATCCTGTGACTTTACTATATTCATTGATTAGCTCTAGTAACTTTCTGGTGGCCTCTTTAGAGTTTCCTATGTAGAGGATCACATCATCTGCAAACAGTGAGAGTTTTACTTCTTCTTTTCCAATCTGGATTCCTTGTGCTAAAGGATTTTTACTAAAAAATTAAAATATCAAATTTAAATAACTGAGTCTAACTCTCACAGAAGGTTTTTCTGGAGAAGTGTCAGGTGTCAAACTTTCTTTCCCTTCCTCTCTCTCTGGAAGTAAAGCCAAAGAAGTATCCTCTGCCTTTGGAAGGAATTATAGGTCTGTATTGCTTCTCACTCTAGTGGGAGCCTTAATATGGCCAGAACCTGAGCTTCCCCAGGCTCAGGACCTGACCTTCCATTGGTCTAAGCAACTGACCTACATAGTTCATTTCCACTTGAGAATGGTCAGTTCCTCTCTGGCTCTTTGAAACTCCTGGAGGATTTAGCTCCTCCTGCATTAATTGGAGAAGCTAAACCCATCCTTTGCCCCACTCCTGTGAGGCCTACCCCTGTTCTCCAAGAAGCCACACCTTCTGCTACACACACCCAGCCTATGAGCTTCAAATCTGCCTTGCTACAATTTCCCTTTCCTGGAGAGCTGGTGTTCTGTTCTTTCCCTGGAGCAGTGCTCCTCAAACTTGAATGTGCGCCTGACTGGGGCCCAAGATTCTGCATTTCTCACAGGTTCCCAGATGGTGTCATGCTGATTCTGTGAAACCTCACTGGAACAACTCCCTCAGGATTTTCACACTGAAGCCTCCATCAGCACCACCTGAAGGCTTGTTCAACACAAGTTGCTGCATCCCACCCCAGAGTTTCTGATTCCAGAGTGCAGGGTAGGGCCAGAGAATTTACATTTCTAACACACTCCCTGGCAATGCTGCTGTTGATGTGGAGATTGCAAATGGAGCTCCACTGCTCTACAGGAAGATGTATATGAAATAGAAGGCAGCCTGGCCCTGAAAAATAGAGCAGTTGGGAGACTAAAAACCTGACTGGAATGCTCCCTGAGGAGGAGAGAGCTGAGAGCTCTAGGGATGAAAAGCAAAGGAGATGTAAGGAAGTAGTTAATACCTGCTGCCTGAAAAGCTGGAAGCACCGGTGAGTCCTAAGGCCCACTACTAGTGAGAGATTCAGCTACACTTGGAATAGTACCAGGCCACAAATGCAGCACTTCTCAAATTCAGATGTGCACACAAATCACCTGAGAATGCTGTCAAATTGCAGTTCTGAGGCCATATGTTTGATGTGAGCTTGGAGATTTGTCATTTCTACTCCCAGTTGATATGTGGTCCCAGTGGTCCCAGGACCACACCAAGAAACAAGGACCTAGAAACCTAAGTCATCTCTTCTAACCCTGGCCAAGACTTTGAAGAAGCGTTGAAGTCTCAGGAGCTGGGGGGAGGTGGGGAGTAGCCAATAGAGAGTCTTTACCTTCTCTTGATTTAGCTCTAAGTGCTGCCTCTCCTGCTTTGAGAACACATTCCACTTACCTGGCCTGAGTTAAAAGAATCAACCTCCTGCTGGCATCAGTGAAGTCAGCTTGTGTATTAGCTCAGAAACAAGCCGAATTAGTTAGCTGCCCATCAGTTCAGTTCAGTTCAGTCGCTCAGTTGTGTCTGACTCTTTGCGACCCCATGAGTCACAGCACACCAGGCCTCCCTGTCCATCACCAACTCCCGGAGATTACTCAAACTCATGTCCATCAAGTCGGTGATGCCATTCAGCCAACTCATCCTCTGTTGTCCCCTTATCCTCCTGCCCCTAATCCCTCCCAGCATCATGGTCTTTTCCAATGAGTCAACTCTTCGCATGAGGTGGCCAAAGTACTGGAGTTTCAGCTTCAGCATCAGTCCTTCCAATGAACACCCAGGACTGATCTCCTTCAGGATGGACTGGTTGGATCTCCTTGCAGTCAAGGGACTCTCAAGAGTCTTCTCCAACACCACAGTTCAAAAGCACCAATTTTTCGGTGCTCAGCTTTCTTCACAGTCCAACTCTCACATCCATACATGACCACCGGAAAAACCATAGCCTTGACCAGACGAACCTTTGTTGGCAAAGTAATGTTTCTGCTTTTTAATATGCTATCCAGGTTGGTCATAACTTTCCTTCCAAGGAGTAAGTGTCTTTTAATTTCATGGCTGCAATCACCATCTGTAGTGATTTTGGAGCCCCCAAAAATAAAGTCTGACACTGTTTCCACTGTCTCCCCATCTATTTCCCATGAAGTGATGGGACCAAATGCCATGATCTTAGTTTTCTGAATGTTGAGCTTTAAGTCAACTTTTTCACTCTCCTCTTTCACTTTCATCAAGAAGCTTTTTAGTTCCTCTTCACTTTCTGCCATCAGGGTGGTGTCATCTGTATATCTGAGGTTATTGATATTTCTCCCGGCAATCTTGATTCCAGCTTGTGCTTCTTCCAGCCCAGCGTTTCTCATGATGTACTCTGCATATAAGTTAAATAAGCAGGGTGACAATATACAGCCTTGATGTACTCCTTTCCCTATTTGGAACCAGTCTGTTGTTCCATGTCCAGTTCTAACTGCTGCTTCCTGACCTGCATACAGGTTTCTCAAGAGGCAGGTCAGGTGGTCTGGTATTCCCATCTCTTTCAGAATTTTCCAGAGTTTATTGTGATCCACACAGTCAAAGGCTTTGGCATAGTCAATAAAGAGAAATAGATGTTTTTCTGGAACTCTCTGGCTGCCCATGGGAAGTCTGAAATCCAGAAACACTCTGTCAGTTTTTCAAGGTCATACAAATAGCGAGTGAAAATGTTAGTTGCTCAGTCATATCTGAGTCTTTGCAAACTTATGGACTGTAGCTGCCAGGTTCCTCTGTCCATGGAATTCTCCAGGCAAGAATACTGGAGTGGGTTGCCATACCCTCCTCCAGGGGATCTTCTGGACCCGGGGATCAAACCCTGCTCTCCCGTGTTGCAGGTAGATTCTTTACCACCTGAACCACCAGGGAAGCCCACACAAATAGTATGTTCACCGAAGCACATTGTGGAAACTCTTTGCCTTGGTTTGTGTTTATATTTAAGTGTTTGGCTCAAAGGTCCCAAGCCTCAGGCACTGTGCACAACTCATGGCCTCTGTGAAGGGCGCCCCCTGGTCTTCTGCAGGGCTCCAGCTTGAGGGGCCTCAGTTGAACCCAAGGGGAACCTGAAGGAAGGGTCAGAAATCCTAAAAGCAAATTCAGTCTAAAATGCCTCCTACCCTATTTGATTCCTCCATCACTCACTGTCCCATATACACTTCCCTCATATTATTTCAGAAGTGACCTGTAGCCAGGGCCTCTCTAATCAAACCATAGTTCCCTAAGCCCTAGAACACATACATGTCACCTTGTGCCAGAGCCCCAGGCTGGAGGCCACCAGGGTGATTGGGACTGGGGGCTTTTTTCTGCCTAACTGTCCTGGCAAATCTGCTGCTTTCCTCCTTCCTTCTCTAAAAAACAAACAATAAACAAACAAAAGCAAGATCATTATCTTAATCTTTATATCGAGTAAAGATAAAAGTTTTCAGTAACTCTATTCTTTAGCACCCTTACTCAACCTAATCATTTAATAAAACTTTACAGGACCTTTTTTCATGCCTTTCTTGTTGAATATACCATCTTGATTATTTTGCTGGAGTTGCCATTAAAAAAAAAAAAAAGTACCACAGATTGAGTGGCTTAAACAATAGATATTTACTTTCTCACTCTTCTGGAGACTGGAAGTCTGAGATTAAGGTATCATTGGTGTTGGTTTCTTCTCTGGCTTGTAGATGGCCTCCCTATGTCTTCCCACAGTCTTCCCTCTGTGTGTCTCTGTGTCCTAATCTCTTTTTATAAGGACCAGTTCATTCTCAATCATGTACGACTCTTTGAGATCCTATGGACTATGGCCCTCCAGGCTCCTCTGTCCATGGAGATTTCCAGGTAAGAATACTGTGGGTTGCTATTTCCTCCTCTAGGGAGTCTTCCTGACCCAGGGATCGAGCCCATGTGTCCTGTATCTCCTGCATTGCAGATGGATTCTTTACCGCTGAGCCACTGGGGAAGCCTTTTATAAGGACTGGGCTTCCCTTGTGGCTCAGATGGTAAAGAATAAGCATGCAATGCAGGAGACTGGGCTTTGATCCCTGGGTCAGGAAGATCCCCTGGAGAAGGGAATGGTAACCCACTCCTCAAATTGGATTTGAGGTGAGGACACCACTCCTCAAATTGGATTTGAGGTAAGGACACCACTCCTCAAATTGAATTAGGGCTCACCCTAATGGCTTCATTTTAACCTAACTTTAACTCTTTAAAGGCCCTAACTCCAAATACAGTCATTTTGAGGTATTAAGGACTATGACTTCAACACCTATCAAGAAATGTCCTAGCAGTATGTTAGTGTCACTCTCAAGAGAGCTCAAAGGCAGTCCCAGGACTAAGACAACCTTAGAGGCGGCCTCACAGTCACATCCTATTCCCTTATCAGGCACACTATTCCTTCAATAGAGTGAGCCACTGCCCACCAATCCACTTAGGATTGCCAAGGGTACCTATCTCATAGTGCCCACTACAGAGCAAACAGAAATGCTTCCATTCTGGATACAGACCCTGAAACCCGCCACCATGCCCCCATGGCTCACACAAAGTGAAGAGCTTCATAACCAAACAAATTTGTTTAGTTTGGCTTGTATTTATGAAAAGCTAAAACTCTAAGCCAGATAATGTTCCTCCCACACACAAATACACTGCAAACACACCTGGCTTAGAGTTACACTGATTATGAGTTAATTGACATAAAACTGAGTGTTAGCTATAATTTAAGGGGTACTATAGAAAGTTGGCAAGGTTCTATCCCCTCATGCTGCCAAATTCTGAATGCTAGGCTCGCCTACCACCCTGCTCATGATATCTGCCCACATATGGAATGCTCCCACTCAGGTTTCATTTATCCCCAGCTCATCTTCCCAAGGCCCCAGCTTCAATGTGCAGGGAGAACCCCACAGATTCCAGGCCCACCCAGGTGGTCTTCCCATTGTCTAGACGAGGAACTCAGTAAGAAAGGAGACTGTCTCTTCTTTGTCCAATCATGTTTCCCCCATCCCCCTGCATGTCTTGGAATCTGCTTTTATTCCAGCCCTCTGAGGAGGCCTTTTCTCTCCAACCATGTCTTTTCTCTCCAACCAATCTGAAGAATCTTTTCTCTATACTGCCTTCCAGGAGCTGACAAAACATCGTGCATTTGCTATTTCCATGGCATCAGGCAAACACTGAGGCTATTGTTGTGCACCAGACTAGCCCAAGAGGGTTGTTGTTGTTATCATCTAGTCGCTAAGCTGTGTCTGACTCTTTGCAGCCCCATGGACTATAGCCCACCAGGGTACTCTGTCCATGGGATTTCCCAGGCAAGAATACTGGAGTGGCTGCCATTTCCTTCTCCAGGGGATCATCCCGATCCACGGGTCAAAACTGTGTCTCCAGCATTGGCAGGCAAATTCTTTATTGCTGAGCCATCTGGAAAGCCCAAAGGAAAGGTTTCCCACCTCCAATTAAAGCCATCAGGCAGGGCTAATGTTTCCTCAAGAAACATCTCTGGGCCTTTGATGAATGAGGATATACTCAGTCAAGCCTAGATTCCCCTGGTTAATCTATCAGAGACCACTCTCAGCTTTGAGAATTTTAGGAGAATGATTTTTCACTGCCACCAATGGAGGAGGCCCACTCTGGCTCTGCTGCACATCTGACTCCCACAGTTAGGGTAGCCACATTCCTCAGAACCTGCCAGAAGATAAACTTAATAAATAAGCCAGGTTGGGTTGTTTGGCTCTGTCCAGCCAAGTTATGGAAAATGCCCTGTGAAAGCTACAACCTTGCTTTTGACAAAGTCACCTGAAGGGTACTTGAACAACAGAGACATTATCTTATTCAGTATCTCCTAGCTTGCAATAATCAAACCACAACATCAAATTGACAAGCATTTATACTCTCCAGAGTGACAAGTATAAACCACAAAAAACTGAATGAAGTTCTGATCTATGCTATAATATAAATGGACTTTGAAAATGTGATGCTGAAGTGAAAAAAGTCAGACACGAAAGGGTAAATATTGCATGATTCCATTTATATGAAATATCCAGAGTAGTCAAATCCATAGAGACAGAAAGCAGATTATTCATTGCCAGCAATTGAAAAGAGGGGTAATGAGAAGTGACTTTGAATGAATGTGAGGTTTTCTTCTGGTATGACGCAATATTCTGGAAAAAGATAGTGACAACGAACAACTTTGTGAGTAGACTAAATATCACTGAATTGTATAGTGTGAAATGGTGAATTTCATGGTATTTGAATTATATTTAAATGAAAAAATTTTAAACATAGAATTACCTACCTAAGAATAGAAGTGATGAACGGGTAGAGGGAGATTTGAGCATTTGTTTGAAAATTTAATCTGTTATAAGAATATTTCAGCCCACTTGTTTTTCTCCTAAAAGCCTTGAGTCCAAAGCCTTTTCTAGCCATAGAACCAAAGCCTATTCAATGAAAGCTGAAGAATGTTATACAAAATTCTCTGCCTCTAAAAAGGTGAGCACCACAATATTTAACCACAAAGTGGTTGAATTTAAAACCTTCTTGCCCCTCCTGCAATATTTTATATTAGAGGACATGCTGGTATCAAGAGGTGACAGAATTGTTACCAGGTAAAATAAACCTGTTACCAGGTAAATAATGTGGCAAAAGCTCAACCCCCTTTACTCAACATTAAATACTAAAATTTCCTCAAGAAAAACTATGATCTTTGATAAACAACTGGGGGACCTGGAAGTTGTTTCATGTACCAGTTTTTGTGATGACTGCCTTTTCTATTAGATTACAAGTTACGTCTGCAAACTATTTCAACAACTTTCATCCACTTGGTAGAAACTTTACTCTTTTCCCCAAAGATGGCATTTCTTTGGACTTCTCAATCTGCCCAGCAGAGGTAGCCCAGTTGTTTCTTTTCCACCTAGTAGAGAAGTTACACAGATGATTAAGGACCCACCCTTCTGTACCTCCATGTTTTATTTACTTTGACCTGCTTTCCTTGCTATATCATTTAAGAACCCATCTGAGTAAAGCATGTGATGTTTTGGCTTTTCCTCTATTGGCACTCATTTCATTTGGTTTTTCCTCCCAAGTTTATTTCTGATTCTCCTTCCCTGTGTGTCATTTCATACCTACATGTCACTTCCACTTGAGGTCAGTTCAGTTCAGTTAGTCGCTCATTCGTGTCCAACTCTTTGCGACCGCATGGACTAGAGCTCGCCAGGCTTCCCTGTCCATCACCAACTCCTGGAGCTTATTCAAACTCATGTCCATCAAGTTGGTGATGCCATCCAACCATCTCATCCTCTGTCGTCCCCTTCTCCTCCTGCCTTCAATCTTTCCCAGCACCAGGGTCTTTTCCAAGGAGTTGGTTCTTTGCATCAGGTGGCCAAAGTATTGGAGTTTTAGCTTCAGCATCAGTCCTTCCAATGAATATTCAGGACTGATTTCCTTTAGGAATGACTGGTTGAATATCCTTGCAGTTCCGGGGACTCTCCAACACCGCAGTTCAAAACCATCAATTCTTTGGTTCTTCAATTCTCCTGACCGCTTGAGGTCAGGAGATCAGAAAAGATAGAAGAAGGGCCTTGGTTCATGTAGTTGAAAATTTTTAAATGTTTCCATATGGCAGCTAAAGTGAATGGCTGAGAAGATCTTTTCCAACCCTTGAAAAACCCTTGAAATCAAGGACATCTATGGTAGAGGTGGATGTGGTCTGGGAACTGCTAGTAGGGACTTATCTGCAGGATGGATCATTCCCCTGACAATGACCATCATACAGGGCTAGAAAAGAGAATGCATTGTTCAGTGTTAGCCTTTCCTACAGACCACAAAACTGAGTCACATGGAAAAATTTGCAGCACAGAAACAATTATGAAAGAAGTCCAGCAAAACACTAAAGATGTCAATTATCCCTCTCTGTTCGTTCCTCCCTACAGCCCTCTCAGTGGCAATCTGGTCCTCCATTAGCACACCTAAAATAAGACACTATATTGCCCATCCTCACTTCCTTCCCAAAACTAGTCTCATTGTTTTCCTTCTAAGCAGTCATCTCTGCAGACTTCCACCAAAATGATCATCACTTTCTCTACACTCTGATAACCCTTGCCTGGTACCTAGCATCATATAAACTGAGCCAAGGGGCTGTTTTGTGGATTACAAATATTACCAACCACAACCAACTGCCATCACTTCCCCAAGCCTAATTTTAAAAACTGTATTCAAACACATCATGAATTCTTACCTTACTGTACCTTAGAGGCACTCCTAAGATGCTTCCCTTCCTTTTCCTTTAAAAAAAATTTTATTTTATTTTTGACTGTACAGGATTTTCTCTATAATTGTGGAGAATGGGAGGATACTCTCTAGTTGCAGTGCATGGACTTCATCTTGCAGTGGCTTCTCTTGTTGCAGAGCACAGGTTCTAGGGCTCAGCAGGGTTCAGCAGTTGAGGCACATGGGCTCAGTAGTTGCAGCTCCCGGGCTTTAGAGCACAGGCTCAGTAGTTGTGGCACATGGGCCTAAGTGCTCCACAGCATGTAGGACCCTCCGGATCAGGGATTGACCCCGTGTCTCCTATACTGGCTGGTGGACTCTTTAACACTGAGCCACCAGGGAAGCCATCTGTTTCTTATCTTAAGTTGTTCCCTCCACCTGGAATGTCTTCCCTGCCCCTTTTCCATCTGACAAACTCCTGTTTATACATCAAGACCCAGCTGAAATGTCTTTCCCTGCCAGACCTCTTTGTGAGCCTGATGAAGCCTATGGACCTTACTCAGAATAATGTTTTTAAATTCATAAAATATAGAGGTTACACAGGAACCCAATTATACTAGCATAGAGTTATCGAAACATTTTACACTGATTAAATGTAAATATCTATAAAGTCACTAAATAAGATCTACTAGCAGGCCTAATGACCTCAAGTGATAAGGGTAAGTCTAGATGATATTTTGAGATTTGCTAAACCTGGAATCAGGGTGATCAACTTGTTCTGGTTGGTCTCATATTTCTCGTTTTAGCACTGAAAAATCCCATGTCCTAGGCGCTTCCTCATTCCCTAGCAAACTGGGACAGTTGGTCACCCTTCCTGTAATGTGACCTGAAAACATCTGTGATTCTAGTCGGTTATGGTCACAGGTATAGCTATTGATACTGTGTCTGCTACCTGCATTTTTCATGGAGGAAAGTCTGAATTTCAGGTAGAGGTTAGTGGAAATAAAGATGTGATAGTTTTCTTAAATTCATGTATCTTCCAAATTCTATCCATGGACTGCCCCTTGCCAGTTTAAGAACACCTGCAACTAGCAGGACAAAGCTAGGCCTAATCTCCCCTAACCTTTATACTTTGTTCTTAACTCTGCTATAACTTACCAAGCTGTTGTTACTGTTTATTTAAACAACACAGCAAAACTTCTCCATTGAGCACCTTTGATCTCCATTCCCACAATGGTGGGAAGAAGTAAAAGAAGTCTCCTGTACAGTGGGACCAGCATGCAGCAGACACATGAGGAACCTTTGGAGGCCTCTCATGCAGATGTATCTAAATTTGTTGAACAACTTTAGAAAACTGCTTGGATGCAGTTTTAGTAAAAACTAAAGCTGAAAAGACATGTACCTGATGACCAAGCCTCTCTGCCCCTGAGGGTTTTATCCAACAGGAATGAGAGCTATGTTCACCAAGAGATGTACATAAGAATTTTCAAAGCACCTGCATTTATAATAGGTCCAAGTGAGAATCAACCCAAATACCCATCAAGAGGTAAAGTGATAAACTGTGATCTACTCATATAACCAGATATCATGCAGGAATGAGAACTGAAAAATAACACTTCTAGGCAACAACACTGATGAATCTCACAAACATAATGATGAGCAAAAAAGCCAGCAACAAAAGAGCACTTATTGCATGATTCCATTTGTGCAAAATACAAAAGCAGGTGAAACTAGCTTGAGCATTAGAAGTCAGGACAGCATACCGTTGGATGGGTGGGTGGGTGTGGGTGTAAGTGTTTAGAATATTCTGCAGGCTACATAATGTTGTTCATTTTGTGAAAATTTATTGAACCCTGCACTTATGGAATGTACATTTTTCCATATGCATGTTGTGCTTCAATAAAAGCATTTGTTTACAATGTTGAATAAGCATTCCCACCTGCTGGTGAATCTCATCCGGATAAAGCCACTAACATCAAGTGCCTTCTCCCAGCGTGGTCAATTTGTTTGGCTCTGCAGCATGACCACCAATTTTCCCACCAAATATGAATTGTCCTGATGGTGCTTCGATTTTCTCCTGGCTGAAGGCCATCACAGACCCAACCTCTGGAATCAACCTCTTCAGCCTCTGTTATTTGCCTTCGTACTAATAAATCCTTCATTAGTATTTCTAGCAGGCCAGTAATTAACATGTTAACAAATGCCCATGCACTCAAAGCTGCATTTAGAGCTTAACTTGTTTTGTTGTTTAGTAGCTAATTCATATCTGACCCTTTTGGGGCCCCATGGACTACAACACTGCTTGACACTGCTGGAACCATAAAATTAAACACAAATCTTTTTGTATTTCAGATGAGAGATTTGTAAGATTTGTATTGAACTCTGTGATTCCAACAGCACCAAGCAATGTTTGACAAGTCCTAGTTGGTGGGGAGCAATGAGTGTATACCTCTTACACAGTTGTGAAAGCTGACTCTCAGGGTGAACTTCTATCTGCCCCAAGAATGCTCAGTAAATATATCACCTGTTTTCTGAGACAAAAAAGCTACTTACATGACAGAGAAGGCTAAGCTCTCCTCTGATGATAACTGAAGTCACTAAAGGCAGAGAATGGCACGGTGGAATAAAAACCCAGGTCTTGAGTTCACACTAGCTGTCTTAGCAGCATCCCTAAGGCTTCCCCTGAAAATTAGGGGCACTGTGGATAAATGAAACTTTCATTACCCTGACACAATGCATGGTCCCTCTCAACTGTTCCAGGTAACATTTGTGAAAGAAATCCGGGGGAAGTGAAGGGCTGGATTTCTGGGGAAGATTTTCTCTTTTTAGACATTTTCCTGCATATCAGGGAGAGAAGAAAACCACAGATCAAATTATGCTTTAATTATTATGCTTTACTAAAACATAAGAGACATTAGAAAAGTGGTGGGAAACTAAATGAGGAACTTCAACATGGTATCCTCTTCTGGCATTTTCTGCCCTTCTTTGAATCTTCAGTTAGAAGTTTCAGCTGTTTCCCACTCCAGTATTTTCTATTGCTGTTGTTGGTCAATCACTAAACCATATCCATATATGCCATGCTTCCCTGTCTTTCACTCTCCCAGAGTTTGCTCAGATTCATGTCCCTTGAGTCAATGATGCCATCCAACCATCTCATCCTCTGTTGTCCCCTTCTCCTTTTGCCTCCAATCTTTCCTAGCATCAGAAGCTTTTCCAATGAATTAGTTCTTCACATAGGCTAATCAATGTATTGGAGCTTCAGCATCAGTCTTTCCAATGACTATTCAGGGTTGATTTCCTTTAGGATCAACAGGCTTGATCTCCTTGCTGTCCAAGGGACTCTCAAGAGTCTTCTCCAGCACCACAATTCAAAATCATCAATTCTTATTTATGGTCAAACTCTCACATCCATACATGACTACTGAAAAAAACCACAGCTTTGACCATACAGACCTTTGTCAGTAAAGTGATGTCTCTGCTTTTTACTATGCTATCTAGGTTTGTCACAGCTTTTCCTCCAAGGAACAAGTGTTTTTTAATTACATATCTGCAGTGATTTTTGGAAGCCAAGAAAATAAAATCTGTCACTTCTTCCACATTTTCCCCTTCTATTTGCCATGAAGTGATGGGACCAGATGCCATGATCTTAGTTTTTTGGATGTTGAGTTTCAAGCCAGCTTTTTCACTCTCCTCTTCCTCATCAAGAGGCTCTTCACTTTCTTCTATTAGAGTGGTATCATCAACATATCTGGGGTTGTTGATATTTCTCCTGGCAATCTTGATTCTAGCTTGTGCTTAATCCAGCCTGGCATTTCGCATGACATACTCTGCATAGAAGATAAATAAGCAGGGTGATAATATATAGCCTTGTCATACTCCTTTCCCAATTTGGAACCAGTCAGTTGTTCCATGTCCGGTTCTAACTGTTGCTTCTTGACCTGTATACAGGTTTATCAGAAGACAGGTAAGGTAATCTAGTACTCCTATCTCTTTAAGAATTGTCCACAGTTTGTTGTGACCCACACAGTCAAAGACTTTAGTGTGGTCAATGAAGCAGAAGTAGATGTTTTTATGGAATTCCCTTGCTTTCTCTATAATCTAGTGAATGTCCATAATTTGACCTCTGGTTCCTCTGCCTTTTCTAAGCCCAGCTTGTATGTCTTGAAGTTCTTGGTTCACGTACTACTGAAGCCTAGCTTGAAGGTTTTTGAGCATGACCTTCCTAGCATGTGAAATGAGTACAGCTGTAAGGTAGTTTGAACATTCTTTAGCATTGCCCTTCTTTGGCTTTGGAATGAAAACTGACCTTTTCCAGTCCTGTGGCCTGCTGAGCTTTCCAAATTTGCTGACATATTGAGTGCAGCACTTTGATAGCATCATCTTTTAGGATTTGAAATAGCTCGGCTGGAATTCCATCACCTCCACTAGCTTTGTTTGTAGCAATGCTTCCTAAAGTCCATCTGCCTTCACACTCCAGTCCTTTCTGGATCAACTTAAAACACAGAGTTCATGCTGTTACCCCTGTTCTAAATCTTCAGTAGTTCCCTATTTTCTTACTTATGAGCATGTTTTTCACACTTGTGTGTGCTCAGTCATGTCCAGCTCTTTGCAATCTCATGGACTGTAGCCCCCCAGGCTCCTCTGTCCATGGAATTTTCCAGGCAAGAATACTGGAATGGGTTGCTATTTCCTTCTCCAGGGGATCTTCCTGACCCAGGCATTGAACCTGTGTATCCTGTGTCTCCTTCATTGCAGGCGGATTCTTTATAACACTGAACCACCTGTCAAAGCCATAATTCTACTTATACGAAGTACAAAAGCAGGCAAAACTAATTTGTGGTATAAGGAGTCAGCACAGTGGTCAGTATAGGGAAGGAGCAGTGACCAGATGGGAAGATAAAAGACTATGGACTTTGTCATGTTCATCTCATTAATCTTGGTGCTCATTACGTGGGTGTATTCAGTTTGTAAGAATATACAATGCTGTATTCTTAGGATATGTTCAGCTTTCTGTGTGTATGAAACTGAAAGTGAAAGCTGCTCAGATGTGTCTGACTCTTTGCCACCCCATGGACTGTATAATCCATGGAATACTCCAGGCCAGAAAACTGGAGTGGGTAGCTGTTCCTTTCTCCAGGAGATCATCCCAACCCAGGGAATCAAACCCAGGTGTCCCGCATTGCAAGTGGATTCTTTACCAGCTGAGTCACCAGGGAAGCCCAAGAATACTGGAGTGGGTAGCCTATCCCTTCTCAAGTGGATCTTCCCGACCCAGGAATCAAACCAGAGTCTCCTGCATTACAGGGGGATTCTTTACCAGCTGAGCTACCAGGGAAGCCCCCTGTGTGTATAGTAGACTTCCATAAAAAGAAAAAATCGAGTATGGCTGTTTAGACAACTATACAGCTATCTAATAAGTATTTTTTTCCAAAACACATTTCAATTCTTTATCATTAAGTCATGAGCTACTTCAGCTGCCTTACTCACTGCTATGCTCTCCCACATAACAGACACTTGATAAATTTCAAGAAGCCAAGATATGGTGGGTAATCTTCCCACACACTAACCTTTCTGTATACAGTGATTTTGCCATGGCGTCTTCTATCTTAATGATCACTTTATTTATTTCTAAATGTTTTCAAAAAGTCCAAGATCTAACAAACATAGAATTGATATAATAATGATCCATTCATGCATTCTAAAACTCAGTCTTTCCCTGTTACTTTTTTTGAAAATTCACATAATTTTTGATTATTCATATTGTTTCAGTGAAAAGGAAAAAGGGGAGAGAGTTTTTTCTTTCCCTTTCCTGAGAACAAAAAAGATAAACAGAACAGTGAGCAGGCCTGAACATTCCTAGTTTCTTTTTAATTTTAACTGCTCCTAACTCTGCCTGTCTGCAACTAAGTTTGCTTTTCGGCCCCCTAATTCTGCAGGAATTATATTTCGCACCTATTATCCTTTGCTTACCCTTATAACACTCCTTTCCCCATGTAGTTACATATGAGAAGGAAGGCCACAGAGCCACAGAGCTGCCAGACTCAATTACTGGGTTACTGCTGCCAGCCTATGACTATTTTTGGCAAGATCCTAACACCTTAGTTCCTCATCATTGACTCCTGACTGCGATCCCTCATCTTATATAAGCCCCTAGACTCCTCATATAGTGCGGAGCGTAGCCTTGAGGCATGAGCCTACTGTGTTCCACTCGCCACCAGCTGAGAATTAAAGTCAACTTTCTATTACCTTCAAACTCTGTCTCCACATTTTTTATTCAGTTTTGGTGGGCAGAGAAAGCCCAGATTTGGGCTGACAACAATGTTGGAGAGAAATACATCACAGTCTTTGTGTCATGGAGCACCCAACTAGGTGGAATCAGTCTCATTCTCCCAGTTTTCTCAAAGATGATCAAAATTCTATTATTGTCTTAATATAATTTTCAAGGATGACACAATTCACCCAGCCCTGGCTTTTCAGCTCATTTGAAGAAACTAATGTTCTCTCATTAATTCCTTGGCTGTGTGTACATCTGCTGGGTGTCGGGCAGGATCAGAGCAGTTCTGTACTCTCTGCATCTGGTTAACAGTTTTCTTGCTTCATTTGCAGCTTCCAGGGCTCCTCCAATCTTCTCAAATGTTTCACAGCCCTCTACACTCCTCTGTGCCTCTAAGAACAGCCTTTTGTTCGCTGACAAGAGGAATCTGCAGCCTCATCAGCTCTAAACCAACCTCCCACTACCCTCTGGGCAAAGTCCTCCCCAAAAGGGAAAAGAAAGAAGGGGAATGGAAAAGGCCTGGAGGGGAGGGGGCCTGGAGGTGGTTGTGCCAGATGGGGACAGGCAGGGTGGACAGAACACAGAGTTCAGAACAGGGCAATGGGCCCGCAGGGGCAACACAGCCTCCTGGATGTGTGACCTTGGGACTATCTGGGCCCCATGACCTTATAGCATGAAGGAGCTGAACTAGAGGATTCTGAGTCCTTTCCATCTCTGAACATCCCAAACCTAATTATTACCCTAAGCATCTATTATGTTGAACAAACATGTACTGACATTTGTCTCTGGATAGTGAAATATTAAGTCTTTTTCTTCCTCTCTTCTGCATTTCACAAAGAGTTTATGCTAATTTCCCACTACTGATAATGTGTGTGTGTGCATATGTCCACAAAACCAAAATATCTATGATTCTAGAAAGAAAATGAAAAAGTTTCTTTTTTAAGAGAGGAAAAATGAATAAAATTTAAAGGCAGAGGCAGAGAAGAAAGAAAGGTCCACGTGGAGGCAAAAAATCCACCTAGCACAGAAGCCCTTCAGGGACCGCATTTGATTTGGGGTTTCCCACCTCCAGGGTGAAATGTCTCTGTAAACTCTTCTGGCATCATCTGCTGGTCATTCCAGAAGAAACCACTTAATATGGTTCAAAAAAAGGGCTTTGAAGTGAATTTGGGGGACCATTGATTGGGTCATATTCAGGGTGAAAATGGTATTCTATTTACAGGTAAATCTCATTTCACCTCCAGAAGTCACTTTTGATCTGGTGTTGCAGTAATGATTGTAACAGGAACACTTAAGTAAGTCCCTTCTGTGTGTTCACCTGATAACCATGCACAACACTTTGTACCACATGAGGCAGATCTTCCAAGTCTCTCCCCACTAGTCCTGGGCACCACTAGAGAGAGGCACTCTGAGGAAACCCACACTCAATCCACACCCTCTTTGAACAGTGTGGGTTTCATCTTCCTTTGTCTCTGTCCCTTGGGTTTCTATAAATATTCAACTCATTGGCCTTTGGAATATTTCACTGGTTTAACCATTCCTAGCAACCCAAAGTTCTGGCAAGTGCTCTCATTTGTCTTCCATCCAACATTAGCCCTGCTTTCCAAGGAAGCTACTCTGAGAAGCTCCCTCATTCCCTGGAGGTTCAGGCTGTGGGTCGTGAGGTTCAGTGGATTTATCTCCCACTTCCCAAACTGATCCTTCCCACAGAGGCTGCCTAGCAAAGGCCCCTTGGCTTCTGAAACTGGTTTTTAGGTGAAGGACAGTATGCATAACCAACAAGGCTTGTTTAAAGCGCCCTCTTATAGACTCACAGACTTAGAAACTTATGGTTGCTGGGGGGAAGGGATAGTTAGGGACTTCGGGAAGGTCATGTACACACTGTTATATTTAAAATAGATAAACAACAAAGGCCTATTGTATAGCACATGGAACTCTGCTCAAAGTTACAGAACATTGTTAATAACATAACTAATAATTACAGAACATATGTTAATAACACAACGAATACCCCAATACAAAATGATTTTGGTGTTAAAAAATAAAATAAATAAAATTAAAAATTAAATAAATAAAATACCTTCTTATAAATATTGAAGGAAAAGCATTTTCCTTCTAACATTTTTTCTTTTCAATCTAAAAGTCACCTCTCCAAATATCAGTCTTAAAATAGCCCTAACCAGACTCCTTGAACAGATACAGCCACTTATCTGTACAGCTGTGACATTTTGACAGATATCAAAATATCAAAATATTTGATCTTCATCCCCAGTTCCTGGCACAGAGCTTCTAAAACCCTGTAACTACCTGAGTGATAGGGGTGAGAGGAACATCTTTCATTATAATATTTGGTTTGCCACCAGATTCTGGCATGGGTTTCAAAGAGCTTCCAGGTTGGTGAATTCACATTCAGGAAGAATGATGTACCCCACACTCCACAGGAACTCTTGTGCTTGGAAACCTTCCAGATATGCCCTGTGTACCTCTTCATCTAGCTGTTCATTTATATCCTCCTTAATCAAACAGAAATAGTAAGTTTAAAATATTTTTAATAAATAAGATAAATAAAAGCTACCTCTCAAGTCTTTCTGAACTTCACCAAGTTCTTCACATGGTGTTTATTGGTGTTTATTAGTAAAGAGTAATGAAAGGGTCCATCCGTTTCAAGGCAAAGAAGTACTTGGGAACCCCTGATTGGTCCTGCCAGGAGGGAAGGGCTCCCATATTTGGTAAGCAGCAGGAATGCACCTCCCCCTTCAGCTCCTACATAGCTAGGCAGGTCCAGGAGTATGTGCAGAAGGTGCACAAGAGGACAGTGTGCCCGTGGCTCCAGAGGTGCATCAGAGAGATCCTAAGGTATGTGGGGAGCAGAGTTTATGTGTGATAACCATTTCTGTGGCCAGGGCTATTCATTTTTAATACCACTACACACCATGCAGTGATTTCTTGGCTCTCACCTCCTGGGATGAGTCCCAAGTCTGGAGACACTTGAGAGAAGATTCAAACATCACTGGGGTTCCTGTCTATGTTTTGGTGCTATAATAAAATGCTAGCTTAAGGGTTGGCTAGTTAGGATTTTCTTTTGTTTTTAAGCCCTTGCCTCTGAAGACTAATTTATTTCTCAAGGTCTCTATGCTTTTATTTTTTAATTTGATGCACACATAATTTATGCTATTATTCTTATTTAAGTCTTCTCCTACCAAGGGGTATGGGCTGATGAAATAGGTTTAGAAGATTAATGAATGTTTTCTTCACACTTGGATCTCTTTGGAGAAAGCTTGTCTGAGATCATTGTGATTGGTGGGCAATGATGAGTGGGATGCTGGAAGGCTGGGTGCTCAGGCTGCTGTCTGGCACACTCATGCCCACCCTGGGACAGTGACTAGGTGATGTCTGCATATAAAGAGAGGTCAGCAGAGGCCTCTTTGCAGGAGTTGAGAGAAGCCTGGATGTGCATGCAGTTAGGTTGCATTTTGCCTATTTTTCTGCATAAGAACATGTGTCACACTAGAGTTGAACATTTTGAACAAAGAAGTACTAATCATTTTAAGGAATACTGCAGGGAGGGTATATTAGGGCCTAAGCAAGATAAACTTTTCAACCTCTTTCAGCTCTGGCACTGGTGAACTCAGGAAATCTTCTAGAAGATGGTCTAAGCAGGCTCTTTCATTGTAACTCTCTGTGTATTCCTAATCCACATGGACAAAGGTCCAGGTGCTGAATGCCCTGAATATTTGACCCAAAGAGATGGAGTTCCACAATAGCTATTGTAGTTTCAGGAACCAGTTGTGACTAACTACCAGACTGGGGGTTTTAAGGGGGAGGGATATTTCCTGAGGTCATCGGCAGTCTTTCAGATATCCTGGGGCCAGCCTGGCTCTTGGTGCTTTCCCAAGCCCTCTTATTTCATTTCCTCTGAAATTCTTCACAGGCTCTGCTGTTCACTTAACTGAGGGGCCATCAGAGCTGCTATTCACTTAACCTCACACCCAGTGAATCAAAAGCACCATCCCCTTCAGCAGCTCAAAAGGGTAATGGGACATGGCCCTTGGGTTCCTGGGAAAAGCATCACAGAGCTGGATTCAAATCTGCCCCCCATTCCCTGCTGTTGTGTGGCCTCAGGCAAATTACTTAACTTCTGAAACCCAATACAACTTTTATAAAGTGAAGATAATAACATACCTACCCCATGTGAGAATTAAGTTAGGCAATGTCAGCAGCTGGTGTGGTACATGCAATAAGAAGCTGGTTGAGGGAGGAGGGTGGGACCCCACTCTCCCCAGGATGTGATTAGAAAAGATATCCATGAATAATCAAATCGCCTCTTGCAACTTCTGATCTGTCTGATAAAACCAAGATCACCATCCTGAATGGTGTAATTCCAGGCCAGAGCAAGAAACTTGAGTTTGACTTAACCCTATGCAGACCAAGCCTGGGAAAACAGTTATGTTTCAGGAAAAATGTAAAGGGTGCAAGAATGACTTTCCTGTCAAAGAATCTCCTACACACAGGAGGGGACATGGGAGACTCAGAACTCCAACTGGGGAAGTTAACTGCTCCAACCTTTTCTGTTGCAGATTTTGACACAATGAGGAAACATCTGGGTGGATGCTGGTTGGCCATTGTCTGTGTCCTGCTCTTTAGCCAACTCTCCTCAGTCAAGGCAAGAGGCATAAAGCACAGAATCAAGTGGAACCGGAAGGCCTTACCAAGTACCTCCCAGGTCACCGAGGCCCACACTGCAGAAATCCGTCCAGGGGCGTTCATCAAGCAAGGCCGAAAGCTGGATATCAACTTCGGAGTGGAGGGCAATAGGTACTATGAGGCCAACTATTGGCAGTTTCCTGATGGTATCCATTACAACGGCTGCTCCGAGGCCAATGTCACCAAGGAAAAATTTGTCACCAGCTGCATTAATGCCACCCAGGCGGCAAATCAAGAGGAACTGTCCCGTGAGAAACAAGACAACAAGCTTTACCAGCGGGTCCTGTGGCAGCTGATCAGGGAGCTCTGCTCCATCAAGCACTGTGACTTTTGGTTGGAAAGGGGAGCAGGACTTCGGGTCACTCTGGACCAGCCCATGATGCTCTGCTTGCTGGTTTTCATTTGGTTTATTGTGAAATAAGCTTGCAGGCAGGTTGGCAGCCACAGAGATCAATAGGCAAGCAAACCATAAGCAAGTTATTCCAGTTCTTCTCCTCTAATCCCAAACCCCATGTGTTCTGAAGGTACCAAAGAGCAGTGATTGTTTCTTCAGCGCTTTAAATAGTACTCCCAAGTATTCACTCAGGTGCTTGATTATATTTGTTAAATGTATGAGTATCAATCCTCTCCAGGCTCTACCTAAAGTTGGCTTGTTCATCATTGCATTCTCAACTCTGGTGTAGCATCTGGCCCACCATATTATGCAATAAATGTTTGGTAAGCATATAAAAGAATATGCCAGGGACCATACCAAGCACTTCATAATGCTTCCCAACAACTCTCAGAGGTAAGTGTAATAGGTGTTATTCTCTTGGTATAGATAAGAAAATCGAGGCTCCAAGAAGTAAAATAGTGAAGTAGTTAGAAACTGTCGGCCATAATCCAACCCTGGCTTATCTAACCCAGATTTCCTGCTCTGTACAGTTCTGCTTTTGGAAATACAAAATGACAGATGCTGATGGCCATGTTTTTGAAAACTTATTACATTTAACTTAATTAATTAGTTTAATTAAAGTAAGATATAATAAAGGAATTAAACTAAAATATAAATAAAATCTAGACAAATGTCCATATTGCCTAGTAAGGAAGTATTACCAACTTGATTCCTGGAGTAATCTAGATCTATGGCATAAAGATGTTTTTTCACAAGAAGTATAAGTATTTGCTACTTGCATCTCTGAAGTAGTTAATGTATTTAAGAAACTATTTCTAAATGATAAATTTCCTTTCTACTGTTCCTCCAACCCTGTGTGCATGTTTTTAGGTACACATGCATACAAGCATCTTTAAATATATTCCCTTTATACAGGTGCTCTATACAATCTCTGGTCATTCTTTTACTGCCACTTTGGTGAGAGGCCATCATTTCCATGAAGCACTTACAGCTTCAAAAACACAATTCCTCAGTACAAAGGGTAAAAATAAAGTATATCTTTAAGAAGATCAAGTAATGAATTCATACATGCCATAATTAAGAATTATCATTAGTTAAACTACATTTATATTACAAAGTATCAATACAGTTTAAATAAAAATAATGAATCTAATACTCTAAAAGATGCCCCCAGAGGCTCTCTGAGGATATGCTCAGAGTACCCACCCCCCACCCTCAGGAGTTGTTGAACCATATTTGGTGATAAAAGTTGCTGAATATTATCAATTGTCTGTATGGGTGAAAAAATGTGCATTGTCAGACCATTTTATCTGAAGTATTTTAAAATGTGAGTGTTGATAATGGTACCTCTTGTTCTGAACCTCCACTGCTAATCAGTGTTCTTCTCAAGGATACAGTTGGAAGGTTTTTACATAGAAAGCCAGTGGAGGACTTGGGGGCCAGACAGCCCGGGGGAGCACTTTCCCCTGGGTGTGAGGGATGCTGCCACCCTGCCCTGTGCAGGAGTTCCTGAGGAACTCCTCTGTGGCTTTCATGCTGTTGGCACTATGCTCGTCTTCCGCAGTTCTGGTGAGTTCTAGATCAGAAACTAAGACTAAAGTCCAGAACACATACAGGTTATTTCCTACAAGTCAATATTTTAATAATAACAATAGCAATAGTGACAAAGTACTTATAGGCTGATGTTGAAATTTCAAGTCCCAGCTCTCCTGAGTTTAATTATAAGGGCACACACAGCCTTGTAAGTAAAATGACTTCATTTCTTATGTGAAAACACTCAGCCATGATGTAGTACATTTTCTATTATTCCTGTCTTTCCTCATTTCATTAATAGTTCCAGAAACCAGATTTAAGTGGGTGTGGAGTGAATTGGTATATAGTGATTTAAATGCCAAATTTATTATTGGAACTTTAAATTGATTCCATATGTATTTGAACATCCTTGCTCATGTTTATGAATTTTGAGATCCAGTCAAGGCTTTGTGAGTCTAGTTTTTCACTTTAGCAAATGTTGGTCAAGTGCCTACTATGTGTAAGACATTGTGAAGGATTTCTGAATTATTCTTGATGGAGTCATTTTAAAAGTGAATAATTTCACCAACCATTGATTTCTTGTCCCTTCTAAGCATTCATTTTTAAAATATGTTTATTGTAAAAATGACACTAAAATTACAACAGAAACCCAAAACCAAACATTGCCCACAGTTTTAGCATCTGATTGTCAGTGTTCTCATTTTGCCCTAGCCTGCTGGTCCTTACCATTTGCATATACAAATGTACATATTTGCAATAATAATTTAAGCGACCATTTATATTCTAAATTTTTGCTTAACTTTGTTCTATGCTTTTTTCATTTTTTTATGATTTGGGGGTTCTCACCTCCCACTGCCTTCCCCAACCCACTCTCCTTGCTGCCTGAGATGTAGCCTCCCTGCTTTCATTGTGCTCAGATAGAGAGTTTTTTTGTTTGATTGCTTTTTAAAAATACTGTAATCATACAACTCACATTTATTCTTCTGCAGTTTGTCTCACTGTGTTATCACCTTCACCCTAGTGCAACAGCCACCTAGTTAGTTAACTTGTCCTTTAGGGTGTGGCATGATATTCTATACCGTGGACTAGACCCTGATTGATTTAATCATTTCTTTGTTGATGGACCTTCAGGTTGTTTCCAGTTTTTTTGCCACTGCAAACAATAAACATCAATGTACAGACAACTTTGCGATCTGTTACTTTTATTTCTGTGGAGTAGATTTATACACGCAGCAGTTCCAGAACAAAGCTATGTGTAATTTAAATTTTCCTAGACATGACTAGATTATGTTCCTAAATAGCTGGAGCAATTCTCATTCTACCCCCTGCAGTATACTGTGCTAACTTTAAGAGTCTCTATGTCATTTAAGTTACAGCAACTGCCTTTTCTCCAAATGGTGCTTGAGCATCTTTTCTACTTGGCATACAATACACCTAAAGCTTTCCAAATAATTTCTGAGCATAAAGACTATTTGAAAATTGTAAAACTGTTAGCAGTTTCCATCCTACACCTAGTCTGTGGCCCAAAACATCTGGAAAGCCGGAGTGTGTGAGGGCTCCTGCTCAGAGGGTGGTTTGTTTGCACAACTCCATACTCCCTAACTGGCAGAAGAAGCACAGTGTGATGTTTGGTCTTGGCCTTTTTATTGATCTTCAGTAAAATAGGAAATAAAAGTATCTGCATCCCAGCAAGAATGCTCTCCAGGTTGTAAAAATCAAAAGAAGCAGAAGTCAGGCACACAGTGTAAATAGCCCATGCTTCTCCTTTCCTTTGAGCTGTCTGGGCGGACAATCAGCATTTTCCTGGAGCCCTCACACCCCACCTGGCTTAGGATATGACTGACAATGTTGAGAAAGTCCACCCTCTGGTCCTAATGAGGTATGTCCCAAGTAGGGGCCATGAGTTTGTCTTGATTGCCCCTACTCTCTACCTCAAGCTTTCTGATAACAAGTGACTCACTTTGGGAAGTGGACCCCTGGCCTTAACTTTGCACTTTCAGTTTGGTCACATCTTTCATCTCTACCTTTTCTTCATGTGCTGTATATGGCTGGACAAGGATGCCCTAAGATATTAACACCCACATGTTGCTATGTGGCACACTCTGGAGTCTGCCAGGGTCTCAACTTGAAATGCTGACAGTGGGGTCCACATGCCTATATGCAGGTAGTGATAACACATGGGCAGACTACATATGCCAGGTGAGTAGTCAAGAAAACTTACACAGATGCAGCATGATGACTTTTCCATTTCCCCAACTGAAAGCTCAGGTGCTGCTCAGTTGAAGAGCAGACCTCTGATAATCCTAGCTCAGGTCAGTGGCTGCATGTTCACTTTTTCTGCCCAAAGGTCATGCAGTCAGGCACAGCAGAGGGCTTGTCCTTATCTTATCCTCATTGCCCATAGAAGTCCCTGTTTCGGTTGGGCACCCAGCCTCACAGGTAGAAGAGAAGGGAGCCAAACTCCCATGCTACTGGGAAAAACAGACACCTGCAAAATGTAAATAAGATGCTATATCTTTGACATCTCTTAGCCAATCCCATCAAAAACCTGCTCCAGAAAAACAGACTCAGCTGTTTCCCTTGGCAAATGGAAGCCTTCACCTGGACCCACAAGAGGCCTCAGACTGACCACCCCACTCCCAAAAGGATCTTCCTGGCAGCTGTATCCAGGCCAAAGCTGACCACCCAGAAAAAGGTTATCCTCCAATACCTAAATGTCCCTGAATCCCCAAGATGCTTCCATCTGTGAATTTCTTATCTTCATTCATCCACTCAACCCCCACCCACCCCTCCCTGATCTTCCTTGGAATTTCCACATCTTTTTGTAGGAAAGCATTGCCTTCTTAAACAATACAAATTGTTTTAACTCCAATAGGCTTGGCTTTAAATTGTACAGAGAAGTTGGCATAAGGCCAGAAAGGAACTCGAGGAAGCTGGAAACAAATCAGGATCAGAGGACCTAACACAGCTGGTGTCCCTGAATAAATGGAGGTGTGAGGGTGAAAGATTTGGGGCGGGGGCAGGGGAACTGCTATTACCTAAAAATTGTCACTTGCCATCTGCCTCTACAAGGATTAACTCTCTAGCCACTACAGTCACTGACCTTCAACACACACTGAAAGGACTTCAGGGCGGAGATCAGGAATGAGGCAATCTATGCTCTGGAGAAACTGGCAGAACAGGCCTTCAGATAGTTAGATATTTTCAAAAGATTTTATGAGCTCCAATTCTTCCATTTCCTCATATCTAGAAAAGCTCTAAAATCACTAAGGGTGACATCTGCTCCTCATGACTAGCAGCAAAACTTCTGCCAAGACATGTGCTTGATGGCAGGCATTCACCAGTTCACATATATACCGACCTCCCCCACTATGTCTTTGGAGCAGTTCCTCAGAGCTCTCTGAGATGCTGTCTTCTGGGCTGTAGTCCTCATTTTGTCCTAAATAAAACTTAACTCACAACTTTCATGTTATACATTTTTTTTCAGTCGACACTATCTGCAAGAAGAATTACCAGCTTAAGGCTCATCAGAGGTGACATCAGCATCCAACAATGCTCTAGGCTCAATAAATAAGGTCCAACACCAAGGAAAGAGATGTTCAAGGACTAAGCAGAAGGAAGGGACCCAGGGAAGGGTCCTGGTTAGGTAGGACCTATAGTTGTGTTCTCCTTGAATACTTGAATTTCTCCTTGAATTTCCAAATCCATAACCAGGTTTCTAATTTTTTTAACTGGCTGTTTTGACTCAAGTTTACTTGCCACTGAAGAACAAAATGATAGAGCTTTATAACATCTGCAGTGCTATGATTTATTAGAAATATATTGTTAAAAGATAAACTGAAGTATTTTTAAAATTTTGAGTTTATTTGAGCAAAAATCAATTTGAATCAGGCAGTATCCAAGCTAGCAGACAGAAAGGAGCTCCAAAGACCTGTACAAAATGGAAGATTTTTACATTTTTTTTATTTTTTAATATATCAAATTTTTATACAGTGACTTGTTTAGTCGCTAGGTTGTGTCTGACTCTTTGCGACCCTGTGGACTGTAGCCTGTCAGGCTCCTCGGTCCATAGCATTACCCAGGCAAGAATACTGGAGTGGGTTGCCATTTCCTTCTCCATGGAAGACTTCTATAGACAGAAGGAGGTGGAAAAAGGAAGTAACCAGCAAAGAATGGACTGTTTATGGCAAGGTTGCCTTCCTTTAAGGGACAGCAGGGGCCTAACAGGGAGATTATATTACTAGTGCTTACCAGGTAATTCCTGGTGCTCCCCTGATACCTCAGTTGGTAAAGAAACCTCCTGCAATACAGGAGAACCTGGTTCAATTCCTGGGTCAGGAAGATCCGCTGGAGAAGGGATAGGCTACCCATTCCAGTATTCTTGGGCTTCCCTGGTGGCTCAGCTGGTAAAGAATCAACCTGCAATGCGGGAGACCTGGGTTTGATCCCTGGGGTGGGAAGAACCCCTGGAGAAGGAAAAAGCTATCCACTCCAGTATTCTGGCCTGGAGAATTCCACGGACTGTATAGTCCATGGGGTCGCAAAGAGTCAGACATGACTGAGCAAATTTCACTTCACTTCACCAGGTAATTCCAGATTGACTGGCTTAAGATTCCACTCTGGGGAGAGGTTGAAATTGTAATTAATTTAGGTATTAAATCTCAATTTAGTGACATGCGCTTAGTACATTTGGGGCCTATTGCCTCTTTTATATCAATATATTTGGTAATTTTCTGGTCATTCAGATGACTAAATATATTTCTCATATATATTTGGTCTTTATCCACGGTTACTCATTCACAGATCCCCAAAACATTGGAACTTCCTAAGTGACGAGAAAAATTTCCAATGGGATTAGAACAATTTGGTCATAATACTTGGTCCTTTCACTTAGTTCCTAAAATCACTTGAGAGCCATAAAGGTGTCTTAATATTAATGACAAGTCCCTTTCCACAACTACTGGATATATATTAATGTAGTGACTTTTGGAGAGCACCCAAGGATGGGGACTGGTTGCCAGGGGAACAACCATGAATTAAGGTTTGGGGTTTTCAGTCCCAACCTCTAATTCTGGGGAGATGAGGGTGCTAGAGGTTGAATTAATAACCAAATGCCAGTGATTTAATCAACATTTCCTGTGTAATGGATCCTCCATAAAAACCCCAAAGGATGGGTTTGGAGCTTCCCAGTAGTGAGCACGTGGAGATGTAAGGATTGTGATGCACTTAGAGGGGCATGAACACTCCATACCCTTCCCCGTCCCTTATCCTACACATCTTTTCCATCTGGCTGTTTTTGAGTCATATTGTTTTGTAATAAACTGTTAATCTAGCAAGTAAAATGTTTTTCTGAGTTCTGTGAGCCATTTTGTTGTTTTTCAGTTGCTAAGACATGTCTAACTCTTTGCAACCCCATGGACTGCAGCACACCAGGTTTCCCTGTACTTCACTATCTCCTGGAGTTTGTTCGAATTCATGTCCATTGAGTTGGTGATGCTATCTCATCCTCTGCTGCCCATCCTCTTCTGCCCTCAGTCTTTCCCAGCACAGGGTCTTTTCCAATGAGTTGGCTCTTTGCATCAGGTGGCCAAAGTATTGGAGCTTCAGCTTCAGCATTAGTCCTTACAATTAATATTCAGGGTTGATTTCCTTTAGGATTGACTTATTTGATCTCCCTGCTGTCCAAGAGACTCTCAGAGTCTTCTCCAGCACCACAATTCAAAAGCATCAGTTCTTAAGCACTCAGCGTTTATGGTCCAACTGTCACATCCGTACATAACTTCTGGAAAAGCCATAGCTTTGTTGGCAGACCTTTGTTGGCAAAGTGATGTATTTGCTTTTTAATATCATGAGCCACTTAGGTAAATTAATTGAGTTCAAGGAGTAGGTCTTTGGAAACTCAGATCTATTGTTGGTCGGTCAGAAGCACAGATGACACCCTGGACTTGAGACTGGTATCTGAAATGGGGGTGGAGAGCAGACAGTCTTATAGGATGAACCCTTAACCTGTGGGATCTGACACTATATCCAGGCAGATACTGTCAAAATTCAGCTGAATTATGTCCAGAACACCCAGTTGGTGTTGGAGAATTGCTCAGATGTGTGGGGATATCCACCCCATGCCCCAGCACACATACATTGGATTTTGTTCCAGAACCCTTTTAGCATCTTGTAAAACTCATTTTATCTATCCTTCTTTGTGCCTAAACCAAACATCAGCATCACCTCTGCACCCCTGAAGAAAAATAAAATAGAGATGAGCAAGAGGCAAAGAGTCAGTGAGTTTCCCTCAGATTTTGGCCGACATAGCACAGCCAAGGTAGAGAGAGCACCCACCCACCCACACTTAACGGGCTTTTCTGGGCTTATTGCCACAAGAGCAGGTTCTAAAATGTCCCATCTGGAGTTTCAAACTTAGTGTGGCCAGTGAACTGCTCCCTCTCAGCTAAGAGACTGACCTGTACAGATGGAAGTCTCCATAAGTCCAGCTGCCAGACTTTCTCTCAGGACAGAACCTGACCTTGTCTGTGGAGTTCCCACATCTCTATTTTGAGGCCATTGGCCCTCTGCCTTAGCAGATAGCTTTTACTTAGAATTACAGATAATTTTCCTCTGGGCACTAGCTCAGCTCCTAAATTATATTCACCATGTTAGCTAATGTCCTTTCATGCCTTATCTCGGGCATTTGTTATCAAACATTTGTTGAGTTATTATTATGTGTCGGTCTACTCTGTGCTGGAGCTATAATGGTGAGCAAGTAAGGCAATATCCCTGCTCTTGGGTCTTTACTTTCTGGTGGCACAAGCACATACACATATAACCACAGATAAACTGCTAGGCCAGCTCTCTGGGAGTTGAGGGAGCCCTGGTTTGTATACCATTTACCAATAGTGACCTGGTGTTCTGTGCCCAGGTCTTAATTTATGAAGATGACTGAGTGACAACAGCAAGACATCAATGTCATGGATCACAGTTTCCCTAGAAATGAGAGACGCACCTTGCCAGCACCAAAGGGTCACAGAACGAACACCAGACTGGTTAGGAAGCAGAAGCAAGAGCAAAAGGAGAACCCAAGTCAGAAACTTGGATTGGGGTTTCCTTAGGAAGGGCAAAGCAGAATACGGTAATCAGTTTAGGATTGGCTGGCCTGAATGATTTCAGCGGACCTTGGGCTTATATTGTTGCTCTCTAGTTTTCTGGCTCCCAACTCTTTAAAGTAGGAATGCACAGGTCTGATAGAGAGCAGGCTCCACTTCTCTCAGCTAAACTTTTACTATCTTTAAAAACTGGCTGGTCCTGAGAGGGCAGTCTTTCCCCAGCCAGAAAAGTATTTTTAGGATATCAAAACAACAAAATATGCAGAATTTTTCAAAAACGTGATTAGTATACCTGGCTAGTCTCAAATTAGCAGCTGACTGTGGAGGGAGAAGAGATGTGCATAGTCATTTGTGACTGGTTCCAGGACAACTAATTTAAATTTATAAACTTTACACTTATTAATTCATTCCATAGGCAATTTTGTAGCCCTCTCAAGTCAGAGATGAAGTCATTTCAAGTTGAGGGCTATCGATGATTGAAAACTGCCTTTTAGATCTCTCTCCTCACATGCAGATGGACAGCCAGTGGTACGTGGGCTTGGGAAGTGCAAGTCCAGAGCAGAAGAGAGATGTCATCTGGGCCTCCACTGGAGTTTAGGATCAGTTAGCAATAAATCTTTACTGACTCTCTATCACATGCCTGACCATCCCCAGGGCTCTGCAGATACCACAGTGAAAGAATTGACACTGCTGCCTTCCAGGTCTCAGTCTGTTGAGGAAATGGATAATGACTGAGCAATACGGGAAAGTTCTGTCTACCCATGGGCACTAGCAAGAAAGTTTTCCAGAGAGGGCCAGTCTGAAAAGATGAATGGGTATACCTAGGTGAAGAAGATAGAGAAGTGCAGTATTATTGCAAAAAACAAAATCAAAACCACCAAGGTACATTCAAGGAGTTGCAAAGCTGTTCAGTTCAACAGAGATGTGGAGGCATGTGGTGAAGAGTGATGCCATAAGGCTAGAAAACGAGAAGGGCAAGACCGACAATGTTCCTTCATTCTGTTGGTCCTACAGGGCAGCACTTTCTTAAGCTTTACTGGGAATTTTGGTAAAATGCAGGCTCTGCCCCAGTAGGTTTGGGTGGGTGGGCTCGAAATTCTGCAGCTCTAGCAGATCCCAGGGATGCAACACCACTGGTCCATGGACTATGTTTTGAGAAGAGTGTAGGTAAGGGCAAGCAGTGAAGAGTATTAGAATACTGTATCAAGCTTGAATACTACCTCAGGCTTCCATTTAGAAATATGAGTCTAGTTGCTGGGCAGGGAATGGGCTGCAGGCAACCTCCCAGGGGAAATGATGGAAACCACCCCCCCCCCACCCCGAAATGTTCTCGCTCTCGTACATCTTCTTAGGTGTCTGGATGCCAGTCTAAACAAGATTCAGGCAAATTTATGCCTCTGTCATTCAGTCTTATTATACTACAGAGTCATTTCATTTAGGGGTAGAACTTATTTCACTAGTTTTAAAAATAGCTATCCCCAGAGGGTGGTCATTTATTCTTTCTAATTAAACTTTACTGAATTCTATGGGGGAAACCTGTGCTATAATGAGATTCCCCAAGATCTTAGGATACATTGCTTTGAAATGTTCACAGTCACAGTGATGGGGAAACATCATAGGCTCAAAGGGGCTCGGGAGGCTGCTATGGAGGCTTAAAGTAGAGCAGATTAGCTGCTCCTGCGGAGATTAGACATGAGATTTAGGTACAGGTCATCAGAAAGTAAGACAATGCAGCACAGAGGGTGCTCCTATTAAGAAGAAATAGCATGCCGCAGTGACTTAAAGGGCTAGAAGGTGGTGACAAGGGCACCACAGACAGCTTGGTATAACTCTAAAATGGACTGTGACTAGGGGAGTGGCTTGAAATGAAAGAGGATGATCACTAGAAAACAGGACATAACAACCTTATGTGCAGACCGAAAGGAGAGCAGCTAAGCTTCCAGACAATTGGACTCTACCCACTGGCCAATCTGTTAGGAAACAAACATTTACTGAGCTACTCCTGTGTGCTTGGCCTTGGGGATACAGTGATAGAGACCACAGTTAGTTTAGAATAGGTCGATATTGGAGACAGATTTAAACAATGACTATGGCTAATCAATTTCACATGAGTAAAGGGGAACTGGGTATTAAAATTGAGAGTTAATATTTGTGCTGAGAGCTGAAGGATTTTTTTTTTAATATATTTTTATTCATTTATTTGGCTATGTCAGGTCTTCATTGTGGCACACGGGATTTTTTTAGTTGCAGCACTCAAACTCTTAGCTGTAGCATGAGGAATATAGTTCCCTGACCAGGGATTAAACCTGTGCCCCCCTGGCATTAGGAGTGCAGAGTCCTAGCCACTGGACCACCAGGGAAGTTCTGAGACCTAAGATTAAGTGGGAGTACGTGCATGCTAAATTGCTTCAGTTGTGTCTGATTCTTTGTGACCCTATGAACTGCAGCTTGCCAGGCTTCTCTGCCCATGGAGTTCACCAGGCATGAATACTAAAGTGGGTTGACATACCCTCCTCCAGGGGATCTTCCTAACACAGAGATTGAACCTGCTTCTCTTACATCTCCTGCATTGGCCTGTGTGTTCTTTACCACTAGCACCACCTGGGAGGCACATCAAAACCCATTCCTAGCTTTCTTACCCTGCTGCTGGGAGTGAAAAATTGTTCAATCACTTTGATGAACTGTTGGGCAGTTTCTAATAGTTCAACATATTGACCCAGCAATTCCACTCCTAGGTATATATATACAAGAGAAATGAAAACATATGTCCTCAAAAAAAACTTGCATATTTTAAATGTCGATAGCAGCTCTCTTCAGAATAGCCCATAGCCCAAACCTGGAGGAAACTTAAATGTCCATCAACAAGTGAGTGGACAATCGCATAAAAACTAGGGCAAATGTCTGAGGGGGAAGATACTCTTGTTTAGCAAAAGAATATACATCTATCTAAGCACTGAAAAATATAAGAGTAGCTTCAACTTCTAATTATGGAGATCCTTCAGGAAAAAGGTGATTTATCACCTCATCTTGAGTGGGTGTTAAAAGTAATGAAGACACAGCTATTAGTTCCAGAGTCTACTGTGTCATTTGGCCCAAATTTGCAGGGTCCAAGTGCTTGGAGGTGGGGAATGAGATGTGCAATAGACTGAATGCGTGTGTCTCCCCAAACTTCATATGTCAAAATCCTACCCTCCCTAATGTGATAATATTAGAAAGTGGAGCCTTGGAGAGATGATTGGGTTATAAAGGCTTCACCCTAACAAAGGAGTGAGTGAGTGAGTAAGTGAAAGTCACTCAGTCATGTCCAACTCTTGCAACCCCATGGACTTATACAGTCCGTGGAATTCTCCAGGCCAGAATACTGGAGTGGGTAACCTTTTCCTTCTCCAGGGGATCTTCCCAACCCAGGGATCGAACCCAGGTCTCCTGCATTGCAGGTGGATTCTTTACCAACTGAGCTATCAGGGAAGGGAGGGAAGGGAGTGGAAGGGAGAGGGCTTCCCTTACAAAGGAGGCCCATGAGAACTCCTTCCTTCCTCCTCTGTGTGAGGATACAGAAGGAAGACAGCTGCCTAAAAACCAGGAATTGTCTCTGACACCAGCAGACACCAAATCTCCCAATGCCTCTATCCTGGGTTTCTCAGACTCTAGAACTCTGAGAAGTAAAGTTGTGTTGTTTATAAACCACCTAGTCTATGGTACTTTGTTTTAGCTGCACAAATTAAGACAAGAAGCAATAGGATCTCTGGGCGTGTGGGAGTGTTGGTCTGCTGGGCAATTCCTACATACGCCAGCAAAGATTCTCTGTTTATGGCCTTAGGTTCCTGGATTGGGGGTGCTTATCCTGATGGCTTCCAACATGAGATCATCCATGTGTACATGGCCCTACCTCAAGCATGGAATTCTCCCTGGTTGCACTACCCCATTTATGTCTATCACTTCAAAACTAGCAACAGTGTGAATCCACAAAGATTTCCTGTATCCCACTGAAATGTCTTTAACACATCTCTACAGATCAGACTTCACTGTCTTATTTTACTGACATTGCCTTCTTCTTCCACGTATTCCCAAGTCAAATATGGATTCCTCAGGGTTAAGAGTTGAAGTTTCTGCTTCTTTTGTATCCCACACAGCACCTAGCACAGAACTGAGTGCATCAGTTGAATGAGTAAATGAATGAATTATTCTGTCTTGCCCCTGGAAACCCAGTTTCCTACTTCCTACTACTCCCACACCCACTTAGGAGATTCTATCATGTTTTAAAAGAACTCTGTATATCTCTGTCAGTGTCATAGCAACAATATATGTTAAGTGGCTCAAAGATACATGGGATGAATTTCTTTGCTTTCCCACTCACACAAAAGTTCAGGTACTCAAGAGTTTACCTGCACCACACACACACACACAAAAGAGACAAAGTAAAAAATTGTTGAAAAAAGATATGGCAGGTTTTTAAGAACATTCTTCAGGTGTATCAGAAACAATCCATGTTGTTAACACTTCAGATTCCTCAAGGAAAGCAGAATGAAGTGATATCTACAATCTATTTTGGATCTACCATTCTTTGTTTTTAAAGGTCCTTCAAATCTATTCCAATCCCTTTAAGAGCATTCTGCCTTGCACAGAAGAAGGTCATGGTACCTCAACAAAGTGCACAAGGTCCTTCACAACATGGCCCTTTTTTGTTCTCTAAGCTCACCTTCCACAACCCATGCTTTACAACACAACCATATTGCCCAGCTCTCTCAAGCCCTCTATTACCCTCTGCAAAAATCCTACTCACATCTCAGAACCACCTCAGATAACACCTGTCTTAAGATTCTGGGTAAGATAACCAATCTCCTTGCGGTTTTGTGGTATAATTATTTATTGACATGTGTATCTCTAATAGCAGACTGTGAGTGTCTCCAAATCCAATGATAAGTTTTGATCACCTTGCATTCCTCTACACAGCTGCTGACCCAGTCTCGTCAGATATCTGCAGGGACTAGAACCCTCACAGTAGGGTCCTAAATGCCTCTCTACATGTCTGTCTCAGGAATTTCACCTCCCCTGAATCTCTTTCCTTCCACCATCCCTTTGTCTTGAAAGCACCAGAATTTTTGTTGTTGTTTAGTCACTCAGTTGTGTCTGACTCTTTGTGACCCCATGAACTGCAGGACACCATGCTTCCTATCCTTCTCTATCTCCTGGAGTTTGCGCAAGGTCATGTCCATTGAGTCACTGATGCCATCCAACCATTTCATTGTCTATCATCCTGTTCTGCTCCTGCCCTCAATCTTTCCCAGCATCAAGGTCTTTTCCAGTAGGTTGGCTCTTCGCATCAGGTGGCCAAAGTATTGGAGTTTCAGCTTCAGTATCAGTCCTTCCAATGAACATTCAGGACTGATTTCCTTTAGTATTGACTGATTTGATCTCCTTGTTGTCCAAGGGACTCTCAAGAGTCTTCTCCAGCACCAGAATTTGAAAGCATCAATTCTTCAGTGCTCAGCCTTCTTTATAGTCCAACTCTCACATACATACCTGATTACTGGAAAAACCATAGCTTTGACTATACAGACATTTGATGGCAATTGATGTCTCTGTTTTTTAATAGTCTGTCTAGGTCTGTCATAGCTTTCCTTCCAAGGAGCAAGTGCCTTTTAATTTCATGGCTGCAGTCACCATCTGCAGTGATTTTGGAGCCCAAGAAAATAAAGTCTGTCAGTGTTGCCATTTTCTCCCCACCTATTTGCCATGAAGTGATTGGATCAGATTCTATGATCTTAGTTTTTTGAATATTGAGTTTTAAACCAGCTTTTTCACTCTTCTCTTTCACCTTCATCAAGAGATTCTTTAGTTCCTGTACACTTTCTGCCTTTAGGGTGGTATTATCTGCATAACTGAGGTTATCGATATTTCTCCCAGAAATCTTGGTTCCAGCTTGTGATTCATCAAGCCCAGCATTTTGCATGATCTACTCTGCGTAGAAGTTGAATAAGCAGGTTGACAATACACAACCTTGACATACTCCTTTCCCAATTTTGATCCAGTCCATTGTTCCATGTCTGGTTCTAACTATTGCTTCTTTACCTGAATACAGGATTCTCAGGAGGCAGGTAAGGTAGTCTGATAATCCCACCACTTTAAGAATTTTCCGTAGTTTTTTGTGATCCACACAGTCAAAGGCTTTAGTGTAGTCAGTGAAGCAGAAATAGATGTTTCTATGGGATTCCCTCGCTTTCTCAACAATCCAACGGATGCTGGCAATTGACCTCTGGTTCCTCTGCCTTTTCTAAATCCAGCACGTACATCTGGAAGTTCTCGGTTCATGTACTGTTGAAACCTAGCTTGATGGATTTTGAGAATTACCTTGCTAGCGAATGAAATGAGAGCAGTTGTGTTGCAGTTGGAACGTTTGTTGGCATCGTCCTTCTTTGGGATTGGAATGAAAACTGACCGTTTCCAGTCCTATGGCCACTGCTGAGTTTTCCAAGTTTGCTGGCATATTGAGTGCAGCACTTTCACAGCATCATCTTTTAGGATTTGAAAAAACCCAGCTGGAAGTCCATCACCTCCACCTCCTTAGTAATGCTTCCTAAAGCCCACAGTACTTTACAAGCCAGAATGTCTGGCTCTAGGAGACTGACAACACTATCGTGGCTATCCAGGTCATTAAAACCTTTTTTGTACAGTTCTTCCATGTATTCGTGCCACCTCTTCTTAATATCTTCTGCTTCTGTTAGGTCCTTACCATTTCTGTCCTTTATTGTGCCCATCTTTGCATGATATGCTCCCTTGTATCTCTAATTTTCTTCAAGAGATCTCTAGTCTTTCCCATTCTATTGTTTTCCTCTATTTCTTTGCAGTGTTCACTAATGAAGGCTTTCTTATCTCTCCTTTCTATTCTTTGGAACTCTGCATTCAGTTCTCCTTCCTCCTAAGACTTTCACTTCTCTCCTTTTCTCAGCTATTTGTAAGGCCTCCTCCGACAACTATTTTGCCTTGTTTCATTTCTTTTTCTTAGGGATGGTTTTGGTCACCATCTCCTGTACAATATTACGAACCTCCATCCATAGTTCTTCAGGCACTCTGGCTATCATATCTAATCCATTGACTCTATTTGTCACTTCTACTATATAATCATAAGGGATTTAATTTAGATAACATCTGAATGGCCTAATGGTTTTCCCTACTTTCTTCAATTTAAGTCTGAATTTTGCAATAAGGAGCTGATGATCTGAACCACAGTCAGCTCCCGGTCTTGTTTATGCTGACTGTATAGAGCTTCTCCATCTTTGGCTGCAAAGAATATCATCAATCTGATTTCAGTATTGACCATCTGGTGATGTCCATGTGTCTCTTGCATTGTTGGAAAAGGGTGTTTGTTATGACCAGTGCATTCTCTTAGCAAAACTCTGTTAGCCTTTGCCCTGGTTCATTTTGTACTCCAAGGCCAAACTTGCCTATTATTTCAGGTCTCTCTTGACTTCCTAGTTTTGGATTTCAGTCCCCTATGTTGAAAAGCACATCTTTTTTGAGTGTTAGTTCTAGAAGGTCTTGTAGGTCTTCATAGAACTGGTCGACTTCAGCTTATTTGGCATTAGTGGTTGGGACGTAGACTGGGATTACTGTGATGCTGAGTGGTTTGCCTTGGAAACCGAGATCATTCTGTTGTTTTTGATATTGCATCCAAGTACTGCATTTCGGATTCTGTTTGACTATGAGGGCTACTCCATTTATTCTGAGGGATTCTTGCCCACACTAGTAGATAGAGTGGTCATCTGAATTAAATTTGCCCACTCCCATCCATTTTAGTTCGCTGATTCCTAGAATGTTGATATTCACTCTTGCCATCTCCTGTCTGACCCCTTCCAATTTACCTTGATTCATGAACCTAGAATTCTAGGTTCCTATGCAATATTGCTCTTTACAGAACTGGACTTTACCTTCACCACCAGACACATCCATGACTGGGCATCATTTCCACTTTGGCTCAGCCTCTTCATTCAATCTGGAGCTATTTCTCCAACTTTCCCCAGTAGCATATTGGGCACCTACCATCCTGGGGAGGGGCGGGGGGGTCACCTTTCAGTGTCATATCTTTTTGCCTTTTCATACTGCTCATGGGACTCTCAGGGCAAGAATGCTGAAGTGGTTTGCCATTGCCTTCTCCAGTGGACCACATCCTCTGTCTTCTACTATCCCCAGAAGTTAGCTCAGATTCATATCCATTGAGTCAGTGATGCTATCTAACCATGTCATTCTCTGTGGCTCCCTTCTCCTTTTGCCTTCAGTCTTTCCCAGCATCAAGGTCTTTTCCAGTGAGTTGGCTCTTCACATCAGACGGCCAAACTATTGGAGCTTCAGCTTCAGCATCGGTCCTTCCAATGAATATTCAGAGTTGATTTCATTTAGAATTGACAAGTATGATTTCCTTGCAGTCCAAGGGACTCTCAAGAGTCTTCTCCAACACCACAATTAGAAAGCATCAATTCTTTGGCACTCAGCCTTCTTTATGGTACAACTCTGACATCTGTACATGGCTACAGGACAAACCATAGCTTTGACTATATGGACCTTTGTTGGCAAACTGATGTCTCTGCTTTTAATACACTGTCTAGGTTTGTTGTAGCTTTCCTTCCAAGGAGCAAATTTCTTTTAATTTCATGGCTGCACTTACCATCCACAGTGATTTTTGGAGCCCAAGAAAATTAAGTCTGCACTGCTTCCACCCTTTTCCCCTTCTATCTGCCATGAAGTTAGGGCTTCCCTGGTGACTCAGACAGTAAAGAATCTGCTGGTAACGCAGGAGACATGGGTTGGATCCTTGGGTAGGAAAGATCCCCTGGAGAAGAAAATGGCTACCCACTCCAGTATTCTTGACTGGAGAATTCTATGGATAGAGGAGCCTGGTGTGCAATAGTCCATGCGGTCACAAAGAGTTGAACACAAATGAGTGACTAACACTTTCAACACTATGGGACCAGATGCCATGATCTTAGTTTTTTTTTAAATATTGAGTTTCAAGCCGGCTTTTTCACTCTCTTCTTTAACCTTAACTAAGAGGTTCTTTAGTACCTCATCACTTTCTGCCATTAGAATGGTATCATCAGCATATCTGAGGTTGTTGATATTTCTCCCAGAAGTCTTGATTCCAGCTTGTTATTCATCCAATCTGGCATTTCGCTTCATGTACTCTGCATAGAAGTTAAATAAGCACGGTGATAATATACAGATTTGTCTGATACAGGAGCGCTGAAAGAGCTCCCAGGGGCCAACGTTAAGACAATTTGAGCAACAACAAAAAAATTATATTGGATTATAATGTGAATAAAATAAACGCCTGTGAATCTATACTAATATAAATGATTGAATACATAATATATAGCAGTGAAGAGACAGATATCCTAGGTAGAATAATTCCAAATAATTTATACAGATACTCTGCCCTCAAGAGACTGGAGCATAATCTTCACTCCTTAAGTGTGAGTTGCATTAGTGATATCTTTCCAAAGATGACAGTATGGAAAAATGGGAAATGTAACTTCATAGGGAGAAACCTGATAAATGTCACCTCAGCCAGGTGATTATAGTCAACATCAACAATGATAAATCATGTTGATAGTATGTACTACTGACATGATGTGAAGGAAACCGCATTTTACCTCTGTGGTTTTCCTCTCCAAAATTCATAACTCAAGTCTAATTATGAGAGAAACACAAAGACAAACTCAATAGAGGTACATTCTACAAAATATCTGACCAGTACTCTTCAAAACCATCAAGATGGTTAAAAACAAGAAAATTCTGAGAAACTGTCACAGCCAAGAGAAGCCTAAAAAAACAAACAACTAAATAATGCTTCAATGTTGGCTCATTAGTTGTAATAAAAGTACCACATTAATGTAAGATGTTAATAATAGAGGACATTGGGTATGTGTTAGATGGGAACTGTATTCTCAACTTTTCTGTAAATGTAAAATTTTCTAAACAAGCAAGTCTTGAAAAAATACAAGCAGCAAAAAAAGTATTTGCAATATATAATAGAAAACAGATTTCTGTATGGATTATAGAAACAACTTCCATAATCAATGAGGAAAAGATAGACAAGCCGATAGGAAAATTGACAAAGGATATGAAAAGGCACACACAAAAAATACAAGTGTCCAATAAACATAGGAATAAATGCTTAATTTCATAACAATCACAGAAATGCACATTGCTTTAAACTATTGATAAGATAGTTTTACCCTCATCAATTTAGAGGACTGATGATAGACACTCTTAGCAAGGCTGTGAGGAAACCATGAAAATGCATTCACATAAACTTGTATAATTAAATATGAATTAACATGAATGAATTTTTAAGAAAACTCAGAGGAAATAAAGGCATTATCCCGGACTTCCCTGGTGGCACAGTGGATAAGAATCCACCTGCCAATGCAAGGGACATTCTATCTCTGGTCTGGGAAGATTCCACATGCCACGGAGCAACTAAGCCCATGCACCACAACTACTGGAGTCCACATGCTGCAACTACTGAAACCCATGTGCCTAGAGACTGTGTACCACAAGAAAAGCCACCGCAATGAGAAGCCTGCACACTACTGTAAAGAGTAGCCCCTGCTTGCTGCAGCTAGAGAAAACCTGTGAAAAGCAACAAAGACCCAGTGCAGCCAAAAATAAATAAATAAGCACACGCAGAGGTAAAAAAAAAAAAAAAAAGCCATTCTCTCTTTGTCATCCTTTTGTCAGACTCTAAAGAAAAATATGATTCCAAAGTGTTAAATGAAAAAAAAGTGATGAGTGGCTATCCAATGGTCAACAAGGTCATAAGAAGGTATTCAATCTCATTCGTCATCAGGAAAATGCAAATTAAACTACGATGAGATACTATCACATGCTAGAATGACTGACATTACTGAATGTCAATGAAGATAAAGAGCAACTAGACTGTCAGTGGAACTGGCACAATCCACTCTGGAAAACTCTTGGACAGTATGTATTCAAACTAAACATGCACCTGTTTTAAGGCCTAACAATTTCACCTCTTGGTAAATACTCAACAGAAGTGAGGCTTTATGGTCACCAAATGACAAAAGTGGTCATGGCAGTTTTATCAGAGTAGTTACAAATTGGAAACAACCCAAATGTCCAAGGATAGTATTGCTAAATGGAATAGCTAAATGGTACAGCAACCAAAAAGAACTATTGCCACATATAATGTGAATGAATCTCACTGACTGATTGCTGAGCAAAAGTCAGATGCAAAAAAATACTTATCGTATGGTTCCACGTCTATGAAGTTCAAGGATAGGAAAAATTAAGATGATAGAAATTGGCATAGCAGCTTTGTGGGTGGGGGAGGTCCCTTGAAGGAGGCTTGAAACAGCCTAATGGGAGGGAGAGATGCTCTATATCTGCATCTGGATGGTGGTTACTCAGGTATCAGTTCAGTTCAGTTCATTTCAGTTCAGTCACTCAGTCATATCCGACTCTTTGCGACCCCATGAATCGCAGCACGCCAGGCCTCCCTGTCCATCACCAACTCCCAGAGTTGACTCACTCATGTCCATCGAGTCAGTGATGCCATCCAACCATCTCATCCTCTGTCATCCCCTTCTCCTCCTGCCCTCAATCTTTCCTAGCATCAGGGTCTAACTCTTCACATGAGGTGGCCAAAGTATTGGAGTTTCAGCTTCAACATCAGTCCTTCCAATGCACACCCAGAACTGATCTCCTTTAGGATGGACTGGTTGGATCTCCTTGCAGTCCAAGGGACTCTCAAGAGTCTTCTCCAACACCACAGTTCAAAAGCATCAATTTTTCGGCACTCAGCTTTCTTCACAGTCCAACTCTCACATCCATACATGACCACTGGAAAAACCATAGCCTTCACTAGACGGATCTTTGTTGGCAAAGTAATGTGTCTGCTATAGACACAGGTAAAAACTAATCAAGTGCACACTTAAGATGCGTGAATTTTAATTGTAAGTTAATGGTTTTTCCAATGGTCATGTATGGATGTGAGAGTTGGACTATAAAGAAAGATGAGCACTGAAGAATTGATGCTTTTGAACTGTGGTGTTGGAGAAGATTCTTGAGAGTCCCTTGAACTGCAAGGAGATCCAACCAGTCCATCCTAAAGGAGATTAGTCCTGGGTGTTCATTGGAAGGACTGATGTTGAAGCTGAAACTCCAATACTTTGGCCACCTGATGCAAAGAGCTGACTCATTTGAAAAGACCCTGATGCTGGGAAAGATTGAGGGCAGGAGGGGAAGGGGACGACACAGAATGAGATGGTCAGATGACAACACCGACTCAATGGACATGGGTTTGGGTGGACTCCAGGAGTTGGTGATGGACAGGGCGGACTGGCGTGCTGTGGTTCATGGGGTCGCAAAGAGTCGGATATGACTGAGCGACTGAACTGAACCGAAAAAGGAGGAAGTATGTGAATCTTTGACTATGGGATAATTATTTGTACTCACTGCATCATGTAGAGATCAAATTTCAAAAAGAAATATTAAAACAAAGGAATGATACATAAAGTGTGATCTATCCTTAGAATATTATTCAGCCATAAAAGGGAATGAAAATGAATGAATCTTAAAAATATTATGCTAAATGAAGGAAACCAGACACAAAAATCCACATAACTGTATGATTCCACTCATATGAAATGTCCAGAATATGGGAATCCATAGAGGCAGAAAGTATATTGATGATGTCCAGGGACTGTGGGAGGGAAGAATGGGGAGTGACTGTTAGTAGGCATGGGGTTTCTTTTCAAGGTGATGAAAATGTTCTGGAATTAGATAGTGATGATGGTTGCATAGCTTTACAAATATACTGTAAATCACTGAACTATGTGTACACTTTGAAGGAATGAATTTTAGACTATGTGGATTATATCTCCAAGGAAAAACAAAAACAGAGAGAAATGGCTTCGGAAGTCCCAGGAAAATGCAATAAGCAGAGCACACCTCTGTCATTAGGGTCAGCTTCATGGGCATGTGGACTGTGCAGCCATCAGAAGGGCCTTATGCTTGATTCAACACTCTGCTATCATTGCTTTGAAATTCTTTTTTTTAATTTGAGATATAAAAGTCAGTTATATTGTTTTCAGGAGTATGACATAATGATTTGATATTTGTATGTGTTGTAAAATGATCCCCACAATAAGTCTAGTTAACATCCATCACCACACATAGCTACACTTTTTGGGGGGATGAGAACGTCTAAGATCTTCATTCTTAGTGTTCATCCACAAAAATTAAATTAAATCTTGCCATTTGAGATAACATGAATGGACCTTGAGGACTTTATCCTAAGTGAAATAGGCAGAGAAGACAAATACCTTATGATCTCACTTATATGTGGAATTAAAAAATAAAAAACAAGGGACTTCCCTGATGGTCCATAGGTTAAGAATCTACCTGCCAATGCAGGAGACACGGGTTCAATCCCTGGTCCAGGAAGATCCCACATGTCAAGAGACAACTTAGCTCACGTACCACAACTCGTGAGCCCGCATGCAGCAACAAGAGAAGTCACCACAATGAGAAGCCTGTGCACAGAAACAAAGAGTAGCCCCTTTTGCTGCAACTAGAGAAAGCCCATGTGCAGCAATGAAGACTCAACATGGCCACAAGTAAATAAGTAAAATTTAAAACTTAAATTAAAAAAAAAGAGACAAACTCACCGATCAGAGAACAGATTGGTCATTATCAGAGGAAGGGGGAACGGGTGTAAAATGTGTGAAGGGGATCAAAAGGTACAAACTTCCAGTTATAAAATAAATAAACCATGAGGGGAATTTCATTCTTAACAACTTTCAAATGTGCAATAGAGTATTATTAGCTATAGTCACTATGCATTCCTAGTCACATCACAATCCTAGGACTTATTTCATAATTGGAAGTTTGTACATTAGAAAATTTCAATAATTTTTAACAAGGGCCCATATCGTCATTTTACACTGAGCCCTGGCAAAGTAAGTGGCTGGTCCTCTGTGTCAAGAAGATTTCATCTTTAAGGGGCTGAGGCTGGTGCCTGCCTTCGGAGGTGGGGGCTGAGGAGGGGGAAAACGTACGTAGAAAGTGTAGGACCACTTTTCCTTCCTCAGTTTGGGCCTGAGAACTTGGATGCCTGGACCCTGGCTCCAAGGGCTACCTTTCCATTCCCAGGGAAGCCTGAGGATAAGACCAAGGATCCAGAGGAGCTACCTGGGCCCTGGGCAGCCCAGAGGGCACAGCTGGGGACTGATGGGTGCAGGAAAGAGGTTGCATAGGAGGCAGAGAAGGGGCTCCAGTGAAAGGGGAGGGCCAGGACAGTGGTGGGGAGTCATCCTCAAACCTGGGGCTCCCATTGCAGAGCATCCTGCCTCCCTCAGGGACCCACCAGATGAGCCCCAAACCCCTCCAACTCCAGATTCTATAAGAATGAAATTACTGGAGGACCAAGATTGAGGCATCGATTGATTTCGTCTAGAGAGTTTAAAGCTAGCAACCCAACACTGAGGAGGCTACCCAAGGAGAGGGCCTGAAAGGCTTCAAGCCACTCCTCTGCAATTAGTGTCTCCTTGTTGGGTGGTGCTGTGGATGCTGATGAGGGTAAAACCCTGGAATGCAGAAGAAGGGAAAGCCCCAAAAGAACCCTTGACTGGAAATTCCCTGGCAGTCCAGTGGTTAGGACTCCATGCTTTCACTGCCGAGGGCCAGGGTTCAATCCCTGTTTGGTGTACAAAGACCTCAAGAGGTGAGGCAAAAAAAAAAAAACAAAACAAAAAACAAACCCTAGATGTCTGCTGTTTCTCCAGGGAAATTACAGGGCCTGGGACATGTGGCTACTGCCTTCTCCACTTGGGAGCTTAAGGAGTAGATATATGGAAAACTGATTTTGTTTGTTTATTTTAGGTCAAAATTAAATTACACAATTTCTCTTATATCCACCCATCTTATTATGCATTTTACTTGCTTCTACTAATCCATGACAACTTGAATAAAAAGCTTTAACAGGTAAAATGAAGACATACAAATCAAATTATGGTTAGTATGCACCAAGCTCTGTTCCTGTGGCTTGTTTAACCCTCACAGCCATATCAGATAGGCTCTATAATTATTCCCATTTTATAGAAGGGGAGACTGAAGCTTAGGGATTAGGCATGACTGGTAGTGAGCAAGGGACCTACTTCATCAGTCTAGGTTCAAAGGTCATACTTTAACCTCCATATCCTTTGCTTCCTTTATTTATTTATTTGGCTACTCTGGTCTTAGCTGCAGCACACGGGACCTTTAGTTTGAGTATGCTCTTAGTTGCGGCATGCAGGATCCCTGATCAGGCATCAAACCTGGGACCCCTGCATTGGGAGCATGGAGTCTTTGTCACTGGACCACCAGGGAAGTCCCCTCATTGCCTCCTTTTAATAAATTTTAGGGGCTTCCCGGGTGGCCCAGTGGTTAAGAATTTGCCTTGCAATGCGAGTGACATCAGTTCCATCCCTGGTCCAGGAAGATCCCACATGCCATGGGACAACTAAGTCTGTTGGCCACAACTAATGAAGCCTGTGCACCTAGAGCTCATGCTCCGGAACAAGAGAAGCCACTGTAATGAGAAGCCCGAGCACCACAACTAGAGAGCAGTCCCCACTCTCTGAAACTAGAGAAAAGCCCGCATACAACAACGAAGACACAGCACAGCCAAAAACAAATAAATTTTTGCGTTTTAAAATTTTTCATCAACAAGGTTGGAGAATCATCTCTTGCTGCTGGAGTCTTCAAGTGAAGGTCATGGCCCTGTTGTGTGGGCAGGAGACTCCACTTGGCTCTGCACTGACACAGCCTCCACCCAAAGCACAGCCAGGTGCAGATAGCATTTCTGGTCCCAGGTGCCCTGTGAAGAGGTTTGGAAAGCCTGGTGTCAACAATCTTGTGTTTAGCTTATAGGTCATAGAATCAGTCCCTGTAACCACTCCCTGCTCGGTCCCCTGGCTTCCTCTCTATTTCCATTTATCAAATCCTCTCAGGGAAGAGAGCAATGTTCAAGGCACATTCTTCCCCTAATTTAGGCATTTCCAGTTCACATGAGTCCTCGACCAGACTTGGCTGAGAGGTAGATTGGGCTGTTTCACTGAGAAGGGCTTGCAGTCACTTTGAAGGAGTTTCCTGCCTCATTGGGGCATCTTCCTAAGACACTGAATGAACTGGTGGGGTTGGAGCTGCTTGGAATCCAGGAGGATCAGCTCAACCAGATTTGCATCCAATATGTCTCCCTCTGCCCACTATAGAATGGCTAATCAGTCCTGAAAATCCTGCAGACTTTACCAGTCTTCAAGACCAGGTGTCAGCTCTAGTCTCAGGTATAGACCTAAGAAGACAAAAGAGCTTTTCACCACATGGGGGACATTGCCTAGATCTGAATGAGGGATCTCTGAAACACTTGCAAAGGCAAAGTCCAACACCATTTTCCGGGGATCCTCCCCTGGAGTGTAGCCAAAAGAGAGATTGTGCGAAACCTCAGATCACTGTGCTCTTCTTACCAGCTATGTGTGCCCTTGAACAAGTCACTGACCCTCATGGTATCTCTGTTTCATTTGTAAAATGGAGATAAAGACCTTCCTCATAGGTTGGTGTAAGAGGTCAAGAGCTTAGGGAAGTATATAGAAAATAGTAAATGCTCAACAAATATTAGTTACTACACTGCTTCTATTACTTCTATGCTCTTACTCAAATGCCATGGACATAACCATCATCTATCTTCTTTTTTTTCCTCTGGATTTCCAGGAATAGTTTTCTAGGGGTGGGGAATTAGTCGCTGATCATAGTTCTCCATCATACCCCAAACCAGAAGGCTTGGTCCTATGAAATCTATTCTAAAATGCAGTATTTACCCACTGATTTCTCAGGACTGCCATTGTCACCACTTGGCCCAGGTTCTGCCATTATCTCACCTGGATATCTTCAACAGTCTCCCAACTGGCATTCTTGCTTCTATTTGCACAAGGACAAAGATGGTCAATTCTCTCTCCTCCCCTCCTTCCTCTCCTCTCTTCCTCTTTTCTTCTTCTCTCTCTCTCTCCTCCTTAAAACCTTTTCAAATCTTCCCATTGTATTGAGAATAAAATTCAAACACTTTACACTGGCCTGCAAAGCTCTGTACCTCTCTCTAGCTTCATTTGCCCCTTTTCCTGGAATAACTCTGCTCAGTCACCCAGGTCTTCTGCTAAAACACAAGCTACTTCCAGCCTCAGGAACTTTGTCTCCTCATACTCCTATCTCATTATCATGTGGGGAGCTTCTTCTCAACATTCAGGTCTCAGCCTAAGTACTAGCTCCATTCCAAAATTTTTCATACCATCCTGCCTAAGTATGTTCCTTCGGGTGTTTCTTTATCTCAGCTTCTTTTTTCCTTCAGAGCACCTGTATCAGTCAGCTATTGCTGTGTAACAAACTATCTCAAAACTCCATGGCTTAAAATCACAATCCTATATTATCACTCACATCTGCAGGTTGGCTGGGTTCAGCTAGGGACAGCTGTGTTCCTCAGGGCAGGGCTATGGGTTGCTTGGGGGAGCATTTCAGCTCCACATGTCTCTCATCATCCTGCTAGAACCAGACACGTATGTTTTTCTCACAGCAATGGCAGAAGAGCAATAGAATAAGCAGAAATGTGTAAGATCTCCTAAGACCTACACTCAAAATTGACACACCATCGCTTTTGTCAGAAAACAGAGATTTAGAATAATATCCTGTGAACTGAGAAGGAACTTTGAGACAGCAAAACAAAGCAGGCAAATTCATAAAGTGAAATTATGAAGTTTATTTTTGGTAACTTACCTACAGGCAGGATTGGGCAGATGATCCAGAGGCATTTGCTGTTACACTCCAATACGCCAAAAAGGGTATGTTGTTGTTCAGTTGCTAAGTTGTCTGGCACTTTGTGACCCCATGGAATGCAGCACATAGGTATTCCCTGTCCTTCACTGTCTCCTGGAGTTTACTCAAATTCATGTCCACTGAATCAATAATGCTATATAACCATCTCATCTTCTGCTGCCCTCTTCTCCTTTTGCCTTCAATCTTTCCCAGCATCAGGGTCTTTTCCAATGAGTTGACTCTTTGCATCAGGGGGCTAAGGTATTGGACCTTCAGCTTCAGAATCAGTCCTTCCAATGAATATTCAGAGTTGATTTCCTTTAGATTGACTGGTTTGATCTCCTTGCTGTCCAGGGGACTCTCAAAAGTCTTCTCCAGCACCACAATTCAAAAGCGTCAATTCTTCAGCACTCAATCTTCTTCATGGTCAAATTCTCACATCCATACATGATTACTGGAAAAACCATAGCTTTGATTATCAGACCTTTGATGACAATTGATGTCTCTGCTTTTTAATATGCTGTCTAGTTTGTCATAGCTTTCCTTCAGCAAGCATCTTTTAATTTCATGCCTGCAGTTACCATCTGCAGTGATTTTGGAACCCAAGAAAATAAAGTCTGTCACTGTTTCCACCTTTTCACCTACTATTTGACTGTTTCCACCTTTTCACCTACTATTTGCCATGAAGTGATGGGACCAGATGCCATGACCTTAGTTTTCTGAAACCTGAGTTTCAAGCCAGTTTTTTCACGCTCTTCTTTCACCCTTATCAAGAGGTTCTTTAGTCCCTCTTCACTTTCTGCCATTAGAGCAGTATCATCTGCATGTCTGAGGTTATTGATATTTCTCTCAGCAACCTTGATTCCAGCTTGTAATTCATCCAGTCCAGCATTTCGCATGATATACTCTGCATAGAAGTTAAATAAACATGGTGACAATATACAGCCTTGTGATACTCTTCCCAATTTTGAGCTAGTCCATTGTTCTGTGTCTGGTTCTAATGGTTGCTTCTTAACCTGCATACAGGTTTCTCAGGAGACAAGTAAGTGATCTGGTACTACCGTCTCTTTAAGAATTTTCCACAGTTCGTTGTGATCCACAGAGTCAAAGGTTTTAGTGTAGTCAGTGAAGCAGAAGCAGATGTCTTTCTGGAATTCTCTTGCTTTCTCTAAGATCCAACGAATGTTGGCAATTTTATCTCTGGTTTCTCTGCCTATTCTAAATCTTGCTTGTATATCTGGAAGTTCTTGGTTCAGGTATTGCTGGAGCCTAGCTTAAAGGATTTTGAGCATAATCTTGCTAGCATGTGAAATGAGTGCAATCGTGTGAACCTGACAAAATGGCATTGCCCTTCTTTGGAACTGGAATGAAACTGACTTTTTCCAGTCCTCTGGCAACTGCTGAGCTTTCCAAATTTGCTGGCATTTGAGTGCAGCATTTTAACAGCATCATATTTTAGGATGAAATAGCTCAGCTGGAATCCCATTACCTCTACTAGCTTTGTTCATAGTAATGCTTCCTAAGGCCCACTTTACCTCACATTCCAGGATGTCTGGCTCTCAGTAAGTGACCACACCATCATGATTTCCAGACTTTTTCTGTATAGTTCTGTATATTCTTGCCACCTCTTCTTAATCTCTTCTGCTTCTGTTAAGTCCTTATCACTTGTGCCCTTTATTGTGCCCATCCTTACATGAAATGTTCCCTTTTATCTCCAATTTTCCTGAAGAGATCTTCAGTCTTTCCCATTCTATTGTTTTCCTCTATTTCTTTGCATTGTTCATTGAATAAGGCTTCTTATCTCTCCTTGCTATTCTCTGGAACTCTGCATTCAGTTGGGTATACCTTTCCCTGTCTCCCTTACTTTTTGTATGTCTTCTTTCCTCAGCTATTTGTAAAGCCTCCTCAGACAATCACTTTATCTTGAATTTCTTTTTCTTTGGGATGGTTTTGGTCACTGACTCCTGTACAATATTACAAATTGCTTTGTGAATCACAGCCTTGTCATGGTGAAGGGGCTTGCATAACTCAATTAAGTTATGAATGCCGTGTAGGGCTACCCAAGACAGATGTATCATAGTGGAGAGTTCTAACATAACATGGTCCACAGGAGGAGGGAATGGCAAATTGCTCCAGTATTCTTGCTGGGAGAACCCCATGAACAGTATGAAAGGCAAAAAGATATGACAAAGGAAGATGAGCCCCCCAAGTCAGAAAGTGTTCAATATGCTACTGGGGAAGAGCAGAGGACAATTACTAATAACTTCAGAAAGAATGGCATTGCTGGGCTGAAGTGGAAATGATGCTCAGTTGTGGACGTGTCTGGTGGTGAAAGCAAAGTCTGATGTTGTAAAGAACAATATTGCATAGGAACCTGGAATGTTAGGTCCATGAATCAAGCTAATTTGGATGTGGTCAAGCAGGAGATGGCAAGAGTGAAAATAGATATCTTAGGAATCAGTAAAGTAAAATGAACTGGAATGGGTGAATGTAATTCAGATGGCCATTATATCTACTACTGTGGGTAAGAATCCCTTAGAATAAATGGAGTAGCCCTCATAGTCAACAAAGGAGTCCAAAATGCAATACCTGGGTGCAATCTCAAAAACAGCAAAATGTTCTCTGTTATTTCCAAGGCAAACCATTCAATATCCAAGTCTATGTCCCAACCACTGATGCTGAAGAAGCTGAAGTTACCAGTTCTATGAAGACTTACAAGACCTTCTAGAACTAACACCCCAAAACGATGTCCTTTTCATCATAGGGGATTGGAATGCAAAAGTAGGAAGTCAAGAGATACCTGGAATAACAGGCAAGTTTGGCCTTGGAGTACAGAAGCAGGGCACAGGCTAACAGAGTTTTGTTAAGAGAACACACTGGTCATAGCAAACACCCTTTGCCAACAACACAAGAGAAACTCTACACATGGACATCACAAATGGTCAATACTGAAATCAGACTGATGATATTTTTTGCAGCTGAAGATGTAGAAGCTCTATATAGTCAGCATAAACAAGACAGGGAGCTGACTGTAGCTCAGATCATGAGCTCCTTATTGCAAAGTGTTAGTCACTCAGTAGTGTCCGACTCTTTGCTACCCCATGGTCTGTCCATGGAATACTTCAGGCAAGAATACTGGAGTGGGTTGCCATTTCCTCCTCCAGGGGATCTTCCCCACCCAGGGTTCGAACTCACATCTCCTGAGGCTCCTGCATTGCAGGCAGACTTTTTTTTTTTTTTTTTTTTTACTGCTGAGCCACCCGGGAAGCTCTTACTGCAAAATACAGGCTTAAATTAAAGAAAGTAGGGAAAACCACTTGGGCATTAGGTACAATCTAAATCAAATCCCTTATGATTATACAGTGGAGGTGACGAAAAGATTCAAGGAATTAGATCTGGTAGACAGAGTGCCTAAAGAACTATGTGAACTATGGAGGTTTGTAACATTATACAGGAATCATTGGCCAAAATCAAAACGGGGATATAGGGATTTAGAGAGCCTGAATCTAAAAACAGAATCTGACTACCAAGCAAGAAGCAAGTCATCAATGACAGGAATTGGGACTTTTTCTTCTCCCTGGGGGTCTTAAGACCATTCACCATCTGCATCAGCAAAAGGCATTCTTCCAGTTTTCATACCAGATGAAGGCAAGGTTAAAAGATGATAGGCAACTTACTCTCAGAGTGTCCCTTCTGCTTTACTCTTGCAACAAGCTATGGAGCTGACATACAAACCAAGAAAGGGCACAAAGATCAAAGTGTCACTATTTTGAGAATTTTAAAAATTCAATTATTTCCATTAAAATGGAGGTTGTAGTCTTGTCCTACTTCACTTTGGAAGCCACTACTCAGAAGAGGTGTGGAAGTAGATGTAACACAGCGTCGGGACCACCAAGGGGCGCCATAAACCAACCGGCCCTGATCAGCAAGGGCCAAACCTGTTGAGGGCACTTCACGACATGAACACCTTTCTGACGAGTTTGCTTCGCTCCTTAGCCATCAGACTCATCCAGTTTGAAAGAAGGGCCTGTCTTAATTCCAAATCCTTCTCAGCACTAGGCCTGGGAGGACGAAAAGCTAATACCTGGATGGGGCAATGACCATGCAATTCTCGGGGAGTCCCAGAGCTAGAAAGTAACACAAGGGGGCACTGCCCTCACCTGCTGCCTCCATATCTACCACCTCCTGGAGACAGATTTTTAAAAGACCTTTTTTAATGATTTCAAGGGCTTCCCTGGTGGCTTAGACAGTAAAGAATCTGCTGGCAATGTGGGAAACCTCAGTTTGATGCCAAGGGTGGGGAAGATCCCTGGAGAAGGAAATAGTTACCCACTCCAGAGAACGTTCAAACTACCATATGACTGCACTCATTTCACATGTTAGCAAGGTAATGCTCAAAATCCTTCAAGCTAGGCTTCAATACTACATGAACCAAGAACTTCCACGTGAACAAGCTGGGTTTAGAAAAGGCAGAGAACGAGATATCAAATTGCCAACATCCACTGGATAGTAGAAAAAGCAAGAGAATTCCAGAAAAGCATCTGCTTCATTGACTACACTGAAGTCTTTGACTGTGTTCAGTTCAGACTCAGTTGAGTCTAACTCTTTGCGGTCCTATGGACTGCAGTACACCAGGCTTCAAGAGATGGGAGTACCAGACCACCCTACTTGTCTCCTGAGAAACCTGTATGCAGGAGAAGAAGCAACAGTCAGAACCGGATATGGAACAATGAGCAGGCTCAAAATTGGGAAAAGACTCTGACAAGGCTGTATATTGTCACCCTGCTTATTTAACTTCTGGGCAGGGTACATCATGCTAAATACAGGGTTGGGTGACTCACAAGCTGAAATCAAGATTCCCAGGAGAAATAACAACTTCAGATATGCAGATGATATCACCCTAATGGCCGAAAGCAAAGAAGAACTAAAGAGCTTCTTGATGAAGGTGAAAGAGGAGAGTGAAATAGCTGGCTTAAAACTCAACATTCAAAAAATGAACATGATGGCATCCAGTCCCATCCCTTCATGCAAATAGATGGGGGAAAAATGGAAACTGTGACAAACTTTATTTTCTTGGGCTCCAAAATCACTACAGATGGTGACTACAGACATACAATTAAAAGACACTTGCTCCTTGGAAGAAAAACTATGACAAACCTAGGCAGCATATTAAAAAGCAGAAATGTCACTTTGCCAGCAAACATCTATATAGTCAAAGCTATGGTTTTTCCAGTAGTCATATACGGATGTGACAGTTAAACCATAAAGAAGGCTGAGTGCCAAAGAATTGATGCTTTTGAACTGTGGTGTTGGAGAAGACTCTTGAGAGTCCCTTAGACAGCAAGGAGATAAAACCAGTCAATGCTAAAGGAAATGAACCCTAAGGTTCATTGGAAGGACTGATGCTAAAGCTCCAATACTTTGGCCACCTGATGCAAAGAGCAAACTCATTGGGAAAGGACCCTGATGCTGGGAAAGATTGAGGGCAGGAGGAGAAGGGAGTGACAGAGGAAGAGATGGTCGGATGGCATCATCAACTCAATGGACATGAGTTTGAGCAAACTCCAGGAGACAGTGAAGGGGAAGCCTGGCGTTCTGCAGTCCATGGGGGTAGCAAAGAGTAGGACACGACTGAGTGACTGAACAACAACAACAACTCACTTCAGTATTCTTGCCTGGAGAATTCCATGAACAGAGGAGCTTGGCCTGGGAAATGCCTGTTAGGACATTCTGCTTAAAAACAAAAAACAAAAAACAACCTCTAACTCACACACTCAGGCATCATCCAAACTTCTGAGATTAACATGAATGACTTTTGGTGTTGGGACTGCATGTGATGAGAGGGTAACAGGCAGGAAGGCCAGGGGCCTCCAAATGGAGGAAATAGGCTGCAAGTGTCAGACACTTTTATCTCTCTTAAGCAGCAAGAGGAAACAAACTAGCGATATTTTTTTCCTTCTCTATACAAATTTAAAAGGAAGTTTCTCTTAAAATACTGTGTTGCCATGACACCTGGTTTCACCTGAAGCTAACTATTATCAAACCTTGAGTTAACCAATACATTTTTCTTATGGAAATGTTTGTCTTAAGCTATGCTAATGTGCTATGCATTTACCCCAGACTGTCTTCAAGTCGGTTCCTCCAAAATGGCTCAGAACCAGTATGTTATACTCAGATATTGTTCCCCTAATCTATGTAAACAAAACTATTTGTATGGTAATCTGCCCTTCTACAAGATTCAAGTCAATCATTTTATGGCCTGGGATGAATCAACTGGTACCAAGATTATCACAAAATGCAACTTACAGATGAGGAGCCTGGTGCCATTCTGAGTTTTAAGACATTCCTTTCTTTTCATTAACAGACTGCTAGTGACTATATAACATCCAGCTGAAGACTAGCAGGAGGTACTCTTTCTGCCCCCTTCTGATGCCTATGTCAGGAGCTTTCTATATCTCCTTTATACTTTAATAAAACTTTATTACACAAAAGCTCTGAGCGATCCAGCCTCGTCTCTGGCCCCGGACTGAATTCATCTCCTCTGGAGGCCAAGAATCCCAGTGTCTTATCGTTCAGCAACAACCTTTCAGTGAGGACCCTAACCTTGACTCTCCAAGGTGGCCTCTGAGGCTGGGCAGATGCAGAATATGACAACACTGAAGCAGAGTGTGAGTTAGAGGAAAGAGCTCTGACAGGTTCACTCTGGCAAAGGCCCAGGGACTAAGAGTGTTACTCACTCCAGCGGTACCTGCACTTTTTTTTTTTTTTTTTTGGTACCAGCATCTTATATTCCTTTACACCAAAGAAAGGGCAATGCCAAATCCCACAGAATACCTTGGGTGAGTTTGCAGCATTAGAAGGCTGGACTCCATGCTCATACCAATAGAAAACATCATTCATTAATTCCATTCTGTACCACAGAGAAGAACTGACCATTAGGAATACAACAGTGAAGGTAACAGAGATCTCTGGTTTCCAGGAGCTTCCATTTTAGAGGGAGAGACAGACAACAAACAAGTAAGAAATGTCCTACAGAGTGAAGTTGATGAAACAGACAGTATGATAACAAAGCACTGAGGAAAGGTTGTATCCTGATTGGAGTTGTTGTTGTTCAGTTGCTAATTCATGTCCGACTCTTTGCAACCCCATGGACTGCAGCACACCAGGCTTTCCCATCTTTTCCTATCTCCCAGAGTTTGCTCAAACTCATGTCTATTGATTTTGATCTTGATTGGGGTATTGCTACCCACAAATGGATGTATACCTTTGTCGAAATTCTCTATGCTGTACATTTAAGATAGGTATATTTTATCTTAATAAGTAGACCTTATCTTAATAAAAAACTTTCTTAAATAATAGAAAGAGTGACTGGAGAAGGAAAACATTACTAGGGTGATCAGGATGGCCTCTTTGCAGAGGGGACATCTGAGTTGAGACTTGAGAAATGAGAATGAGCTAGAATAAGAATGAACTGGTTAGCCATGGTAACCATGCAGCCAAGATACTTCAGGAGGAGAAACCTGTGTGTTCAAATAGCCCAAGTTGAGAATGTGTTTGGTGACATGAGGGGGAAAGCATGAACAAAGGGAGCAGAAGAGCAGGTGTGTGAGATGAGGTTGAGGACGTAGCCAGGGGCTGCTGAGGAGGCCTTGAAGGTCTGTGTAGGAGTTCATTCTAAGTGCAGTTGGAAGTCTCTGGGAGGAATGAGAGGAAATGGAGGAAAGAGAGCTCCTGAGCCTGGTAAGCCCCAGGCCCTCTCCAGGCAGAGTCTACAGAAGAGGGAGGAGGAAGCCGCAAAGTCAAGAAACTACCTAAGAACTACATTAGTGGCCTGGACAGCAGATAAGCACCAGGGGTCCAAGTTGTCCAGGGAGGCATTGGGCCCACAAATGGAAAGTACAGCAGGGAATGGGCAGGACCTAGAGGAGTCAGAAAGAGCCAGGTTCACCTGGAGGGCTCCTAGGCCTGGAGTATTCCACAAGTGGGCACCAATATATGCCTCCTGAAATGAGCCCCAGCAACACAGTTGAAAAGTGAGTCTGAAGAAAAGGGACAAGGCTGAATGCCATCAGCGGGAAGGGCACTGCCCAACCACTGACCTGAGCTCCCTGTATGCCCACTCCTAGGAGTCCAGCAGCCGTCTTGTAGACACAGCCTAGGAAGTCCAGTGTTCCAGGAAACAGGTGCCTGGTTGGTCCATATGGTGCATAAATTAATCCACAAGTCTGCAAGGCAAAGGGTTTCTCTCATATGGTCAGGTGACTGAAATTATCAGCAGTGTGTCCCCAAAATGCCTGCACTCCTCATTGTGTCTGTCTGGTAGATATCTTTGGGTTGTCAGCTGTGCGCTCTCAGAAAGAATGAAGAAAACCAACTGAAAGCTGCCACCCCAAACATCTAAATGAACCTGGAGAAAGAAAAGCTAAGCTGGATATCTGAGATGGGGCCATCTGTTGTTATCTGAGAATGGAAGCGATCTCACCAAAGTGAAATAAGTTGGAACTAACTGCCGGGCAGGAGCAAGAAAATAGAGGGGCAATTTCAGCATGTCATTCAGGCTTACAGAGAGAAGGGTTCCTCCCCTAAGACACACTGTCTTTCCAAAAAACACCCTCTTTCTCATCTTTCTCTGCCTGGGATCTTAATTGATTCCAGTGTTAAATGAATGACAGAGCAAAAGAACCAACGCTTCCTCAGTTCACTAACTGCTTTTACTCACAATTATATGGTGGCTTTGAGATGGCCTAGAAGAAGGGAATGAGCTTCAAGAAGTGTCGATCCTAGGAGCCGGAGGTCTGGGGTCAGCCCTGCTTTGACCTTGTTTCTCTCAGACTGTTTCTCATGACTGGGCATTATTCCAAGCTTCAAAGTTATACATTTTCTAATCTGCTAAACAGGATCATGCAACCAACTATGGGCAACATTTTTGTCTAACTTCACTGTTTCCAAAGTAGCTCAGGCTTCCCATAGTTCTGTAGATTAAAAAACGATGCCCTATATATAAGGTCCTGATCCCTGGAACCTATAAATGTTATGTGGAAAAAAGATCCTTGCAAATGTGCTTAAAGATGTTGAAAGGAAGAAATTATGGTGGAATATGGATCCTAGATAAATTCCTGGAGTGAAGGAGAAAAGCCTTTCTTTTTAGGACATCCAGGAAATTGAAAGATGAAGAATGAAGAAACAAGTTTACAAACCTGTGCTGTGGAATAACTTTAATATTTACATCGAACAAATTGTTGCTTTTAACATATACAGATACAATGACTTCATGTAGGAGATATTGTTCCTATCACTTGTTGTTTCTGTGTACACACACCTGATCATTAACAGCCAGCACCTGTGCTCTTTGGCCACCAGAGTCTGTGCTGCCTGTGTACACTGCAAGCTGATGTGCTTAGGGAATTAATGGCTCCCTCCTCCCCCAAGAGCAGCCCTCTACCATTGCCTGATGAAGGTTGGTGTTTAAATACCCCAGCTGCCTCACCCTGCAGTGGGAGAACTCTGAGGTGCACTCTACCATGTTCCCAAAGGTCTTCAGTAGGATTGAGCTGTAGTTGTCCAAGTCTAAGTTAATTAATAACAAACCATATATTGGCTTCCTCCCTTTCCTTCCCTTTCCTATCACACTCTCCTATTCCACCTTGTCTGTGGAATCAACTCCCAAACTAAGTTTGAATCCAAACTAAAATAAAATTGTGTGTCATCTAGTGATAATGTCAAAAGCATATATTTAAGGCACTTCATTAATCTGAACCTGAGCAAAATGACCTTGCTGGTCCTAACAGAAGATCCAAATGGGCCAGAGCATTAGCTCTTGGCAGGGCATGTCAAAGATGACCAAGTCATTGGTTTGAAGATGCTAGAATGTGTAGCCAGTCTGGAGAGAGTCACTGATGTGAAAAGGACCACTTGGGCCTCTGGTCAGCCATGCAACCAGATGCCTACAAGACCTTCCTTGTAGAGAAGAGGCACTCCCCTGCTCAAGAGAGAGGGATGTTCTGTAGCCTCCCCACCTTTTAGGGCCCTGGGGCATCCAGGTTCCTAGATGAGGAGGATGGATTGTATCGTACCAGCAAGCACTTACAAAGGGGCTTCCCTGGTAGCTCAGTGGTAAAGAATCCACCTGCAAGGCAGGAAACACAGGAGACAGGGGTTTGATCCCTGGGTCGGGAAGATACCCTGGAGGAGGGCATGGCAACCCACTCCAGTATTACCTGGAAAATCCCATGGACAGAGGAGCCTGCCAGGCTATAGTACTATGGACTCGCTAAGAGTCGGACATGACTGAAGTGACTTAACAAGCACAGGATAATTTTGGATCAATTAGAATTGCTTAGGGCATCTGGAATTTAAGTGTATTTAGGATTTCTTGGGGTTTTTGATGGCCTTTTGGACTGAAAGGGTTTAGATCTATTAAAATAGATTTAAATTCATTAAAATAGACTTAAAGCAAATGTGAATTTTTAAGGTGCTTTAGGGAGGTATGATGCTTAAGATCTTTTAGTCTATTGTGATCCTTAGGTCATGTAGAGTTGTTTGAGTTAGTTTAGGTAATTTGGGGCTTAAGATTTTAAGCATCATTTAAGAAACTTGAGGATGTTTTGTGTTGTTTAGGATTTAGGGTTTAGTTTTGTTTAGGATCTTTGAGGGTATTTTAGGATGTAAGGTAGTTTTAGTTTTCTTAGGATCCTGTGGGTTTATGTGGCTTCTAGCCTTGTTCAGAGCGTGATTTGTGAACCAGCCAGGGGCTCAGTTGCCCTGTGGCATGTGTAATCTTTGTGGACCGAGGACAGAAGCCATGTCCCCTGCACTGGTAGCTGGACTGTTAATCGTTGGGCCACCAGAGAAGTCCTATTATGATCATTTTAAGTTCAGCTTCTACTTGTTTTCTTTCAGTGGGTCATGGATGTTGTAGTTGTTCTTTCTGCTGAGTTAACTGAGGGGCTTCCCTGGTGGCTCAGATGGTAAAGAATCTGCCTGCAATTTAGGAGACCCAGGTTGGATCTCTGGGTTGGAAAGATCCCCTGGAGAAAGGAAAGGCTACACACTCTAGTATTCTTGCCTGGAGAATTCCATGAAAAGGGGAGCCTGGCAGGCTGCAGTCCATGGGGTCACAAAGAGTTGGAAGTGACTCAGTTTAGGTAACTAAAGGATTCTGGCCAGACTACTAATATTAATTTTTGTGATGACTCGTGCTATTGCCAAAATTTGGTAAAGGAACTTTAACAATTTAATTAATTACATTTCTGTAAATAGGTCCCTAGCCTTTAAAAATCTTTCCTTGGGGTCATTTTGGATTCCAGGCTTTTCACAGTCCAGCCATTCAATATGTGTGGGAGTTCTCATCAACAGTTTGTTCCTGAAATTACACTTCAGACATCTCTAAGACATAATTATTCCCATTAATAAGACAACCCATGCTTGTCCTGTTCCTTTGATCCAAACTTTGGTACAAACTACACTCTGGATAAGGCTTCCCAGGTGGTGTTAGTGGTAAAGGATCCACCTGCCAGTGCAGAAGACATAAGAAACCTGGGCTCGATCCCTGGGTCAGGAAGATCCCCTTCAGGAGGGTATGGCAACCCACTGCAGTATTCTTACCTGGAGAACCCCATGGACAGAGAAACCTGGAGGGCTACAGTCCATAAGGTCACACGACTGAAGTGACTTCGCATGCACATGCACTCTGATGAGCCCAGGTTTCTCTCAGTAGTGTTCCTGATCCCTTAAATGGTTCTGCAGACACAGTTAGGGTGACATTGAAAGTCACGAGTTTGAATTTGAATGGTGTTCAATTGTACAACGTAACTTTTAAATCAGCATTATCAAAATAGTGATAAATAAAATATCCATGTTATAGTCTGCCTTCCACCAAAACATGGGTTTAGATTTCAGCACTAAAGTTTAAATTTAACATTTAAACTCTAATTTATGACTTTTCTTAAACATCTTACACATTAAAATTGTGATAAGCTGCTTTTTGGCCAATGCACACAGTGACCATATTTATCACCCACACTGGGACATTTTGAGAACAAAAGGGGATGCTATTGATAATTACACTAGAGTAACAGACATAAGTTGGAGTTGTCCTGAGCAACCAGGACTTACAGCCCCTACCAATGAGCCCATAGTTTTAAAACTGCTAAACTTATGTACTTATAAAATATATATTTATAAGTTACTATTACTATAAAGTTAAGTTACATAGTTATATAACTACATACTTAAATAATAAGTAAAATATTTTACTCTGTTTGGTTGCCTCTTTTTTCCCCTGCATTCCCTCCACCCCTATTTTGTTTGGTTTTAAAACAAAAAGAGCACTGTCAGTTTTTACCCATGTTCAATTTTCAGTGGGTTTGCTTGCATCTAAGTGTTCCAGAAAAACCTACTTGAATGTATTCAGAATTTTACAGTAAAGTCTTGTTCTCATAGCAAACTCCAGTTAGTAATAGCTTCATTACATAGAATAGACACCAACAAATTATTTCATAAAATCTGTTTTCATAAAGCAAGACAAAAACTGCCAACTCCTTTGGCAGCAGCTATTAGTATTTGTTGGGTGACTTCAGGCACTCTAACTTCTATAAAGTTTACTGTCTGATTTGAGGTCTTAGTAGGACCCCAAAAAGACCATTTATCTTTTGTTTATGTTGTCTACATCCACATACTGTACAGTACAAAAACCTCACTGCTTTATATGTGTTGCCTGTCTGCTCATCTGTTTCACTCAGTTTAATTAATTCAGCACCTAAAAAGCTGCTGCTTGCAGTGAAAAGTCTAAATATACAAGCATTGTTCGGTGGCACTGATAAAAATATAGTCTTGGTTGTTATCTTTTTCTAGAGGCCAAACTATACTGGTCATTCTTCATGCTCCATGGCCAGATCTCCTAGAAGGACAATTGTCAATCATATATTTAAATGTTGTAAACCAACCACACAACCTCTCTCTGTGTAGAGTTCTGCAGAGAAACAGAACCAGCAGGATGAAGATATACATATAGATACATAGATAGATAGATATGTGTGTGTGTGTGTGTATATATATATATGTATATATATATATAAAGAGAGAGAGAGCTAATTTAAAGAATTGACTCATGCAGTTTTGGGAGATGAGGAATCCAAAATCTCAAGGGTAGGCTGGCAGTCTGGAGTCCAGGGAAGAGCCAGTGTTGCAGCTGTAGTCCAAAGGCAGACTGGAGGCAGAACTCCCTCTCCCTCAGTGTTTTTCTGTTAAGGCCTTCAGTTGACTGGATGAGGCCTACTCACATTATAGATGGTGATCTGCTTTACTCAAAGTCTATTGATTTCGATGTTGCATGCATGCTAAGTCACTTCTGTCATGTCCAACTCTTTCTGACCGTATGGACTGTAGCCAGCCAGGCTCCTCTGTCCATGGGATTTTCCAGACAAGAATACTGGGGTGGGTTGCTGTGTCCTCCTCCAGGGGATCTTCCCAACCCAGCGATCAAACCTGCTTCTCTTACGGCTCCTGCATTGGCAGTTGGGTTCTTTACCATTTGCGCCACCTGGTTAATCCCATCTAAAAATATCATCACAGCAATACCCAGACTAGTGTTTGACCAAATATCTGGGTGCCATGACCTAGCCAAGTTGTGCATAAAATTAACCATCACCCTTCCCCCATACCATCTGATGGAATTTGGGCCCTAATCTGTAGGTCTTAGGTTTGGCAACCCCTGGGGGGCTGCCATCAATGGAGATAAACCCAGGTTCCCAACCCTAGACAGTGGTTTGACCATTTTACAGATGAGGAAACAAGTCCTAGAAAAGGTTCAATGAATTGGCCCCAACAAACCCAGGGTAGAGTTAGGAAAAAAATCCAGCCTCACTGAACAGCTGTCCCCAGCTATTCCTACAATTCTTGGTTCCACCGGGGCCTGAACTCAAGATCCCTAAGGAATATCCTAATTTCACTTTCTATTTGGAAAACTGGAACCAAATCCAAACACATTCAAACCATAAACTCTGAAGGAAGAAAATCAAAGCCTCTCCCAGATGCACCTTCACATTCCCATCCCCAACCCTCTTATAATGCAGCAGACACACACACTCGTCCACCAGAAAATTCTTTTTGAGAGTGCTTTATTCAACAAGATCTAAGTCAGGTGCTTTAAAACATATAAAAATGTTACAGAAATTCACAGCTCCCTACTGAGGACTTGTCAAGTTACATTAAGATATCTAAACACATCAGTTTATAAATTCAGAACCCAAACATTGAACCGGGTCATGTACCATTGCTTGAAAAGCAAGTTATGATTAAGATAAAAGATACTTCACAAAGCTAAATCAAATGGGGAAACCCTTAAGAAACAGTAGCAATTATACACCAGAAACCAGTAGCTTGGAAAACAGGTCTGCGATCTGCTGGGGAGGCTCCACAGGTAAACTGCGGTTCTCCCTTTTCAGCTTGTCCATGTCTAGTGCTTGGCTATAACACAGGGGGAGCTGTAACTTCCCATGACAGGGTAAATGCTGTCAATTCCCTCAGAAAGAAAGGGTGCCATATTTGTCTATTTTTACCTCTCTAGATCATTTCTCATCTCATCTGCTTCCAACAAGAAGACTTTGTGTAAAACAATTGTGTGTGTGTGTGTGTAAAACAACTTAAGTAGAGACTTGACTAGAGAATCTGCACTGCTGCATCGGTGCTCAAGGACATCTCTGCCTCCTACCTAAGCCTTCACATCATGGTTTGGTGTGCTAAGTTGCTTCAGTCCTATCCGACTCTGTGCGACCCTTATGAACTATAGCCTGCCAGGCTGCTCTGTCCATGAGATTCTCCAGGCAACAATACTGGAGTGGGTTGCCATGCCTTTCTGCAGGGGATCAGGAAGCTGACCTAGGGATTGAATCTGTGTCTCTTAAATCTGCATTGGCAGGCAGGTTCATTACTACTAGGGCCACCTGTGGAACTCCTTTGTTCATATAGAAATTTCCCTTGGAGATGTACCTATGGCACCATGTTCTCTGTGCTACAGAGCTTTGAAACAGTTTTGTTTTTTAAAGAGAGCATCTCTTTTCTTAAGAGAGCTTCTTGCCCTTCTGTGATCCATCTCTCTTTCCAATCTCCTAACCCTGAAATAACTGCCCAAACTCCAGAGAAAGAATTCTTGCCAAGACATTTTTGCTTCAGAGAACAAGGTTTGTGTTTTGAGTGACTTTTTTATTTTTTGGTCTTTATGTCCTAAAGTCTTATCTACACTGATGACAAAATATCATTATCTAGAGGTCTCTAGGAGAGTGTCTTATTTTCTTTCTGGTAGAAAGGAGGGAAAGGTGAATATATTATTCTTTGAAGTCTCAGGCCAAAACCTCAACCTCAGGGCTCAGCATTTGTCACAGGGATGGCTAATCTCAGATTCTCCCACCTCAGCCTCAACTCAGAGTTAAAGTCCAAAAACCTGGAGGTCAGTATGCACATTCCTCACCAGTTTGCACAGTCAAGCCTATTTGTGCTTTTCAGTTCCTCCTCAAGGTAACCACCCCCACTTCCCCTACAATTTAACTCCTCACATTCTCACTAATGTGATTACTAACAATGTTACCTTGTGCTTAATTCCAACATCACCAGGGGGACTGGATCCCCTTATCACCAATCAGATAAACTCAAGTTTTTCCTTCATATGATCACCTTATAACATAAGCTCCGGGAAAAAGATTAAGTAGGATGAGGCTATGTCGCTTTTCACAAGTGAAGGGAAAAAACCCTATAAATTGGCCCTTTGTTCATCACACGATTTCAGGTTCATTGCACACAGTTACATAAATGCACAGAAATCTGTCCAGGAGTTCAAAGCTGGAAGGCCATGTGATACCAGTGAGAAAATACAGCTCTACATCACAGCAGTGTCTCTATTTCAAATAATCTTTCCAAAATTCCTGACTGGGTTATTAGTACATGAGAAATGATTTCTAAACAGGGTGAGTCAAAATTGAAAAGTGGGGCCTGCATAAAGTGGAATGTATCATGTAAGAGATTTCCCTTAATTCCACCCCAATCCCCAATCTTTAAAAAAACCAAGTCTACCCCAGTATCACTTTCTCAGAAAGTGATCTGGCAAACTGACATTTCGCAACATTTCCATGTTTAACACTATCATAACGTTAGTGCAAATTAAAGAGAACGTTGATAAACCAAAACAGCTGTCCAATAAAAGTTAGTCATTAGTAATTTATGTTGTGGAAACACTTTTCCCAAGCCATTCAAGGAAGATTATTGGGGCCAACAAAGGCTTTGAACATTCAAAATAAAAATAACCAGAAAAAAAGTTTTCCAAGTCATTTCTCAAATGCAAAATTCAGGAAGTATGTTTGCATTCACAAAACTGTTCTTTCCCATCTGTAACAAAGGAAGCCTCTCCCTGGGCCCCTATTATTTTCTGTGCATTTTGCAGAAGCCCACTGAGGAGGCTAAGGCCCTCCTGATTTCCAGTCCACCCTGCACAAGGCTGGTGGCTATCCCCACAGAGGCAGTAAGCTTGCTAAGAGACCCTTGGCAAAATGACAAGTGGCAGCATACCAACTTCTCGAAAGTCAACAATGAAACCACAGCTGTAAGCCATCTAAAGAGGTCTTTCTTGGAAGCGACAGGGGCAGATGGGGGCAAGGGTGCCCCTGGCGGGAAGAGCTCTGCTGCAAGGGTCCACTTTCCTTGCAGACACAGATCAGTGGCTCTTCTTTTCTCAACTGCCCAGCTCTCCAAATCTTCAGAGAGGAGGTAGAGAAGAGATGGGGAGTTCTATCCCAACAAGGCTCAGACTCCTGCTGTTAGGAGCTTCTGGCCCTGCTTGGTTGACCTCCACAGCCAGCACCCTGTTCCAACCATCCATCTAACTCTCTTCAAACAGTATCAGCTGTACTGGGGCTGAGCTACTTGTCAATCTTCCCAATGGGGGGCTCCAAGGGACAGACTCTTCTTGCCCTTTCCCCTCCACTGGGGTCTCTCTAAAGATCTCACAGGTAGCTGCTCAGAGAAGCTGATAGAGAAGCTCCATCCTAATTATGCACCATCAGAGGGCAGCCCAAAAGGCATCCCTGAACCCCATACTTGGTAAATAGCAGAAGTCTTCATTCCTAAGAGTCCATCTCCACATACAATGTGACAGCAACTTGCAAGAATATAGTGGTTGGAAAGTTTAAAGCCTTGACTTCAAACATAGGACTTCAGCTCCAAGTGCAGGAAGACTCCTTGATTATGTGCAAATGGACTGAGCTTACAGGCACCTGTCATTCTACAAGAAGTCTTCACATTTCCCTAAGGAGGGGAAATTTCCCAGCCACCCAAGACCAGGCCCTGGCCTCGCCAGCCAGTCAGCACCTTGTACAAATGAGTGAGACCTGTTTCATAAGACATTTCTTTCAACTCAGGAGGCACCAAAGAATCGGGGTCAACAGCTTGGCATGCTGAGAGAAACATCAGGCTCCCCCTATTTCCGAGAGGTAGCCAGGGAGGCAAGGGCCAAGGCAGAGTCCATTCTTTACTGGCATCCACACAGATATGTCCTTGTTATTTAGAACAATCAAAGTTTCCAGTGTAAAAACCTGTGGGCTTATTGCATCTACCCCACTGATAGTTTCTTTTTCTTTCCATCAGACCTGCCTTGAGGGCACGGTTTGTTAATTAATTTCTAAGGATCTCAGACTCACAGATCCTTCTAGGCATACAGAGAGAATATCTATTAACACAGTGAAAGTGAAAGTTGCTCAGTCTTGTCCGACTCTTTGCAACTCCATGGACTGTAGCCCACCAGGCTCCTCTGTCCATGGAATTCTCCAGGCAGGAATACTGGAGAGGGTAGCCATTCCCATCTCCAGGGATCTTCCCAACCCAGGGAACAAACCCCGGTTTCCTGTATTGCAGGCGGATTCTTTATCATCTGAGCCACCAGGGAAGCCCAAGAATACTGGAGTGGGTAGCCTGTCCCTTCTCCAGGAGGAGATCTTCCCAACCCAGAAATCGAATCGGGGTCTCCTGCATTGCAAGTGGATTCTTTACCAGCTGAGCTACCAGGGAAGCGCCTATTAACACATAAGTACCCTAGATGGTGAGTGTGCTAGACCTTCTTTTCCTTCTAAAGTTGAGCAGATATGTATGGTTGCTCCCTGACACTTGAGAGGAGAAATTTTTTTCTTCAGTCTAAAACCCCTCAGATTGGCAGTGATTCCTCTGATTTTCCTGCCTACAAGCACATATTTGCCAGCCTTAAGCACTAGTGCTGGTTGCTTGGAATTGAATTGCATGTGAATATATCATGTAGGCATGTGGATGTGTACCATATGAGCACACACATGTGCACACACATTCTGGGTCCTCCTTATAATAAAAACTGAAAGTCCTCGTGAGTGAAGGAAAGGAGCAGGGAAACAAAGGACAGGGAGTTGCTGGCATCTCCATTGTGGTTTGAAAGCTGGAAAGATTTGCTTTTAAATGTTTCCATGGAAGGCATCCAGCTTCCAGTGAGTCTTCTCTGGGCAGCAACGGCCTCTGCAGCATCTGGATCCCCTCCTTCTAGTGGCTCAGATTGTTGCTGGGGTCTCAGCTATCTCCTCCAGCCTCTGCCGAATCATTAGGCGGAGCACAGTGTACCTGGGGATAGAAGAGCTGCAGTGGAGAGCAAAAAGCAACACAGTCCCTCCTGTGACCCTCCCCCACCACCTGGGTCACAGTGGGGCCAAATGTGTCAACCCGTTGCTCCTCTTACTGGCCCACTCTTGAACCACTTCATTACTTGTGTTCATTACCACAACGGGATGAAAGGGCTGAAGAGGCTCACTCCAAACTATTATAATTATTTTATAATTATTGGAAAATCTGACAAAGAATGAGAAAGTGAAATAACACGAACAGTAATAAGGTTCTCTTCACTGAGTGCTTAATATGCTTAAGGCACTATGCATAGAGGATCATCTAATCCTCAAATAGGCTGGACCATAGGAAATTGCCATTATTTTTACCGTTTGGAGGAGTCTACAAAAATGGCAACTTCATATTTTTGCCAAAGAGGATATAGTAACTACCAGGCATGGAGGTCCATGGCTTATTGATAAGTACTGTTTTTTATACCTTTCCTGGATTATGGCAATTCAGATACTGGAGTGGACACTGTTATACAGAGTGAACATGGCTTTGCACTACACAGCAAAAACCATTTTTAAAGTTTGGCACATAGTAAGTGCTCAATAAATGTTCACTGCTATCATACTAGCTATCACCAACACAATAAATGTAGCATTGACTTTATTCTCTAGTGGCAAGAAAATCTCAACTGTTCTGCCATTTCTGTGAAATGCAATCTACTTTGTGACTAAATATGACAAAAAAATAACAAAATCCTTCCTAGAACAAAGTTTTAGTGCTGGAATTTTCAACCCAAATGCAATTTCCAGAAGAGATGTTTAAAAAAAAAAAAAGGAGGAAAGATACAAGGAAGGGATTTTAGAGGTACTCAGCTCAGATGAATTTCCACTACTGAGACAACCTTCCTAAAATCCTTGGAATATTTTTATGTCCCATATCAAAATGAGAAGTTGAACAAGAAGCAGAAAGACGAACACATCAACACAAGTTTCATGTCCCCACCTGACATATGGCATTGTCAACAGGAAGTCCCCTGAACAAAGTCCACAAGACCCAGATCCCGGCAGCAGCTCACATAGCCCCTGCAAGGCTCCAGAGCAGAGCCTTCTCTCATTGAGGCCTCAGGAGAACCCAACCAGCCACCCCAAGGGCCATGCTTACTTGCGCATCAGCTTCTTGACTTCCCTATCTTCTTCCTCTTGGAGCTTCTGAATGAAGCTTTTAAGGACAGGCATCTCGAACTTTATATACTGAGCCACCTGAGGAGGAAAAAGTAAGTCTGGGGTATAAGACCTCTATCAGCACTATTCCAACTTTTTTGGGCATCTCTCTCATGTTAGGCACAAAGACTTGGGAAATCTGTTTCTGTGCTAATTCAGGATTTCCTCAAAGACAGGAACCAAGTTTTATTCTTCTCAAGGTGGGCAGAGAGTCCATGATAAAGATCGCGTTATCTACATGATATTTAATACATTATCTCATAACTTCTCATTTTTATCTCATGTATTCAATACCATGAGAGGTAATGTCAAACACAGAAAAGCACTTTCTCTCGATTCAGTCATGCAGAGAAGACTAGAACTCATAATATTCAATAAACTCCTCTGATCTCCCCTAAAAGAATTTAAGGAACCATGCTCAGAACGATGATTTGTGCCTCAAGTCTCAAACAGGTATCCAAATGTGAACTTCCTCCTGAGAAGCTATAAGTGAAAGAGTGGCCCCCACCAGCCACTCTTCCCCCCTCACCAGCATTCTCACCCTGCTCCATCAACTCTTCTCCATGTGAGAAGTATATTTCTTCATCCTGTTAATGTTGGGCTCAGCTACGCAACTTGCTTTGGCCAATGGAACATGTATGTGGATGTGACATATGTCAAATCCAAGTGGGGGCTTTAAATGACCTTACATGGTTTCTTGCCCTCCAGCCATCTGCCGTAAGAAGCATACCTAAGTAGCCACTGCCTCTGAACCCTTGGTCTCTGAATAAGACACACAATGTAGTGAAAGTGAAAGTCACTCAGTCGTGTCCTATTCTTTGTGACCCTGTGAACTGTAGCCCACCAGGCTCTTCTGTCCATGGAATTCTCCAGGCAAGAGTACTGGAATGGGTTGCCATTTCCTTCTCCAGGGGATCTCCCCAACCTAAGTATTGAGCCTGGGTCTCCTGCATTGCAGGCAAATTCTTTACCATTTGAGCCACCTGAAGTCAAACCACATCTAGAGCATAACGACTGCTACCAGCCTGCAGAATCCTGATCAAGAAAGTAAATGTTTGCTGTTGTAAGTGACTAAGATTTGGGAATGTTTGTTACTATAGCAAAAGCAGACTAGTGTGTAAGGTAAAATCTCAGCTAACTTCTTGAAACTGCTTAGAAAAGGTTTGCAGAAACTTTTCAGCCCTTAAGTATACCAAAAAGCCTCAATAAATTTATTCCTTCTATGGAAATCATTTTGTGCCTCAGCATTCTTCCAATTAGTTCCCACAGGACACAGCCTCAACCTAGCCTCTATATTAATTTTCCTTGGCCCCATGATCATTACCATTCAAGAAAACCTAGTATTGAGAAATAGCAACAAAGTTGGGCAAAAAAACCAAGCTATAACCCAGTTATCATTTATCCAACCCACCCCCCACCCTTCTGGGACAGATATCGGACTGAAAAGGGACTCACATCATAGGTAACTTCCTCCACCTGGTCCTTCTCCATAAGGAACACTTTAGAGACCTGCTCACATGGGCCCTGGAGGATCCGGGCAATCAGAGGATAATCCGTGTTCTTCAGCTTCTGTTTCTCTGGAACCACACACAGCCAAGAGCAGCTCTGAGTTGCCTGAGGTCTTTCTCACTGTAAGTAGCTGTCAACTCAGGGGCTCAAATGGACCAGGCACCTTAGGGGATGTGGCCATACAAGTCAGGAAACTGATTTGTAAATGACAGATTCAACAGGTATTGTTCAAAGCAACTGCTGCTGCTCCCCAGCAATATTTCCATGCCTCAAGCCTTTTAGAAGATGCTGCATTGGAGAAAATGGTTTTCTCTGTGCTTTGAGAAAATCCAGTTCTTTTTTTTTACAGGCACTTAGGTTTTAGGGTTTGTTTACTGACCATATATGGCATTCCCCAGTGAACTTACCCAGGGAGCCCACCCGCCTTGAAGGCAAACAACATTTGGAGGTTTCCAAAACCAAGAACTAAGCAAATGAGGGAGAGATTCTGTTTTTAACTTGCTATTTTGAGTTAATTAAAAGTTTTAAGTGCCTTGTGTTCTTTATACTTACCACCGCTGGTATGGACCACATACAATGCAAACTCCTCTGCCGAGTTCTCAATCTGAATCGGGAAGGAACAAAAGATACTCACTAAAAGCATATATTTACACATCTAAACTTTGGCCATTTCTTCTTCTTGAACACTGCAAAGCTAAATAAATGACAGGCTCTTTTGAGGGGAGGACTATTTATCTACAGCATTAAAAGTGATGAGGAGATGGGGCAGGTAAGTAACTTTATTAATAATAATAGGTAATAAGAGCTAATATTTATTGCACCATGCCAGACATAGTTCTAACAAACTACATGTTTTAATTCATCTAATACTCATGAAAATCCAGTGAGAAGAAAAATACTACCTGCCATATCAGTAAACAAAAGATGTTACAGTCATCAGCGATTGTAGGCACCTCCAATGGTGAGCCAGTGAGTCCTGAGAAGGACTCAGAAAGGAAAAAGAAAGTACTTGCCAACTAGCAGCCACTGGACTATAATGACTCCACACGTGACCACAGAGGAAACTTAGGATGTGAAAAGACTGAACACTGGCCCAATAGCTGAGGTGCATATCAAAAGAATGACTTCAGTGAGCCCACACACTTGCATCTTCCCATACCTAGAAAAAGACTAAATTCCTTAACTTGAGATATCTGGTTTTCCTTTAATTCACAATAATCTTTTGACATTCAGACTACTTGCCCTTTGTTGAAAAACTATGTATTCTAGCTCCCTCCTTGTCTCCTCAGAGCAATTTTCTCAGGAAAACTGAGATGCTGCCTCCAGGGCTTGAAGTCCTAAGAATATACGCCAAATAAAACATAGCTCTCACTCACAGATTTAGAGAACGAACTTAGGTTCGTTGCCTGGGGGAAGGGATAGTTAGGGAGTTTGGGATGGACATGTACACATTGCTGCATGTAAAATGGATAACCAACAAGGACCTACTGTATAGCACATGGTACTCTGCTCAATGTTATGTGGCAGCCTCGAGGGGAGGAGGGTTTGAGGGAGAATGGATACATGTATATGTATGACTGAGTCCCTTCACTGATCACCTGAAACTATTAACAACATTGTTAATCGGCTATACTCCAATACAAACTTCAAGATTTTGTTTAAATAGAAAAAATACATAGCCCTCAACTTTTAGGTTGTGCAATTTTTCTTCTGTTGATACCAGCAATGGGTGCTCTCAACCTCATTTTACAGATGGCGAGGCAGAGGCACAGGGATTTTAAGTCACTTGTCCAACTCATCCAACCAGCAGATGATGGATGGAGATTCAAACCCAGAGCGCATGCCTTAAACCACTAGGAGACACTGGCTTCTATAAAAATAAGAATACCTGGCTTCCAAAAGACTTAGAAGGTGATTGTGGAAAACATACAGAGTAACAAGACTTTAAAAACATCAGGCACTATAATTTTCACATCTATTGAAGACAGATTTTTTTAAAGTAGCTTCCCTAAATGCACAGAAGTCAATATGTACATGGAGCCCTGATCCAGTCATCAGGTCTAGGGTCCTTCTCTGGTGGAGAAGGACCTGAGGGCTGGTGCTTCCCAGGCTTCAGTGGTATCAGAATCCCTGTAAGCCTTGTTGAACAGGTTCCCTGGCCTCCTCTCTGAGTTCCCTTTCTGGTGGGCCTGATTCAGGGGAGAGAGAGACCTGAAAACCTGCTTTTCCAACAAGCTCCCAGGTGATGCTGATTTCATGGGATCTAAAGAACCTAAACCTTCTCTGCGCAGAGCCATCCTACTCTGGCAACACACACTCTCCATAGCTCCCACCTCTACACCTCTGGGGGCCCTGAGGCACACACGTCACTGTCTGAGACAGCCAGCAGAGAGAACTTGCCTTAAATTTGTTGAGCAGCAACTTCAGGACCTGTGGAGTCGTCATGGTACTGTTGATGCGGACATTGGTGATGGAGCCATAGGCTGGCGTGAACACTGATGTCTGTCAATAGAAGAGTCTGACTCAGAGCGGGTGTACAGACAAGAATAGGGCACTAAAACCCAAGGGACTAAAACCCAACAGCACTCAATCTGGGCTTCCTGAGAGTCCCCTGCCCCTGACACCCTAGAAGTATCAGGCTTTGAGGTCACCAAAGAGCCCTGGGTTTTGCCTAGCTCAGGAACTTGCACCCATCCCACTACAGGAGGCTGGAGGGATCTGAGCTTGCCAATTGGCAGGCCTGGGGAGGGAAAGAGGAACAGATAAGGGAGGCCCTCCATCCAAACAAAACACACACAAAGCACCCTCCACTACAGCTTCAACATGAGGAAGTCTGTGACCATTCTTCCATGATGCAATTGTTTCCAGGGCCAGATTAAAGCCAAGCAGCAAGACTGAAGGAGGGTCAGCTAGCTTGGGGTCTTGAGGCAGGAGACAGATGGGCCCCAGGCTGAACAGTTTCTCCCCATGAGTAGAAATGCCTTAATAGTAGAAACTCCATAAAAGCAAGATGATGGAGGAGGCTGGGCCCTGCCCAGATAAGAGATAAAAGACCATGTATTTCTCAATCTTGAAGTCAAGGAAAGAAAAAAGAAAGTCAACTCGCTCAGTCGTGTCCAACTCTTTGTGACCCCACAGACTGTAGCCCACCAGGCTCCTCTGTCCATGAGATTCTCCAGGCAAGAATACTGGAGTGGGCTGCCATTTCCTTCTCCAGGTGATCTTGCCAACCCAGAGATCAAACCTGTGCCTCCTGCATTGTAGGCAGACGCTTTACCATCTGAGCAACCAGGTAAGTTAAGGAGACCTCCCCAATTGCACATGTGCAAAAAGGCTGCTTGGAGGTCAAAAAGGGAGGGGGTATGATGTCAACTACTCACACGGTCTTTTCTCTAGAATCTGAGGCAGGAGCTAGGTGGGTCACAGGCTAGGCATTTACAACTGGTCTCATGTTTGCATTTCACGGGCAGCAAAAACTGGGCTTCAGGCCGGACATTTAAAATTAGTCTCCTGTTAGTATTTCCTGAGACAGGAGATAGGTGGGCTCCAGGTTAGCTATGTTTGCTCTCCAAAATGGAGTAACAGAAAGAGGGTAAATAGATAGGTTTTGTCTCCTATTTACCTTAAGATAATAGTCATGACAGGAACAGAGATGGGCTAAATCTTGTTTGAATAAAGGATCAGGAGGCCATATATTTCCCATCTTTGGGGCAAAGGAGACACTGCACATGTGCATAAAGGTTCCTTGGGGGTTAAAAGTCAGGGGACATTGCCAGGCCATGATGAGTCTTGCTTCTCTCAGAATGCTTTCCATCAAAATCCATCTTGTCTGAAAGGTACATATGCACATAGGGGGAAGGTCTTGAGACAAATTAGCCAGGGTGGCAAAACAAGATGATTGGCCAGGTGGAAGACAAAGACCCAAAAGAACTGCTCTATATTAAACACCTCTTTCCTATGCTCCTCCTCATTAGGGAGGACACCCACACCCTTTCTCCCCAGGTGTGCGTCTCTGCCTTACTTCTTTCTCATCTAAACAAACTGTTTCTCTGTGTGCTCTCCTGCATGTTGTTGTGCTATGTCTCTAATAATAAACTCTGTACTTGCATTTACAGTTTTTGCCTCCATGATAAATGCATTTTTCACTAGGAGCAAGAGCCAGGGAAAAATAGCTTCCAGCCTCTAGCCCTCGCTGGTCTGGTGGCTAGGATTCCTGGTTTTCATCCAGGCTATCCAGGTTCAGTTCCTGGGCAGGCAATCAAGATCTCACTTCATGCTACTGCTCACTGGTGCCTCTCCTAGATCAAATCCATCTTGGCTAAGAGATGTGCATGCACACAGGGGAGGACCCCGAGATATATCAAATACCGACTCAGAACCAGGCAAACCAAGATGATTGATCAAAAGAAATCTAGAAGAAATGCCCCATAAAAGTGATTCAAACTACTGTGAGGGTGTGAACTTCTCTCTCTGAGCCCTCCAGGGTGTCTATCCACACATACTGTACTCTTTCTTCCTAATAAACACTTTACTTGCTTTATTCCTTTCTGCCTGTAGGTGGAAATTCCTTTCTACACAGTTGATGGGCCCAGGCTTTGTCACTGGCCACTGGTCCCTGGTGGTCTAGTGGCTAGGATTCAGCAATTTTCCTGCTCCTGCCCAATCTCAGTCTCTAGCCAGAAACCAAAACCCTGCTTCAAGATGCTATAGGCTCAGGCCACGTGAGATCAACCTGAATCCTGCAGCTCTATTTCAGAGCGGCCCTTTAACTCACAGAGAAGTCAGGTCACATAGCAGCTGGAGGCACATGGTGCAGAAAGAGAGTAACATGTGGACTGGGGGGAAAGGGGGTGATTCTGATGAGGGTTGTCCATGGGTCATCTCACATCTCACTCACTGAGACAGGAACAAAGAGGGCAGGGCACAACCATTAAAATAACGGCACAGCCATTGTGAACAGGATACTGCAAAAACCGGCTGGAACCTACTAGGCCCAAGATGTCAGCAGATTTGACTTCCAGTAGACCTTCACCTCCATATGCACTCATTGTAATGCATTAGTATCTAAATGACCCACTCACAGGTGCCATGACAGTTCTAAGGTCAACCATAAGAGGCCAAAAAGTGGGTGGTACCCCAATTCATGGAAATCTCCATCCCTTCTTCAAGATTGTTAGAATATTCCTCCCACTCATTAGCCTAGGAAATTATCAACCCCACAAAGACTAACCACCCCCATAGCCCAGGGCTGCTCTCACATTCCCAGATGACCCACTGCCCTGGGGCGACCACTCTCCTTTTGAGATGGCCTGCATTCTGTCTGTGGAATGTGTATCTCCCAGGGCTACACTCTCTGTGGAGTGTGTTTCTCCCAGCACTGCTCTCACTTTTCCAGGTGACCCCATGCCCTAGGTCCACCTCTCCCCTTCTGAGACAGCCCACACTCTGTCTATGGAAGAATGTGTAGCTCCCTGAATAAACCTGCTTTCACTCTACTGTGGCTCACTCTTGAATTCTTTCCTGTGCGAAGCCACGGACCCTCATTTGGTGGCCCATCCCAAAGGACTCACCCAAGACCTAGGACACAAGCATCTTCTCACAGTTTTTCCCACACCACCACCATCTAGGGGGGCTCCTGATCTGGAGGCCCTCATCTCTAACAGAGTCAGCAGCCCACCCACAAGGCAAAGACTGAGTGGCTTCCCAGGTGTCTGTAGCCCTGATGTGGCACTTGCCCAGGAAGGGGTCTTGCTCCCACTAGGGTTGCCCCTTGCCCCGTGCTACCCTGCCTCCCTTACCTTATGGTTGTAGAAATGGCCATTGATAGAGAAGCGGTGGCGTCTGATTCGCCTCTGGTCGCTGGGTGTCCTCACATTGCCACGACGACGTACCCCAACATCACTGCGTGTGCGCATCAACTGTGGGGTGTCTTCCTGTAGGGACTTCAGGCCCCTGGAGTCTGAGATGGAAAGAGGAAATGATCTCTGTCTGACGGGACCTGGGATGTGGCAGTTACAGTAACTTCTTCTTGTCCAATGCTACAGTACCTACAGCTTCCCCAAAAATATATTTTATAAAAACAGTATTTTTTGCTGGGGAAAAAAACATGATACATAATTTACCAAAAAGCAATACAGTGACAAAGTTTAGAGCACAGACTTCAGAGCCAGACTCTCAGGTTCAAACCCCAGCTCTACCACTGCTATTGTAGGGGAGCAAAATTTGCCACCCCAAAATGTTGCTGGCATGCTGAAAATAATCAAGACCCAAAAGACTGATAAATGGAACAATACCTGCCATATCAGTTAACAAAGGCTATGACCGTCATCAGCGACTGCAGTCATAGCTGATGGTGAGCTGGTAAGTCCTGAGAGAACTCAGGAAGAAAAGAATACCTGCCGGTTAGCAGTCATCAGACTGCACCCACTCCCTATGGTGACCCCTGAAGAAATTCAGGAAGTGAAAACACAGGATATTTGCCTCAGATAGTTGAGGTGCATATTAAAAGAATGATTTCACTGAGCCCAGACTCTTGCATTTTACCATACATAGAAAAGCACTAAATTCCTTAACTTGAAATATCTGGGTTTTTTTAATTAACAATTATTTTCTGATTACCTGTTCTTTGTTGCAAAACTCCTATATATCTTAGCTGCCCACCACTGGACTCTTTGGAGCAGCTCTCTTAGTCTGGATTCCTTGAAATGCAGCCTCCCAGCCTTGAAGTCCTAAAAATTCCCTAAAATTCTTAATTTTTAGGTTGTAAGTAAGTTTTTAGCCAAAAAGACTCAGGAAGAAACTGACTTTTCCCCTAACTGTCTGAAGGATTTAGATAGCAGGCCTATTACAGGACTAGAGCTATCATCAGAGGTATCTGCAAAGAATACTACGGGCCAAATGTGGTGAAGGAAACAGAGATCAAAGTTCACCCTGCATCACACTGTCTTTGCAGGGCCAAGCAAACATCTGTTTACCAACCACTGCTTTCCATCTCCATGTGAATTGCCTTCCTCTCCTCTGAAGTCCCAAAATACTACGTTTATCTTAAGAGGCTGGCAAGTATTAAACAAAGGGGAAACAAAGTCATCTTAGGAGAAATTTGCCTGTATCTTTGGGATGCAAATGTCCTATCTGGTCTCCTCATCTCTGCCATCTCTTTAAAATGCAAATTTTGAAAAAAGGGTAAAGTAATTTAGAACTTGACTTGTTTTCCATAAATATTAGTAAAAAAGGAAGAAGCCTTTAAAAATTTTTCTTATTCTAAGAAAAATTAGTTATTTACAAACTAGTGAGTTCTGCATTGTGATATCTGATTCATAACTAAGTTTGGAAAATAAAGTATAATATTTCTTATTGTGTCTGTGTGCATATGTATATATCTTAGTAAGTGTCTTTGGATATTATTGTTAAGGTTAATTCATAAAAGAGGCCTGTTTAAGTTGCCTTAAAGAAAAGTACGTGCTTACAAACCAAACAATTCTAAATACAAAAGAAATTAAGCTAAATGAGTTTTAGGTTCAGTGAACAGGAAAGTATTTAGTATTAAATTAATGTCTTATATTAATGTTTGTTTGTTGATCTAATTAATATAGATATGTCTTTGGAGCCATCAATATTAAGTAGCACTCTTTCACTGCACCTAGTTTTAATAGAGCTTAAAGGAAATTTTGCTATATCTGTTGCAAATTTGTCAGCAAGAAAAAATAACTTGATAACTTTAGCTAAAAATCATCTAAAATAGTTTCTTCAGATTTTGGAAACTATTATTTGTCTCTTGCTTTTCACTAGAAATTAAGACTTTTAGGAGCTGGGAATTCTAATTTAAATATATAATTAAAGCTACTGAAGACAATGAAACATTTCAGTATGGTAGAATGTGTGAGGAGGTTAAGAAGGCATGAGGAGGGACTTCCCTGGTGGTCCATGTCCCTGCCAAGGCAAGGGACATGGGTTTGATCCCTGGTCTCAGAAGATCCCATGTGCTGCAGAGCAACTAAGCCTGTGCCCCACAATTACTGAGCCTGCAAGCCTAGAGCCTGGCTCTGCAACAAGAGAAGTTACCACATTGAGAAGCCCACACACCACAACAGGCAGTAGCCACCACCACCCCCTACCATCCCACACTGCAATTAGAGAAAGCCTGCATGCAGCAATGAAGGCCCAGTAAATAATGTTAAAAAAGACCGAGTTAATAAATGCTAAAAAGAAAAAAAGAAGACGGTATGAGGCATGAAATTACATTTTATTGAGAAAGCTTTATACAAGGTCAGGATTAACTAAATTTAGACTGAAGTTAAGTAGGTAAATGGATTTTGTTAAGTAAACTAATATAAGGCTGGAATTTGATTTATCTCTTTCTGTTAGAAGTGCTCCTTTTTGATTACAGGTTGTATGAGTTTCTGGGCCCTTGCTGCTGCTGCTGCTGCGTCACTTCAGTCGTGTCCAACTCTGTGCGACCCCATAGATGGCAGCCCATCAGGCTCCCCCGTCCCTGGGATTCTCCAGGCAAGAACACTGGAATGGGTTGCCATTTCCTTCTCCAATGCATGAAAGTGAAAAGTGAAAGTGAAGTCGCTCAGTCATGTCCGACTCTCAGCGACCCCGTGGACCGCAGTCTACCAGGCTCCTCTGTCCATGGGATTTTCCAGGCAAGAGTACTGGAGTGGGTTGCCATTGCCTTCTCCGTCTGGGCCCTTAGGTGATCCATATTTGCTTTCTTTTAATCATTTTGAGACTTTGGTTAAATGAATAAATATTGTTTCACAGTGACCTATGATCCTCTTGTGTTTTAAAAACTTTTTTATATTTTTAACAAACTTTCCCAAATATCAAAATCTGACTAAAGCTTTTTCAGCCTCCAGCTGACTCTGGGATACTTCAAAAGAACATCTTTGAGACATTTCAAAGAGGAAGGTCAAACTAAGTTTATTTGATATGTTAAATTACCTCAAAATCCTTGTCAAATGTTTGGAGAAGAACCTTAGGTTATAGAATATGGATAAATGCCACTAATGTAGATTTTCCAAAATTTATGTGGAATCCCTAACATCTGATATGTCCTGATATATTATCTAAAATGTTATATGTTACAGAAATAATAAAGTTTCCTGATAAGTGCATTGTACTCAAACCTTTAACTAGGCTATTTTAAGTTTTGTACATGGACTCATGAATATGGTTTATAATTTTATGACTTTGAGAAATATACTAGCTTTAATTTTTTTTTTTTTCACAAAAAAACTTTTATGGTATGACCTATAACAAGTTGATAAAGTATACCTTTGCAAACAAAGCTGAAATATTTATCATTTTCTCTCTGATCCTGCCACAATTTGGAGGCCCCAGATGGCTCTCCCATGGACTTGATATTTTATTGCAATTGGACTCCCTGGTGGCTCAGATGGTAAAGAATCTGCCTGGAGTACAGGAGACGCAGGTTAGATCCCTGGGTTGGGAAGATCCCCTGGAGAAGGGAATTGCTACCCACTCCAGAATTCTTGCCTGGAGAATTCCCTGGACAGAGGAGACTGGCGAGCTACAATCCACTGGGGTCACAAAGGGTCGGACATGACTGAGTGACCAACACTACAACTAGTTATGCTAATCATCATTTTAATTTATTCTTTGTTTCCAAGTTGTTTTTGCTTTGTGTCTCCCTGTGGCACTATGTCTTTGTCAATATTACCGGCTGCATTACTTATATCCTGTCTTTTTCACAAGATTATTGTCTCTTACAGTACTGAGTGTAACCAGGCCTCCAACAAAACTTCTATGGCTAAACATCTTGAGGAACAGATCACATTTATTACATAAAGTAATTGTAACAGTGTGATTCTAGGTATGGGATGAAGTAAAAATGGAGAATGTCTCTTGGATCATAATTAGACAGAAGATCTAGATAATCTTTAATTATTGACAGGGCCTAATCCAAAAATTTAGCACCTGGAGTGGCATATCAAGAATTCTCACCTGATCTTGGATGAGCCTCCCAGCCAGCACCATGGGACAAAATTTGATTATGAAATGTTTCCCAGATGTTGGCCAAATTCCTGATCAAGAGGAGATAGGTCATCAGCAATTGCAGCTCTCCAGTGTGAGCTGATGAGCCCTGAGTTCTACTTGCCATTTGCAGCCATCAGATTGTGGCTACTCCCTATGGTGAGCACTGAGGAAACTCAGGATGTAAGAATAGAGGATACAGGTCCTTAGTTAACTGAGAAGCATATAAAAAAAACGATTTCAGTGAGCCCAGACTCTTGTATCTTCCCATATGTAGCACGGAATTCCTTGAGATGCTGCCTCCTGGGTTTGAAGTCCTAAAAAATTCTTGCTGAATAAAACATAACTCTCAACTTTTAGATTGTGAATATTTTTAAGTCTACAAGTGCAAAGAAGACACTTTCCAAAAGGGAACAAAAGAAGACAAATTTCAACATTTGGAACATTGGCACCAATGGCGAACACTCCCAGAAAGGTCCATCTGATGAAGCAGTTAGAAGGGTCATCACCCTCTTTCCACAAGATTGTGGAACAGACATTGACAGTGGGGGATTATAATAGGGAAAAGCCAATTTTGACTCCATGTTGGATCTGTTTCTTTGACTTTACCTTTGTTTGTGTTATTATAATAATACATAATGGCCTGCCTCAAGGAACTCTGTCCCTCTGTCTAAATGTTAAGCTAAAGTGGCTTTGTTCAGTTCACAGGGAGACAATCTGACCCTGCCCACCAGTGAATGGTTGCAGCAAAGATGAATTTAACACATCCCCTCCTATGTTACAAAATAAATGGCCTTTTTACTTTATGTCCTCACCTTCTCTCCTTCTCTGTTCTACAAAAGAAACTGGAATCCAGACCCTAATAATATGGGTTTTTTGGAGACACTAGTTTGCCATCTTCTCAGTCTATGGCTTTTCGACTCATATTCTTTGCCTCAACACCTCATCTTTCAGTTTATCGGCCTGTTGTGTGGTGGAGCAGAATGAGCTTGGACTCGGTAACAGGTAGAGAAAAATGTCTTCCTCCCCAACACCATATATCACTAACCTTTCTGTGCCTCAGCTACATCACCTGTAGAAGGGGTTAATAATAGCATCCACCTCACAAGATTACTGTATGGATTTAAATAAGTTGATTAATTGAAAGCACTTAGAACAGTATCAGGCACAGGATAAGCATGATATAAGGACTTGCAAGATATTATGAACTGATAATATCTATCAAAATTACAAATGCACACAGCCTCAGACCTAGAAACTTAATTTGAAAGAATTCTACACACACAAATGTGTGAAATGAGACAAGTACAAGGACATTGTCTACACCTTTGTTTGTCTAAAGACTAGAAATGACTTAAATGTTTATCAATAGGAAGTGATTAAATTATTTATTCATACAATGAAATACTGCAGACCTGTAAAGAATGCAGAAGCTCTTTCTGGGGTTGTATGGAACAATCCTCAAGACAAACTAACAGAAATGGGATGAGCAAAATGCTGCCACTTATATAAAAAAGGGAAAGAAAAAAATGGCATCCAACCATTAAGCTTTGTTGGTGTGTATTTCCTTGTGTTTGCAAAGAATATCTTCGGAAGAAAGCCTTCAGATTGCTTCTAGGGAGGGAAAATCAGTGGGTGGATGAGATGTGAAACTTTCAATTCTTTTTTCTTAATAAGTTTTGAATCTCAAACCATGTGAATTTCGTATTTCCAAAAAATAAGTAACAGTATACAACATTCATCACATCAGTCTTCACACAGCTGGTCCGACACTAGAGGATCCTCCCACCATGCATGTACCTGTGGGGCTCAGAGTCTGATCACTCTCAGGCAGGGCATCCACCTCTGAGATCGTAATGTTGGGCATGGTGAGGGGCTTCAGGATGGTACTGGAAAGCAAAAACAAACAAAAGGTTCAGCCCCTGCAGAAGAACTCCCTCAGTCCCACCCCATCCCACTCGTGCAAAGGGAATACTTCTGGGGATCACCATGCAGTAGGTGATGAAGGACATGGTAGGCTGTGCTGAGGGCCTCATGAGGCTGGCCCAGCTCCTGAGCCAAGCACTGGGCAAGGAAGGTGAATTCTGGAGGGAGAAAGTGCTTGTTCCCAGCATTTGTAGCAACATCAAGCCCAGGACAGAGAACAACAAAAATTACCTGTGTGGTACCTTGCTGAGTTTCTAAGCACCTACAAAGTCTATGCCTTATTTAGAAAACCCTAATAATGGTCATTTATTTTTAGGGACAAGACCCATTTATGTTGGAGGAATTACTCAGAAATTTCTTCTGGACTCTAACAGGAATGGAAAGTAATAGGTTGGTTGCTACGAGAGTCAGAATAACTATAGAAGTTATAGCACACTGATGGCAGTGTGCTCAGGGTTGCTGAAGAGAGGGTCACATGCAGGCAATCTGAGTTGAGACCTGGTATTGCCCTGATAACTGGGAAATAACTTGCCAAAGCTCAGAGGGACAATGGAAGCAGCTCAGAGAAACACACCCAAAATCAACGGAGGATTTGGCTAGAAAGGAGAATCATATTTGACCAATTAAGACCATCCCATAGTGAGACGAACATAGGTGTCCTGGTGAAACCAAGCAAGACCCTATGGGTGTTTCCCAGGAACAGACCCCTGCACCCTCCTCTTCTTGTTTGTTCAAAAGCTTTAGCCTTCTAGGCCTTCCCTGAGTTCCAAAAAAACAAACGTAATCGGAGAAGTGAGAAAATGCAGAAACAAAGGAAAACAGCCAAGCAAGACAAAAACATAATAGTTTAGCCATAAAACAATTCAAGAAGCTTTAGTTCCTCTCAGGGGCTATAGATAATATCCTGAGCCATATCCAGGAGTTGTTTTGCAGATACCTAATCCTCCACCAGGTATAAGAAGTTAACTGCATTCTGACCACAAGCAGGTAAACCCCAAACCAGTTGGAACCAGATGTTGACTTCTGAAGTACCACCTAATTACCTCAGCACCAAATTAATGAGAAAGCATCTATCACTCTGCAACAGTCTCCCTCACCTTGCCTTTAAAAACTCTTCCCTGAAAACCATCAAAGAGTTCAGGTCTTTTGAGCATGAGCTGCCTATACTCCTTGCTTGGATGTGCAATAAATGCAGCACCTTCCTTCACCATAACCTCGTGTCAGTAAATTGGCTTTACTGCATGTAGGTGAGCAGACCCAAATTTAGTTTGGTAATACTATGACTCAGCAGAGATAGGACTTACAGTCCAGGGATGATATTTTTTTGTTTGTTTTTTTGCCACACCATGTGGCTTGTGGGCTCTTAGTTCCCTGACCAGGGACTAAATCTGTCTGCAGTCAGAATGTGGAGCCTAATCACTGGACCGCCAGGGATGATAATTTTTAAGGAAAGACAATTAAAAATTGAAAATCTGAAAGAACAACCTGTTGTACAGTTATAACTTGTGGGCTTCTGAGCCCCAGAATGAAATCAGAGCCTCTCAGGAATGGTGTACACTTGGCACCCCCAGCAGCCACTGCCCACTCCCTAGTCTGAAACCCTCTTTATTGCCCAAGCAGAAACTGGTCTCAGCATGTTTCTTTAAAAAAAAAAAAAAAAAACAACTCTTTACTTTGTATTGGGGTATAGCCAATTAATAATGTTGTGATAGTTTCAGGTAAACAGCGAAGGGACGCAATCATGTATATACATGTATCCATTCTCCTCCAAACTCAGCATCCTTCTTAAAACAGTGGTCCAGGCATTCACTTTACTATAGCAGGCACTGGAATAACATTATTTATCATTCCTGAAAACTCTGTCAAAGTATTTGCAGGTTTCAAGAAGCAACCAAGACCAGCTTGATGCCATAAGGAAGGGAAAAGAAACAAGGGTAAGTCTGAAAGACTCTGGAGTAGGCCAGCCAAAGGCCACATGGTCAAACGGAATTTTAAAAACCATCTCACTTAGGGAACGAAATGTAATACTCCACGGGCTCGGCTGGTGCTATGGAATGGGTTTGGCCCACTTGAAACCAAATACAGTGAAAATGCCGAAAGCAAAGCAGAGTATGAAACTGCAAAGTTAGATGAAACCAAAGAACCGTGACTGGACCTCTCCGCGACTCCCCCCGCCCCCGCCCCCAGTACTGAGGGTTCAAGCAAAGACTTTCCTCCTTAAATTCCCTTGGGAATAAACCAGATCAGCTACAGGCTTTTGGCAACATTGTAGGTTTCTCTTAAATTCAGCGAAGAATAGATTTGGCTGTGGAGTTTAACAAAATGTTCAATGGGGCCAACAGAGAGGGCTTGGTTCTCATTTAAAACAGAAAAAACATCACTGTGGTTTTGGCTGAGATCTTGGTGCATTCCACCATGCTCTGGCCCCAAGGCAGTCAGCATTAGCAAATTTTAGGATGGAACAAAGGGTTGTCACTTTATCCTAAAAACTGAAATCCCAGATAGTAGGGATTTCCCTGGTGGTCCAATGGTTAAGAATCTGCCCGCCAGCGTAGAGGACATGGGTTCAATCCCTGGTTTGGGAACCAAGATTCCTCATGCCGCGGGACAACTAAGCCCATGCATCACACTGCTGAAGCCCACACACCCTAGAGCCTGTGCTCTGCCAAGAGAAGCCACCTCAGTGAGAAGCCTGTGCACCTTAGCTAGAGAAAGCCTGCATGCAGCAATGAAGAGCTCATGCACCACAAGGAAGACCCAGCATAGGCACACACACACAAAAAAAAACAGTAAAGAGGGTGTGCCTTACTAGATGTACAGAGCTACTCGTTTGGCTACAGGAAGGAACAGACTTAGTCTTCACAGACCTTCTAGTGGGAACACAGGAGAGGGGACCTCCCAGACCATCCCACCACCACCCAACTCCAGGTGTAACCTAAAGGAAGCAGAGCTTGCTTGACTGGCTTGGTCAGGGCCTGACATTCTTTCCCCACTTCCAGGTTCCTCTAAGACACAGAGAGCTTTGGACAGAAGTTTTGAGCCCTAAATGACTCTGGATTGGGTCATTCTATGAGATGTGGTCCAGTGGGGAGGATGCTGGGGCATGGGGTGTCCTGTCAGAAATCTGCAGACTGAGCCTGGCTAGCCACTACAATACCTCTCAGAGAGGTAGGGCCTCCACGAGCGATGGCACGCTGCTCACTCAAGCCTTGGTGCTTCTCCTCTTGGACTCAGCATCTCCCTTCCTCACTCTTTCATTCATTGATTGTGGTGACAGGCCTGGAAGCCCAGTAACATCAACATATGCCCCTTTCTCCTCATTCCAAGTCTACAGCAGGGGGGAGTGGGAATGGGAGCTTGGATCAAGGTTTGCTGGAAGAAGGTAGCATTTACCAGCTTGAGAACACATGCAACCCCCAGATACCTCTGGTCAATCCCCAGTCCTATCTCTCTTTACTCACCCCTGAGCCCCCAAGTTACAGCCAGAGTGCCAAGAGGAAGAGGATGGAGGGGGGCGAATGCGTTCATTGTCATCCTGCATCTGTAGACGAATGGGCCGGCGCAGTCCCCAGGAGATGTTCAGCAGCCCTTCCACGATAAACTCATCTTCCTCCTGCCACAAAGCAATTGGATAAGTCCAGAAAAGTTCCAAAGAAGCCAGCACCATGTTGTTTGTGGTAAATGACAGCATTCTTGATGTGCCCAGGTAGGTGCACCCAAGTTACAGTCACACCTCAGCTCCAAGCCACTCTCCAGGCTCTGAAGATGAGCTCAGAGTTCGGCAAATAGTTGCCTCAAAATTCATAGACATGTACAAGTTGTAACAGTGGTTTCTTTGTTGTTTTTTATGCTAATGACTTTAAAGAACAATAAATATATTTCTTAAAGTATGTGAGAAAATAGCCTGTTATTCTTAAATTATGCTAACAGAAGCAAGAGCTAAAACCTTGAATTAGCTATTTCCCCCCTCCCCTACTATAGAAAGTGATGTGCCTTTATAACATGTTTAGCAATCTGACCCACTGGTTGATGATTTAAAGTAACATTTCCTCAAGTTTGTTCACCAGAACACTAGCTCATCTGGCAGATGAACTGTTACCTTAAAAAGAGTATCAAGTGATCCTGAGTTGGGAGATGATGTGTTATCAGATTTCTTAACAGCAGAACTTCCCAGAGCCAATAATTAGCTAATGTGCTACATAATAACTCTCCAAGAGGTGAATAAATAATGCAAGAATTCCAAATTTATACTCAAGGGTTGTTGATTGTTAAGAATTTAAATGTGAAGGCCTTCTAAAAATATCTGGATGTTTTATCCTAAAGAAATGGATCTCAGAAATCACCATAACCTTGAGTCATCTATAGGACACACCTCAGAATAGCTGCTTAAGGACCAAAATCTTGCTACTGATCCAGCCACTAATTTTTAGAAGGTTTGAGGACAGTGCCTAAAAACTCTTTGTTCAAAAGCAAAACCTTTTGAACCCATGTTTTATAAGCAGGGTCAAGACCTCAGATCTGGGCTATGGCCACATCTTCAGGACAAGCCCCATGAAAGAAGATGACACATGTTCAGTGAACAACTGATCTGGGTCCCAGGATCATCGTTAGAGAGGAAGAGGGTAGTAAAAGAAGGCAGGAGAGGGGTGGAACAACTTTAGGGATGTTTGGGGATCTTAAGGAGAAAAGCGTTATTTAAGCACAGGTTACATGTATGGTCTTCTAAGTGGTCAAGGCTGGCATCAATACTTTATACTACATGATTAGAGAGCAGAATTTAACCCAAAGTAGGACTCTGCCTAAGTGGTGTAGTTTGAGGAACATACAAAAAGCCACCACATACTATCCCCAACCAGCCTGCCTTAGTAGCTGAAATTCTACCATCTGATATCTGTTTCTACAGATTAAATCAATATGGCTTGATAACCTGAAAATGTGTTTAGAAGGGTATTACATGTACCTTCTTATCAGCCAAGAACACTTGAGTATAAATTACTCTCCTAGGCTCCCATATAACTCACCATCTACCCGAAACAGGCTTTACAGAAATGGATACAGGATGAGTAAACTCAGATTCAGGAAGGGGGCTGGGGAAAGATATATGGATAACAGAAGACATTCTAAGAAGGCATTCTAGGAAGGCTGCTGCAGTTGTGGGGAAAAGCCAAGAGTTACCACCCGAAGCTTATGTAACTTGCCCAGATTGCTGCAACAGCACATGGGCCAGATGTGTCAACACAGAGGACAGGGTGAGGTTCCTGAATTGCCCAAGAGGAAAAAGGTTGCTTGAGTACCATCTGAAATAGTCATTTCATGAAAGCTTCCTTTTGGAGGGTCCTCCTTCTGAGGCTAGTATTAGTCCAGTCACAGGAATATCTCCAGAACAGAAAACTCATTCTTTTTAGAAAAAATCTGGGATCAAGAGTGTACTTCCAAAGAACTCTAGGGACTCCCAATAATATCACTAACATGAGAGGCTACTCACTGTGGCAAGAGAGGCAGGGACCCTCTTGGTGAGGGTGACATGGAGACATGGAGACCCAAGAAGACATGGAGATGAAGACTGGGCTGGCCACTAGGGGAGGAGCCCCACAGACTTCCCCTGTGACTCCTTACCTCGCGATGTCGGAGTTGCAAATTTTGGCCTTCATAGTACAAGTTGTAGGTCTTCAAATGCAGGAGAAGTTCATTCCTTAAGAGAAAAATACAAAAAGTGTCACAATCTCAGCTAAAGTCACTTATAATGCAATTGCTCCCTCTTTTTCTCACCTCTAATCTGGCCTTCAGTCACTCCAGTCGGGGTGTTTGTCTACATGTGTACATACACACAAATACACACACCCATAGAGTGTAGAACCACCCATCTTCCATCACAAACTTTCCCAGGATGAAGATCAAGAGCAAATACTACCTAGAACAGACTTAATGTAAGGAGCAACTCCAGAAAACCAAGGCAGGTCTGGTCTGCTGACAAAGGTTAGCAGCTCTCACTACATTTCTCAAACCCAAGCTAAATATGCAGGCCTTGTTAAACCACAGATTCATAGAAGCAAATGCACTTCAAAGCACATACACAAGGTTTCTTCAGCCTCTCCACAGCCTTTCCTCTCTCACAAATGCTGTGAGAAGAAGACATTCACTACAGACCTTCATAAGACTCAGAAACTCCTAGGATTTCAGGAAGTTAAAAGGGAGAGTCCTGGGCCCCATTGACTTAAGCTTCACTGACATACCTTTGTTGTTTAGTCGTTAAGTTGTGTCCAATTCTTTACAACTCCATGGACTACAGCCCATCAGGCTCCTCTGTTCATGGGATTTTCCCAGGCAAGAATACTGAAATGGGGTGCTATTCCTTTCTCCAGGGGATTTTCCCAATCCAGGTATTGAACCCATGTCTCCTGCATTGCAGGCAGATTATTTACTGCTGAATCACACAAGAAGCCCCTCATGCAATATTCTGCGTTACTCTTCTAATTTTCTCTTCTACTCTACGTTGAGAGGTGCTTTTGTCTATTTATTCTACATGCTTTTAGTTTATAAAAACATTTTTTAAAAACCTTACAAGGCCTCTAAATACTGGTTTCCAAGTTGCTCCCCTGGGAGCATAGTTCTGTTAATACTAAACATGGAAGAGAGAGCATGTGACACCCTTTGTGATCAGAGTGAGAGTTTTCAAACCTGAAAATGCTCTGATCAAGTTTTATCCAAAGGGAGGCCTGGGAGGAGGGAGGAGCTTGAGGAGACTGAGGTATGCTTTTGCCTCTTCTCAGGCAAGAGGCAAGGGTGTTCTGTCACTTTTAAATCCAGTCATTCATTGCAAAGATTTGGGGCTGTCACAACCAACTCCTCCTCCTAGAAACTCTCCAGGACATCAACTCTTTCGAGCCCCTAAAGGTACTATGTCTTGAAGACGCCCTTAACTTCACTCCATATGGCCAGGCTCTGGGGACATGTTCTTCATCTATGGCAGCAAACTTGCTTGATGCTCTCACTAGTCCACACTCAGTTGCTTTCTCCTTCTCACACACATGAGCTCCTCTCACGTACAGAGGAGGCTCCTCTGCCAGTGGCTTCCATCCACATGGGACCGGCCACTGCAAAGACAACCCCGTAGCAAAAAATCTTACTTGGAAATGTATTTATCTTGTCCACATGGGACTAGGGAAGTTTGGTGATGGTAGTCCATTCTTCCTTTCTCTTTTCATCAGAAGAAGAGGCCTATATTTGAAAGAAGACAGCAGTTAAAGTCCAGTTGTATCTTTAAGAAGTCAGCAGAACATGGGCTGGGGGCTGGGAGCACATGGTTCTTTGTCCCTGCCCCAGATACATAGCTTGAGCAGCCCAACACTGACAAAGGGCCAGGAAGATGCCACACTGCTTGCCAGAGCTTCTGAGGAAAACACCCAAACAAAAATGACAATCCTTGCATAGCCCCAAAACAAATGCCCAAACCACAGCCACAGAGGATGCTGGCACCCAAGCTGGTTTGAAGGAATGAATCTTCCTGAAGAGAACTTCACTACACAGAATAGAGATTTGTCTGGAAAGGAAAGTTGATATTACTAGATATACTAAAGATGGGTAAACAACCTAAAAAAAAAATGCCCAAAGAGAAATGGGTACAATAAATCACAGCATATACATTATCATTAAAATATGACAATATGAAAGGCAATTTAATTACCTGAGAAAATGACAATACATTATGAAAACAAAGCTATAAAACTATGAGTCCAATTTTGTTTAATATACATGTAAGGCTTCCCTTGTGGCTCAGATGGTAAAGAATCTGCCTGCAATGTTGGAGACCCAGGTTTGATCCCTGGGTTGGGAAGATCCTTTGAGAAGGAAATGGCAATCCACTCCAGTATTCTTGCCTAGAGAACTTCATAGACATAGGCGCCTGGCAGGCTACAGTCCAAGAAGTCTCAAAGAGCTGGACAAAACTGAGCAATTACACTTTCAAGGGTAGTAACCTTAGTGATAAAGAATCCACCTGCCAATGCAGGGGACACAAGAGGAGATGTGGGTTGGATCCCAGGGTCAAGAAGATCCCCTGAAGGAGGAAATGGCAACCCAATCCAGTATTCTTGCCTGGGAAATCCCATGGGCAGAGGAGCCTGGCAGGCTACAGTCCACGGGGCTGCAAAGCTCCATGATGTGACTGAGCAGGCATGCATACAAGCATAAAATATGCATATAGATGCATATTACTTTGTTGCGTGCTAGCAAAGTAACACTCAAAATTCTCCATGCCAGGCTTCAACAGTACGTGAACCAAGAACTTCCAGATGTACAAGCTGGATTTAGAAAAGGAAGAGGAACCAGAGATCAAATTGCCAACATCTGCTGGAACATAGAAAAAGCAAGAGAACTCGAGAAAAACATCTACTTCTGCTTCAAAGACTACACTAAAGCCTATGACTGTGTGGTTCACAACAAACTGTGGAAAATTCTTAAAGAGATGGGAATACCAGACCACCTTATCAACCTCCTGAGAAACCTGTATGCAGGTCAAGAAGGAACAGGTAGAACCAGACATGGAACAATGGACTGGCTCAAAATTGGGAAAGGAGTACATCAAGGCTGTATATTGTTACCCTGTTTATTTAACTTCTATGCAGAGTACATCATGCAAAATGCTGGGCTGGATAAAGCACAAGCTGGAATGAAGATTGCCAGGAGAAATACCAATAACCTCAGATATGCAAATGACACCATCCTTATGGCAGAAAGCAAAGAAGAACTAAAGAGCCTCTTGATGAAAGTGAAAGAGGAGAGTGAAAAAGCTGGCTTAAAAACACAACATTCAGAAAACTAAGATCATGGCATCTGGTCCCATCACTTCATGGCAAATAGATGGGGAAACAATGGAAATATTGAGAGACTTTATTTCTTGGGGCTCCAAAATCACTGTGGATGGTGACTGCAGCCAGGAAATTAAAAGATGCTTGCTGCTTGGAAGAAAACCTATAACAAACCTAGAGAGCATATTAAAAAGCAGAAACATTAATTTGCCAACAAAGGTCCATCTAGTCAAAGATATGGTTTTTCCAGTAGTCATGTGTGGATGTGAGAGGTGGACCATAAAGAAGGCTGAATGCTGAAGAACTAATGTTTTTGAGCTGTGATGTTGAAGACTCTTGAGACTCCCTTGGATTGCAAGATCAAACCAGTCAATCAAAAAGGAAATCAGTCTTGAATATTCACTGGAAGGACTGATCTGAAGCTCCAATACTGTGGCTACGAGATGCAAAGAGCCAACTCATTAGAAAAGACCCTGAGGCTGGGAAAGATTGAAGGCAGGAGGTGAAGGGGACAACAGAGTATGAGATGGCTGGATGGCATCACTGACTCAATGGACATGAGTATGAGCAAGATCCAGGGGTTGGTGAAGGACAGGGAAGCCTGGCGTGGTATGATCTATGGGGTTGCAAAAAGTCAGACACGACTGAGCAACTGAACAAGAACAACAACATACATTCATCTGAATGGATATATATATATATATATATTGAAATACATATAAAATATATATATATATATTGAAACATGATTATGCAGTATCCTTTGCCCTTATCCACTAGATGTCAGCAGCCATGGCCCCCAGTCATGACAATCAAAAATGTCGCCAGACATTACCACCGTCCCCGGGGAGCTAAACTGCCCCCAGTTGAGAAGTTTTGGCATATGTATATGGAAGTGAATGAAAGGCCAGCTCTCTCAGGTAACAGTATTATTAGAATTTTTTTCAAGTATTTTATTCTGAAATTTTTCAAAAACAAAATTTAAGAAGTAAGACAAGGAATAGCAATATACTTTTGGCTAGTCTATCCTTAACGTTTACTATCCTTACATTATAACACATCTGTCCATCCCTTTATCCATTCAATAATTCATCTTATATTTCACACACAAAAAAGATATCCTTTCCATCATAGGGACTGGAATGCAAAAGTGCAAAGCCAAGAGATTCCTGGAGTAACAGGCAAGTTTGGCCTTGAAGTACAAAATGAAGCCACGCAAAGGATAACAGAGTTTTGCCAAGAGAATACAGTGGTCATAGCAAACACCCTCTCCAACAACACAAGAGAAGACTCTACACATGGATATCACCAGATGGTCAATATCGAAATTAAATTGATTATATTCTTTGCAACTGAAGATGGAGAAGCTCTTTACAGTCAGCATAAACAAGACGGGGAACTGACTGTGGCTCAGATTATGAACTCCTTATTGCCAAATTCAGATTTAAATTGAAAAAATTAGGGAAAACCACTAGACCATTCAGGTATGACCTAAATCAAATCACTTACGATTTATACAGTGGAAGTGACAAATAGATTGAAGAGATTAGATCTGATAGACAGAGAGCCTGAAGAACTATGGACTATGGAGGTTCCTGACATTGTACAGGAGGCAGTGATCAAAACCATACCCAAGAAAAAGAAATTCAAAAGGGCAATATGGTTGTCTGAGGAGGCCTCACAAATAGCTGAGAAAAGAAGAGAAGTGAAAGGCACAGAATAAAGGAGAGATATACCCATTTGAATGCAGAGTTCCAAAGAATACCAAGGAGAGATAAGAAAGCCTTCCTCAGTGATCAATGCAAAGAAATAGAGGAAAACAATAGAATGGAAAAGACCAGAGATCTCTTCAAGAAAATTAGAGATATCAAGGGAACATTTCATGCAAAGATGGGCACAATAAAGGACAGAAATGGTATGGACCTAACAGAAGCAGAAGATATTAAGAAGATGTGGCAAGAATACACAAAAGAACTATACAAAAAAGATCTTCATGACACAAATAACCAGGGTAGTATGATCACTCACCTAGAGCCAGACATCCTGGAGTGCAAACTCAAGTGGGCCTTAGGAAGCACTAGCAAGAACAAAGCTAGTGGGAGTGGTGGAATTCCAGTTGAGCTATTTCAAATCCTGAAAGATGATGCTGTTGAAGTTCTGCACTCAATATGCCAGCAAATTTGGAAGACTTAGCAGTGGTCACAGGACTGGAAGGTCAGTTTTCATTCCAATCCCAAAGAATGTTCCATCTACTGCACAATTGCACTCATTTCACATGCTAGCAAAGCAATGCTCAAAATTCTCCAAGCCAGGCTTCAACAGTACATGAACCATGAACTTCAGATGTTCAAGCTGTATTTAGAAAAGGCAGAGGAGCCAGAGATCAAATAGCCAACATCCATTGGATCATAGAAAAAGCAAGAGAGTTCCAAAAAATATCTACTTCTGCTTTATTGATTACACGAAAGCCTTTGCGTAGATCACAACAAACTGGAAAATTCTTCAAGAGATGCGAATACAAAGATCACCTTACCTGTTTCCTGAGAAATCTGTATGCAGGTCAAGAACCAACAGTTAGAACTGGACATGGAACAACAGACTGGTTCCAAATTGGGGAAGGAGTACGTCAAGGCTATATATTGTCACCCTGCTTATTTAACTTGTATGCAGAGTACATCATGCAAAATGCGGGGCTGGATAAAACACAAGCTGGAATGTGGATTGCCGGAAGAAATATCAGTAACCACAGATATGCAAATGACACCATCCTTATGGCAGAAAGCAAAGAAGAACTAAAGAGCCTCTTGATGAAAGTGAAAGAGGAGAGTGAAAAAGTTGGCTTAAAGCTCAACATTCAGAAAACTAAGATCATGGCATCTGGTCCCATCACTTTATGGCAAATAGATGGGGAAACAATGGAAACAGTGAGACACTTTATTTCTTGGGGCTCCAAAATCACTGCAGATGGTGACTGCAGCCAGGAAATTAAAAGACGTTTGCTCCTTGGAAGAAAAGCTATGACCAACCTAGGGAGCATATTAAAAAGCAGAGACATTACTTTGCCAATAAAGGTCCATCTAGTCAGAGCTATGGTTTTTCCAGTAGTCATGTATGGATGTAAGGGCTGGACTATAAAGAAAGCTGAGCGCTGAAGAACTGATGCTTTTAAACTGTGGTGTTGGGAAGACTCTTGAGAGTCCTTTGTACTGCAAGGAGATCCAACCAGTCCATCCTAAAGGAAATCAGTCCTGAATATTCATTGGAAGGACTGATGCTAAAGTTGAAACTCCAATACTTTGGCCACCTGATGCAAAGAACTGACTCATTGGAAAAGACCCTGAAGCTGGGAAAGATTGAAGGCAGGAGGAGAAGGGGACGACAGAGGATGAGATGGTTGGATGGCATCACCAACTCCATGGACATGAGTTTGAGCAAGCTCCAGGAGTTGGTGATGGACAGGGAAGCCTGGCATGCTGCAGTCCATGGGGTCACAAAGAGTCAGACACAACTGAGCAATTAAACTGAACTGAACCCTTAATATTTACTATCCTTACACTATTAAACATATGTCCATCCCTTTATCCATTCAATAATTCATCTTATTTTTCACACATTTCAAAGTAAATTACACACAAAACATGTCTTAGCAATTTAAGAAGTTGAAATCATACTAAGTATCTTTTCCAACCACAGCAGTATTAAAAATCAACAGTAGAAAAAAACTGAAAAATTCACAAATATGTGGAAATTAAACAACACACTCCTGAACAACCAAAGAGACAAAGAAGAAACAAAAAAGAAATTTAAAAACATTTTAAATAGAAACAGAAGCAAACACACTAACAGTTATGAGATACACCAAAAGCACCTCTAAGAGGGAACTTTATAACAATACATACCTACATTAAGAAAAAACAAAAGATCGCAAATGAACAATCTAATTTTACACCTCAAGGAACTAGAAAAAGAAAAAACTAAACCCACAACTAGCAAAAAGAAGGAAACAGCAAATATCAGCAGAAATAAATGAAATGGAAACCAGAGAAATGATAGAAAAGATCAATGAAACTAAGAGCTGGTTTTTTTTAACAAGACAAACAAGTAGAAATGTATAGGTTGAATCAATAATTACATTTATTGATTTGTATATATTGAACCATACTTGTATTCCAAGGGAAAATCTCACTTGATCACAGTGCATGATCCTTTTAATGTACTGTCGAAATTCATTTTGCCAATATTTTGTGAGAATTTTTAAATTTATATTCATCTAGTATTTTGACCTGTTGTTGTTCAGCCACTCAGTTGTGTTGGACTTTTTGTGATCCTACAGACTGCAGCATGCCAGGCTTCCCTTTCCTCCACTATCTCCCAAAGTTTGCTCAGACTCATGTCCAATGAGTCAGTGCTCATTCTCTGTCACCCCCTTCTCCTCCTGCCCTCAATCTTTCCCAGCATCAGGGTCTTTTCCAGTTAGTTGGCTTGTAGTTTGTTTTTATTGTAATGTATTTATCTGGCTTTGGTATCTGGCCTTGTAAAATGAGTTTGACAGTGTTCCATCCTCTTCAATTTTTTGTAAGAGTTTGAGAAGGATCAACATTAACACTTCTTTAGACATTTGGTAGAATTCACCAGTGAAACCATCTGATCTTGGGCTTTCCTTTGTTGGGAGGTTTCTAATTGTGGATGCTCAATATCACTAATAATCAGGGAAATGCAAATCATGTAAACTATTAAATACAGGATGGATAAACAATAAAGTCCTACTGTACAGCATAGGGAAATGTATTCATCATTCTGTGATAAACTATGATGGAAAAATATGAAAAAGAATATGTGTATAACTGAGTCATTTTACTATACAGCAGTAATTAAATATGACATAAATCAACTATACCTCAATAATTTTTTTTTTTAAAACACAATGAGATATCTTTTCACACCTGTTAGAATGGCTATCATTACAAAGACATGAGACAACAAGCGTTGGTGAGGATGCAGGAAAATTGAAACCCTTATGAACTACAAGTGAGAATGTAAAATGGTGCAGCCACTATAGAAAACAGTATGGCAGTTTCTGAAAACACAATGACCCAAAAGCTATGGGAAGAGGTGAAAGCAGTTCTAACAGGGAAGTTTATAGCAATACAAATTTACCTCAAGAAATGAGAAAAACATCAAATAAACAACCTTACCTTACACCTAAGCAAACAAAAAAGCTCAAAACCCACCAAAGTTGGTAGAAGGAAAGAAACTATAAAGAGTAGAAATAAATGAAATAGAAATGAAGGGAACAATAGCAAAGATCAATAAAACTAAAAGCTGGTTCTTTGAGAAGATAAACAAAACTGGCAAATCATTAGCCAGACTTATCAAGAGAAAAAGGAAGACTCAAATCAATAAAATTAAAAATGAAAAAGAAGTTACAATGGACAATGCAGAAATAGAAATGGTCATAAGAGACTACTACGAGCAACTCTATGCCAATAATAGACAAATTCTTAGAAAAGTACAACCTTCCAAAACTGAACCAGGAAGAAAGAGAAATCACAAACAAACCAATCACAAGCACTGAAATCGAAACTGTGATCAAAAGTCTTCCAACAAACAAAAGCCCAGGGTCAAATGGCTTCACAGTCTAATTCTATCAAACATTTAGAGAAGAGCTAACACCTATCCTTCTCATTCTTCCAAAAAAATTGCAGAGGGAGGAAAACTCGAAACTCATTCTATGAGGCCACCATCACCCTGATACCAAAACCAGATAGAGATATCACATAAACAGAAAATTACAGGCTAATATCACTGATGAACATAGATGCAAAAATCCTGAACAAAATACTAGCAAACAAATCTGACAACACATTAAAAGGATCATACACCATGATCAAGTGGGATTTATCCCAGGGGTACAAGACTTCTTCAGTATATGCAAATCAATCAAAGTGATACACCATATTAATATTATCTAATTATTAATATATAATTAATATTTATATATCTAGTATCTAATATATCTTAAATATAATCACATGTATCCTTAAAAGAAAGTCAGAGGGAAATTTTGCTACAGACAACCTCAACAGAGAAAGATATTTGAAGATGCTACTCTATGGATGAAAGATGGAGAAAGGGACCATTAGCCAAGGAACACAGTGAGAAAAGGCAAGCAAATTAACCCTCTCCCTCACCCGCAAAGGCTCTAGAGGGAGCACAGCCCTACTAACACCTTGGTTTCAGCCCACTGAAACCAATGTCAGACTTCTGGCCTCCAGAATGGAAGACAGTACATTTTTGTTGTTTTAAGCCACCAAGTCTGTGATCAGTTTTTACAGCAGCAACAGGAAAACAAGGGGAGTTATAAGAGAAGGGTGTGATCTGACTTGAATTTTGGAATGATTACCTCACTCTACTCTCTACTTTGAGAAAGGATTAGGGAAGGAAACAGAGGCAAAGGGACCAATTGAGAGGCCTGTCCCAGGGAAGCAGGCAGTGGGGATGGAGTAACAGGGTCCAATGAGTTTAAAGAGGTAGAGAAAAAAGTCATGCTCCATCAGTAAAAAGATTTGGAAAGGGCCAGCTTCCCACATTACACCGGGCTGCTGGGTAGCCAGGTACGGTCATAAACATGGCTGTGAGGAATATGCGCCGAGTTTGAGGCAGGTCATGGAACCCTATGATGCTGATGACAGGAAGTCCTGCCAGGCCTGTGCCCCAGGAAAGAGACAGTGTGGAGCTCCCAGGGAGGGAATCCTGGCTCTGCTGAGGGGAGGGAGGTCAGAAGAGTGGCAAGGTCACCAAGGAGAGAGTAGGGAGGACTAAAGGGGCAGGGCCAAGGGCAGGGATCCAATGAACCCAGTGGGTTAGGCATAGGCAGGAAAAAAAGAGTCCCTAGAAGAGGAGGAAAAAGAGGAGACACAGTATCTTGGAAACCGAGAGAAGGAGTCCATGATCAGCAGAGCCAGGAGCTGGTGGTGGGAACCCAAGGAATAGAAACCAAGAGCAGTCTCTGATTTACCACACCAGGTCATGAGGGACCTCAGCCAGAGCCAGTTCCAAAGTTTAGATAGAGTGGAAATCAGATTAGTGGTGCCTGTCCATTGACAGACCTCATCCTGAACATTCAAGTCTTTCTCCAGCCAGGGAAATCTTATCCTATACTAGCTTTGATTGCTGCTTCTCTTCCTTCCACTCTTGGTTTATCTTCTGCAATGTCTGTCTTCTCTCTCCAGCATTATTCAGCTCAGTTCAGTTGCTCAGTCGTGTCTGACTCCTTGCAACCCCATGGACTGCAGCACATCAGGCTTCCCTGTCTATCACCAACTCCCAGAGCTTGCTCAAACTCATGTCGCTGATGCCATCCAACCATCTCATCCTCTGTCATCCCCTTGTCCTCCTGCCTTCAATCTTTCCCAGCACCAGGGTCTCTTCCAGTGAGTCAGTTCTTTGCATCAGGTAGCCAAAGTATTGGAACTTCAGCATCAGTCTTTCCAATGAACACTCAGGGTTGATTTCCTTTAGGGTTGACTGGTTTGATCTTGCAGTCCAAAGGACTCTCAAGAGTCTTCTCCAACACCACAGCTCAAAAGCATTAATTCTTTGATGTTCAGCTTTCTTTATGGTCCAACTCTCACATCCATACATACTTTTTTACTTACCAGGTTGATAAAAATCATCAAGTAGTCTGAAGGCCCAAATGTGGGAATTCTCTAAAGTTCAGTCACTCTCTCCCTAGTAAGTGATTTCACCAAGGCCATCACTATAAATCTGACCTAGGCTTCTGATGTGGCACAGTGGTAAAGAATTCGCCTGGTATACCAATGCAGGAGATGCAAGAGATGTGGGTTAGATCCCTGAATAGGAAATGTCAACCTGCTGCAATATTCTTGCCCGGAAAATTCCATGGAAAGAGGAGCCTGGTTGGCTACAGTCCATGGGGTCACAACTAGGCACACACATAGATTCGTTTGGCCCAATCTTTGTCTCCAGCCTGACTTCCCCTCACCTGTTTTTTTTTAAATTTTGTGTTTTTTTACTTTTACATTTCTTGGATTAGGAATGTTAGGAAAATACTTACACAGTCTACCATATTGTTGAGCTGAAATTACAGATAACTGATTCTAGGACCCAAGCCCTCCTTTGTCGGTCTCAAGGATAACATCTGCATCTGTCTTCATAAACTTTGCAATCATCACCACAAATCACTGGCTACCTCCAGCCAGCAGAAGAGGGAAGAAAAAGCTAGCTAAATTTACCTACACTTTAAGGCAAACACAGTAACAGAGCAAACAAAAGGCCGGAATTTAGAGTTCAGTCCAATCTTCCTTAAACAGAATATTGCTTCTCACACAAGGAAGAGTCAGAGGAAGATGGTTGATGGGGCTGGGATATGGATTCAATTGGACACTTTTGCCAAGGATGCCCACCAGTATCTACAGTCTTGAAGAGAAAAATCTGCTCAGCTAGCTAGTTGCAATTCTTCTGCCTTCTCTGTTAACAAGAATTTATGAAGCCCTTCTGGACTCCAAAATGCCTTGTAAGGATCATTTCCATGCATCACTTCCACTATGCCTTGAGAATACAGAACAACTCTTCACCATCTCTTGGAAGAGGGGAAAGTAAGAGAGAGGGGAAGGAGGGGGGCTTCCCACATCAACCAGCATCTAAGGCACAGAACTGAAACAGCTCACTGAGTCCCATACAGAGAAAGGAGAAGAGAGAAAGCAGGGGACAGGAATGAAAGGGCAGATTTGACACAAATAATCTTTGAAGTTTAAAACATATTTAAACCTATTGAACCCCCCTGTGAACATGACCACTTAGACCTTAAGAATTCTAAATCAGTACAACTTCTCTTTAGAAAAACGTTAAAAGATGGAATGCATGCATGTGTGTGTGCTAAGTGGCTTCAGTTGTATCCGACTCTTTGCAACTCTATGAACTGTAGCCTGCCAGGCTCCTCTGTCCATAAGATTCTACAAGCAAGAACACTGAAGCGGGTTGCAGTGCCCTCCTTCAGAAGATCTTTCCAACCCAGGGATCAAACCCACATCTCTTATGTCTCCTGCATTGGCAGGCAGGTTCTTTCCCACTAGCACCATCTGGGAAGCCCCATTAACTATAAAGCACATCTGCTAAAATGTCTAGAGACGTGAATACTGTTGGGCTTGCCGAGTCAGGACATGAGCCTCCTAGTCACCTAGACACACTGGAGACATGTTGAGGCCACTAACCAATCAATCCTCTCTTCTGGCACCACTTCATGCCCTAGCAGAATGTTCTGGGTTCTACTCAGTTCCATTAAATGCCTGCATGATGCCATGCAGCTTGTCAGCAGAATCTAGTACTTCTCACATGAAGACCCTTCCTGCCTGCTCCCAGGACAACTTGAGGACACAATCTTCCCTAAGATCCAAGAGAATGTCTTGACAAAGCAAAGGTTCCTAACCTATTGAAGATGATGCCATCCCAACTACAGAGAACTTTCGGGGCCTGCTCTCCATGCTCTGTGAGCGTACTCCTTCTTCTCAGACCCAAGGAAACTCACACATTCCCTAAACCCTGCCGAAACTTACCTCCCCCTACAAATTTCTCCCGCTATCCCTGGGTAGTGTTGAGGGGACGGCACCCACACCTCAGCCTGTCCTTCATCACAGCACTTACCACCACACAGAAACCACTAATTTAATGTTTCTTTCTTCTCCTGGGCCTAGAGGTTTCTCTCTTTGGGCCCCAGATCCCACACTGTGTCTCTCTCCTGAAAATATTCTCATTCTCATTATTAATTATTTGGAAACAGTGGATTCAACAGTCAGCCCAAGGAAAGCTAACCTGCTGTTTTTATGTCAGGGAATTCCTAGAGGCAGAGGATTCTTGTGCACATGAGTTACTGAGGAAGTGACTTCAGGAGAAACCTGTAAGGAAGTGAGGGAAGCAAGACTGGGCTGGGGAAGGAACTGGAGCCCAGCCACAGCCTGATCCCGTGGGAGCTCTAGGGTGTGAACAACTTCATGGAGCTGTCCCACACTAAGAGAGGCAGACCAGGCCTTTGTTTCTGGCACCAGTCAGTCATTGGCTGAGAGTCACCCCTGGGAGTGGGGAGTGAGAGCCAAGGCATTTCCCTGAAGAGCAGTTCTCAAGACTGGGGAGCAACTGAGACCTGTTAACAGGCCACACTTGTAACATGCGGTAGATAAAGGGGATTGGGTGGATACCAGCAGCGACCACCACACATGCTCCACGTGAGGGCTTGAAACAGCTCCTGGCTCTGTCACCTTCTTCCACCCACTCTCAAGCTGGGAGGAAACAGCTGCCCGCCCAGCATCACTGGGTGCAATGCAAGGCTGAGCTGTAGAAATGGGGACAGATGCCCGAGCTCTGGACCGGTAAAAACCCTGTAGCTACCCTGTAGCTGTTGCACAAAGGACTTTTTCCTTTCTTCTTTCATAGACTCCCCACTCACAGGTGTTTCCAGACTCCCCAAGAATAAATGAGGGGCTATCCAGGCCCTTGAAATTAACCAGCTCAGCTTCCTATGAGAAGAGAAAGCATTAAATCCTTAGGAAGCTTGAGGAGGTAGAAAAGGCATTCAAAGCTGTCTTAAAAGAAGAGCTTTAAAGAACAGCTTTGTCTGTTCTTGGTTCTTGGTTCCTCCAAATTCCTGTGCCCTCATTCCCTTTCTGTCAGGGAGCCCAGAGAACACACTGAAGCTAATCTGGTTTCAGAGCATTGCCAGGAGGCTGGCTAATCCCTACAAAGCTTCTGATTAAGCCTAGAGACTAAGTGTCTCTCATCTTATTGATCAACTGGAAAGTCCCAGCAGGCAAATAAAGAACAGAAATAGGGGAAACCCCTGGCAGGAAAGCCCAGAGTGAGATGAAGAACCTCTTCAGTGGTTTCTTTGCTTCTTTGTTTTCTGTCTTCCTGTTTGCATAACCAGAGTCAGGCCCCACATCCTGACTCCCACCTCAGCTCCCCGGGTAGGATGGGGCGTGAGGGAACAACAGCCAATTTATAGGACCCAGGCAGTCCCAGTCTCTAAGAAGACATAACAAGAAGAGAGAGACAGTCTGGGAAAGGTGGGGGCTTATTCCACAAAACATTCCCAGCGGGGCAAACCCCATAGTGCTATGCCCTGACCAGTGAGAAGGATATGCACTTGGCAAGGCCTCAACTGAAACCAAGGTGGAAAGGGGTAACAGTTGACCTCAAGACACACAACATATCAGAGGTTCTAATTCTGGGTGCTCATTAGACTCTCTTGGAGTGGGAGTGGGGTACGTTGGTGTGTGCTGTTGTGTCCAACTCTTGGAGACTCCCTTGACTATAGCCCACCAGACTCCTCTGCCCATGGAATTTTCCAGGCAAGAATACTAGAGTGGGTTGCCATTTCCTACTCCAAGGGATCTTCCTGATCTAGGGATCAACCTGCATCTCCTGCGTCTCCTGCCTTCGCAGGCACATTCCTTACTACTGCACCACCTGGGAAGCCAAGGGAGTCGGGTAGGAGGGTTGATTTGAAATTCCTGATGTTGAGGCTGCAACTCTGACCAATTTCTTCAGACCCTCCAGGAAGAGGTGCAGGCATGAGCATTTTTAAAACCTCCCTACATCATGCCAATGTACAACCACGGCTGAGAGCCACCATGAAATATGAAGGAGATAGAGCTGTGTAAACTGAGGACACCCCCAAACGTATCTCAAAGTAGTCTTTCAAGAATGGAAGGAACAGAATTTTCTAAAAACCAATGAGTTGTCTTTTGCACCCCCCTCCCATTACTAAACTTCAAAGGGGAGAGGGGACAGCATAGAGTATCCCCAAGAATGAGAACAGATGCACAGAGCAGATGCAACAGGCCCCATCCAGCAAACCAGGGCACCACACCACAGAAACCAGGAAGTCAGCTACAGGCACCAGATGCAAATGAAACACTAACTGGAGGCCTGCAGCTTCCCCTTTTGAGGCCTCTCTCTACCTCTTTTCTGAACCCTGCTCTGCCCTGCCCTCTGGGGACAATCTGGAGCTCCAGGGTTGGAGGAGAAAGCTCTCTGACATGGTGCTTTATATTAGAGCATTGAACACTGCTTCATCAGGTCTTCAGAGGGACTCCACTTTATAACCAAGCAGTGAAAGAGGAGATAATGCTGTCCCCTCTGCACTTCAGCTCGCTAGGATGGGAGCAGGAAGAAGTATCAATGGCAAACAGGAAACCCCAGTCCTATAGCACCACACAAGGAAGGAGACTTGAGCCATGGCCTGGGGCCCTGCCAAGATCTAGAGATTACAAGAGATGCCACTTGAGCCTCCTAGACAACAGTAAAATCTGGGCTGCCTAGGAAGGAACAGCATACTTTCCCTTCCATTGCTTTCCTCAATAAAAGGTCCACTTTCTGGCCAAACCCACATGCCTCCTCCATTCCTTTCCCACCCCTGGTGTCCAGGCCCCCAGGGAACCACCTACTGGGCTCCCAGTCACTCTGCTCAGGAAAAGAGCACTAAACAGCACAAAAGGAAGAGATAAGGTCAAGTGTACTAGGTATATGTACTCCATTTCCTCAGCTTTATTGTGCCTGCGAACACAAAGCTTTGCCCCTCTGCACCCCAAAAAGATGTTTGAGTTTAGAGAAAAGTGAGACGAGAAGGTAGTAAGTTGGTGCAAAAGTAACTGCAGTTTTTGCATTGTTGAAATTTGCTGTTTGATCCTGGAATTCATTCTTAAATAAATGTGGTTATGCGGCATCATTTTAAGGCATGTTTCTCATTGTTTTTTTTTTTGTTTTGTTTTGTTTTGTTTTTTGCTAATGACTTACTACTTGCTGTTTATTTTATATTTACTTTAGTTCATGGAAATGACAGACAAAAAGCAAATTCGAGCAATTTTCTTATTAACTTGCGACATCAACAACACATTTGGCCTGGGAACTCCTAACAAACAGTGTGGTGGTGGTTCACTAAGTTTTGTAAAGGAGATGAGAGTCTTGAAGATGAGGAATGTAGTGGCTGGCCATCAGAAGTTGACAACGACCAACTGAGAGCCATCATTGAAACTTAGAACCATATGAGAAGTTGCTGAAGAACTCAGCATTGACTATTCTATGGTCATTCGACATTTGAAGCAAACTGGAAAGGTGAAAAAGCTTAATAAGTGGGTGCCTCATAAGCTGACTGCAAATAAAAAAAATTGTCTCTTTAAAGTGTCATCTTCTCTTATTCTACGCAACAACAAGCCATTTCTCAATCGGATTGTGGCGTGTGATGAAAAGGTGATGACTAGCTCAGTGGTTGGACTGAGAAGATGCTCCAAACCACTTCCCAAAGCCAACCTTGCACCAAAAAAAAGTCATGATCACTGTTTGGTGGTCTGTTGCCAGTCTGATCCACTCTAGCTTTCTGAATCCCGGCAAAACTATAACATCTGAGAAGTACGCTCAGCAAATCAATGATATACACCAAAAATTGCAGTGCCTGCAGCTGGCATTGGTCAACAGAAAGGGCCCAATTCTTCTCCACCACAACATCCGAATTCATGTTGCACAACCAATGCTTCAAAGGTTGAACGAATTGGGCTGCGAAGTTTTGCCTCATCCGCCATATTCACGTGACCTCTCGCCAACTCATGGACAGAGGAGCCTGGCAGGCTACAGTCCATGGGGTCACAAAGAGGGACATGAGTGAGGGACTTTCACTTCACTTCACTTCACTCACCAACAAACTACCACTTCTTCAAGCATCTCGACCACTTTTTTGCAGGGAAAATACTTCCACAACCAGCAGAATACAGAAAATGATTTCCAAGAGCTTGTGGAATCCCAAAGCAGGGATTTTTAAGCTACAAGAATAAACAAACTTATTTCTCATTGGCAAAAATGTGATTGCAATGGTATCTATTTTGGTTAATAAAGATGTGTTTGAACCTAGTTATAATGATTTAAATTTAAAAATTTATAGTCCAAAACCACAAAAACGTTTGCAACAACCTAAATAACCGGGAAGAGGTTGGTGTGTTCTGCCTGAGGAGGGATGGCACTTTTATGCAGAGGCAGGCAGCAAAAAAGAAGACTAGTCAAAGGAAGCCCTGATCACCTATTTTCCTCACAAACAGTGAACAGAACAATCACAACAATATTACTATGCTAATAATAAAACAACAAATGTGAATAATAGATGACTAACAGAAATGCGAGCTTACTACAGGCTAGCTGTTACCTGTTTTGATTCATTTAATCTCCTTAACAACCCCATGTAGAAAGAAATCTTAATAGTCTCGCTTTGCAAATGAAGCAACAGAAGCACAAAGAAGTTAAGTATTAATAACTTGTCCAAAGACACACAGTCAGGAAGAGAGAGAGCTGGAGTTCAAACTCAAGACTGTCTGATGCAAAACAGAACTTATATTTGCTACACAAATATTTGCTACACAGCTGCCTTGCAGTGAAGAAGTTTTCAGCTTAAAATCACCCGACCTGGCCATATTCTAGAGAAATATATATCAGAATCCTCCAGAGGGCTCATTAAATACAGATTCCTTTTCTCCCATCATCCCAATTTCTGATTCAACACTTCTGGAGTGGAGTCTGAGAAGGTGCTTCCCTAACAAGCTTCCAAGTGCTGCTGGTAACAAGACTCTAAAAGCTTTCTCCTATTCCTTAAAAGAACTCTTGATTTTTATCACTTTAAAGATGAGGAAACAGAAGGTTAGGTGACTTGTCCCAGGTCACAGAGCTGATATGAAAACAGTGCCCCTTCTCTGGTGCCTTGGCTAAGCAGTGGGCATGAGGGTCTCCAAGTAGGACAGGCAGCTGAAGGCTGGCTTCAGCTGCTGGCCACAGAATGCCCCAGAGTCCTGGGGAAGACAGATGAGTCAGTGACTGGCCTGGCAGACAACCTGCAGGAAAAGCAGACCCTGAAGGGGATAGAGATCCCACCCAGAGACCTGGGTACTTGCAATGTCACAGGGCCATGAATGCCCAGACATATCTCACCCTCTGTCTACAGAAGAAGCTATTCCTCACACTCATGGGCCCCACAAACTGCCTGCCCCTCCTTCTGGAAAAAGCCTAGGGGGTCTAACAACAGGTCCAAGGCCCCAGCTGACAAGCAACCTCACTCCTATCCCCACAGAAGCCTCTATCTGGTACACCTGCCAGATGAGTATATGAGATTCAGCAGGTGGTCAAGTGGGCTCCCTCATGCCAGGAGCATGGCCTGCAAAAGCCCCAGCTCCTTCTGCTGACAGCTTGGGCATTGATCCTTCTTGCTCAGGCCTTTTGCACACTGGTCTGAATTCTTCAGTGTGCCTGTGGAAGCTCTGAGGAAATGGTCTGTTTCCTGCTGAGAAGACCTGTCTCCTACTCCCATGCTAGTAGGCAGGTGGCCAGGTGAGTGACCTAGAGAGTCCCAACAAACAATCACCCCCCTACACAATCATCTCATGGGCCCAGATGAGCAACTACTTGTTTATAGGGAAGTCTCGTCTACATCCACAAGTTTTTTACTTTCTGGATGGATATTTAGAAGGAAGCCCAAAGACCCTTAGCCTCATGTCAAAGGGAGTGGGAGTTGGAGTGGGACCAAAAAGACATAAAGAAAGCAAAAATCATACAGAAAAGGCTATATGTGTGTGAATGTGTAGGTGTAGATGTGTGAGGTAATGTATAGGTATAAATGTGTAAGAGAGTATGCATGTGTAAATGTGTAAGTATCAGTGTGAGGGAGAGTGTAAGTATGTGCAAATGAATGTGTGTAGGTAGGGGTGTATGAGAGTGTGTGGAGAGAGAGGGAGTGTGTGTGTGTGTGTGTGTGTGTGCCTGTGCGTGTGTGTAAAGAACTTTGATTATAGCTCAGAGAACCCACAAGACCTAGAAAGAAAACTTCCAATATCTACAGGCCCTCAGGGAAGGGCCTAGTCACCTCTCCCTCCCTAAAGCAGCACCTCCACCACCTTCACCCAAAGGTCCTGCTAAGATGTGTCCCCTCACAGGATAAAACTCAACAAAGTGCAAAATTCCATATAACTGACTTGGCACGAGGAAAGAATGCGAAGTTGGTGGAAGCAAATAAGACTAAACATTCCTTGACCTGCATTTCTTAAAACCAAGGGTTGTTTTATGGGGTATTTAAAGTCCTACCTTCTGAAGGGCAAATTAAGCTCTCCTCCAGCCCAATAATTACAAGATTTAATTGGAGCCCTGTCTCACAGGGAGGGCCCAAGGTCTGTGTCACTCCTCGTGCTCCGAGCCTCTACTTGCCATCAGCTCGGCAGGGACTGCTGGCTTATCCAGGCCAAGTTGGGAGGCTGCCGCCAATGCCCCACTTCCTACAAGCACAGGTTTCTCTCTGGCCACACTTCCTGTTTACTGAGTGCTTCTCTGAGACTCATCTCTGACCTCACATCCCCTTCCTAAGGATACCCCAGCGCTCCTTCCCTTTTTTGGTGCTACTGAGACTCTGAGCTTTGTGTGCAGAGATCTTAGGGTTTCCCCTCCTTGCTTCCCCAGTTAGGATAGGAAATGCAGAAGCCTAAAGTGCTGGCTTCCTTCACCCCCAGGTATGGGCAGGTTTCTTGCCCTTTGAAGCAGTAAGGAAGGGCAAGCAGAGGAAGGGTCCAGCAAGAACTGAGCCTCCCCCTGGGGGCAGTCATGGCACGGCATCTTATATCCACCCTTTCTTAACCTTGTTATCACCCTGCAATGTGTACAGGCAGGGAAATTCAGCCTCACACAGCAGATCTGGGACCCAGGAGAGACAGCTCATTCAGGGGTTTCCAGAACATTTCCAGGAGGCTCAGGGGGAAGTTTTCCACAAAACCACACTCACGCTCTCCTCCTCCTGTCCTGCAACCAGCTGACTAACCCTGAAGAAAAATCAGCACCATGAAAAACAGAACTTCTCAAAATGGTCTTCAAAGGCCATATCTGTAAAGTCTTTTCACTTCCCCCTCACTGTCTGGGATTCAAAGAGCAGCTGGGCAGACAGAAAACAGGCAGAGCCAGGTAAAGTAATTTCCAGAGAGCACAGTACGTACATGTGTCCCCTCCCAGACCAACATTTTCTCAGCAACTTGCTGGAGGGCGGGCAGTTTCCTCTGGGAGCTTGATTAATGAGGAACTTAAAGCATTTTCCATAGAACAAGGCATCCCGCAGCAAAGCCACTTGACCTACTCCCTTGACCCCTGAATACAGCCACGCAACTTAGTATCCAGGTTCTGGGTACTGAAGCTTCCTGATCTCTCACCTCCGACCAGACTGAAACACACATACATACCACCTCCCCTGCCTCCACTCATCTGCACCATGTCCCTGATTATCTTGTCAAATACACAACCCACCATACACACAAGAGAGCAATCCTTGGCCCAGATGTCTATAAAAGCTTGCACGGAGCTTTAGGAAGAGGGCACTGATTATCTGAGGCCACTACCCATCTCCCAGAGTACTTAGGATCTCATGGACTCCACCAGTTAAAGTCTTCTCTGCATCCCAGGCAGGCCGACCCTGCCTGCGGACAAAGCATTCAGCAGCCGCCACAGGTGCCATGGTGGATATTTAGTAAGTTGAGTTGAGCTACAGGATCTGGAATACACAAAGGACATTTCAAACGGGCTGAGGCTCTCATCCTTTCTTTAAGGAAGATGGTCTCAACAATCCAACTTCCATCTGGTGTGGACCTTACTCACTATAGGATAGCTGTTAGGTATAAGGCACAGCAAACCCCATGCACACTCTCTCAATCCCACCACCACACACAAAAAAACCCTGGGATATGATGATTTTCAGCAGTAGAGGCCTGGGGCCCAAGGCCCAGCTGCTAGCAACCAGCAAGTCCCAAATGTGATGAGTTCTGATGCCCACTGGCTGTCCACCTTTGTTCTGCTCGGCTGAGATGGAGGTCAGACGCTGACCCCCATCCCAGGTGATGGCAGCAGAAGCAACAAGGATGGCCAGGTCCTTGTGGCCCAGTCTGAAATGAAAATGCGAGAGACCAAATACCACAATTCTTTCCAGGGCTTCCTTGTTCCTTTTTTTTCTTTTATACAAGGAAAATGGATTTTTTTTTTAATTTTAAAGATATAGAAAAGCAAAAAGATTAAGATCAACAAAAGGACAATTATGGTACAGTTGCACTTTTATAGGAAACCTAGAGTAGGCAAACTCATGAAGATGTCAATAGAAGATACCAGCAGCTGGAGTGAGGGGAATGAATGGAGAGTTAGTGTTCAATGGGTACAGAGTCTCTGTTTGGAAAAGTTCTGGAAATGAATAGTGGCTATGGTCATAAAACACAGTGAATGCAATCAATGCCACTGCTATGGTCTGAATGTTTGTGTCCTTTCCCAATTCATATGCTGAAATCCTATGATGGCATTAGGAGTGGGTGGGGGGAATAAATAAAAAAAAAAAAAAGGAGCTGGTGGGGGGGGCTGTGGGAGGTAAATTAGGTCACAAAGATAGAGCCATGAATGGGGTTAAAGGAGACCCACAGCTGCTTCTGCCACAGGAGGGTACAGAGGACCCTCACCTGACCATGTTCACAGTCTGATCTGACTCCCAGCCTCCAGAACTGTAAGCAGTAAGTCTCTGTTGTTTATAAGTCATTCAGTCTGTGGCATTTGTTATACAGTATAGCTCAAATGGACTAAGACTGAATTGTACACTTAAAAATGGTTAAAAAGGTTAATTTTATATTGTGCATATTTTAAATACAATAAAAAATTGGAAATAATGTAATAAAATGTAAGATTAAAATCTTCCAAAAGTCCACCACTCAGTGGAATTATTATCACTATTAATATTTTTCCATATACCCTTTCAGAGGCAAATATAAATGGACCTTACAAAACCAGCACATTGTTTGGAAATGGCAACTGAAGGAAATGGCAACCCACTTCATTCTTGCCTGAGGAATCCCATGGACAGAGGAACCTGGTGGGCTACAGTCCATGGGGTCATTAAGGAGTTGGACACAACTGAATGATTGAACAATAACAACAGCACAATGTTTGGTAACCTACTCTTTACAAATGTATATTTTCCCATGTTAACAGATACATATCTGTATCCTAAATATTTTGTAATCACATGGTATTTTAATGTAGAGATACACCATGATTAACAAATTTACTATTTGGGGACATTTAGTCTCCATTTTTTGTTTTATTATTATAAACAGGACATTGCACATCACATATTTTTCTGCATGTGTCCAATTATATCCTTAGGATAAGAATTCCTCTGGGTGGAATTGCTGAGTCAGGGGCTCCCTCAGGAGGATTATCAAATAGAGCATTATGAGTAAAACCCAACCAGGAATGCTGAATTCTGTCATATAGAAGTCTTCCTCCACAGGGACTTTTCCTGGATTTCATGTGGGTGTCTACAACTTTGCACAGTGGTTCAGGAAAGGACGTATCATTTCCATATCCTCTTTACCCACTCCCCAGTCCTCCTGTGGGGACACATCATGCCTAGGTCATTAAGTGAAACTGGCACACAAGGAAGGCAAAATTTACTGAGATAGTTCTACTGAAATCTCTTGTGCCAGCAGGAAAGACTATAGTAAAACTCTAGGATGGCCCAATCCTGGGTGCCCCATGGTGGATAACCTATGTGCAGACACATGAAAGGTTTTCTTTCGTTAAAGGTTTTTTTGGTATGGACAGAAGGAAAATGCAATGGACTCTTGTTGAGGAGACCAAAGATTAGAAGGGACCTGTGGAATCATCTAATCTCTAGCCTCGGAGGTGAGGAAATCAAGGCCCCCTCAAAACTCATAGCATAAACACTTCAATAATCTTTAACTGAACCCTATAAGTGTCTCATACACAATGATTCAGCCAGTTTAGGGCACAGTTAAATTTTGACACCTAGAACAATTCTTTTTAAAAAAATATTTTTGGCCATGCTGCATGGCTAGTGGGATCTTAGTTCCCCAAACAAGGATCCAAGCCACAACCCCTGCAGTGGAAGCACTAGAAGTGTGCAGTCTTAACCACTGGACTGCCACGGAAGTTCCGACACCTAGTGTAATTCTTATCCTCCTCACTTGTGTACAAAATCGGAAATTAAGACACTGATCACATCCCAGTCCAGTCAAGGCCAGGTGTGTGCTGGAGCTGGCTCCTACTGGCTCTCAAACCTCTCTCTCCAAGGCATAATTCTTCATGGTCCACCACAATACCCATTCCCAAATCCATCATAGCCTCACCTGTACTATTCAAAGAGTCAGCAAACATTTGCCTGGATGCTCGCTGTGTCTGAGCATGTATCACAGTGAGACAGTTATCATTTCCATCATTCAGTTGGGGAAACTGAGACTTGTCTGAGCATGTATCACAGTGAGACAGTTATCATTTCCATCATTCAGTTGGGGAAACTGAGACTCAGAGACTTTTTTTTTCTTCTCACTTTTTATTAACTCAACCATATTTAAAAGGAATCCAAGATGTCAAAAGCATTTTGCAGGATGCTACTGAAGCATCAATCAAGGACTCAACTCTCAAACTGCACAAGGTGAAAGAGAGACAACAATGAAACAAGGAAGAAAGGGATGGGCAAAATGTGAATGAGAATGCAAAAGATGGGGCTATACTCCTGTGGGACACAGTCAGGGAACAATTCCTGGATGCAGTGACATTGGAAGTAGCTTCAAATGTGGCCCCTAGCTTTTCAGGTCCTGTTGGGTGGGAGGAGTCTTCCACTTTTTATCAGAACCAAGGTTTATCTTTATTTTTTCCATTATGATTTATTACAGGATATTGAATATAGTTCCCTGTGTTGCACAATGTGACCTTGTTGTTTATCCATTCTACATATAATAGTTTTCATCTGCTGGTCCCAAACTCCTAATCCAGCCCTCTCCTGCACTCCTCCCCTTTGGCAAGATCTATTCTCTATGAAGACGCAAAGACTTAAAATGACTTTTAACTACAAACTAAAGACTTAGGTTGGTTCCCCCAGAGGTTGACCATAGGACAAGGATTCAAATGCAAGTGGAAAGGGAGTGGGAAAGTGAAAGAGGGAAGGGAAGGCAGCCAGTGACGGGAGTCAGTTATTACTATAAGCAACTGTGAAATGGTCTTACTAAGCAATTCTGAAAGACAGCATAGAATATGACCCAAAGCTGCCCCAACAGAGAGGTGAGGGAGCTGGAGCATTTATACACTTGCTCCCAACAGCACTGGTTGAGGTCAAGGGAACACAGAATGGATGCTGACAGCATCTATTCCATTGCTGAATGTTATGCAGCTAGAAAATCTGAAAGCCATTCAAAGTCCAAATCCATTTCATTATAGAAAGGAGTAGTTAATCAAACTAACACTATGGGCAAAGTGCCATGCTGGTAAAAGTAAATGTATTTGCCAAATGACATTGGTTTAACATGTCCAAGGAAATAAAATGTATCTTTTTGTTAATTTTTATCAATATAAGGATTAGAAAAAGCCATTCTAAGTCACTTTGCTCATCCCACAAGAATTAACCAAATGCCTGTTCCCTGCCTCTTCTTCAGTGAGAGGTTGCCTTCTCTAGCTCAGTCACAGCTGCCTTGGGCAGGAATTCTACATCCTTGAGCAGCTGCATCAACCTCTGATTACAGGCTCCAGAGTCTACCATCCAAGGGATGATTAAAAATGACCTCCTGGCCACCTAGCCAATGGAATCTGGAGGATGTTCCTGTTTACTGTGCTCTGCTTCCCCTCTGCCTCCTGCTCCGTCCCCCTCCCCCACCACATCCTCCATAGGAACCCACAAATAGTCAAACAAATGAAGTCAGCAATCATGGGCCTGTGGTAGCTAACCCAGCCTTAAGGATTTATTTAAAATTCTTCTGGAGAGGCAGGGAGTGTTTAAATAGCACAGTGTGTCACTGGGATAAATAATCGGACCATATTGTGATGAGCAGTGGGATGAGCGAGGAGGTGCAGAAAAGGACCACTGCCCTAGTTTTATAAACGCTATAAACTGCAACTGTGGCTTGAAGACAGACTGGATGTCTTGTTCCATCCCCCAAAACACTGCTGAGACCTTCCCAGTTTTTCACTCTGGGCAGAGGAAAAGGAATGTGGACAAATCCTGAGACTGCTCTTGGGATCGTCCAGTTTCCCCAAGCTCTCCAAGGGATTCTCTGATAATCTCATCCCGCCTCTGCATGAACCCCAGAGAAGTGGACTCTGGAGCAGAGTGAAACCACTCTCAGGAAGGTGGGGATGGTGCCAGCTACAAATAGAGCAGGGGCAGATACTGCGCAGGCCCTGGCCTGCTCGCCCAGGTGCAGAGGGCATATTACCTTCCCCTGGACAAGGATGTGACTAGGGGCTTCAGGTCCCCTGGCCTTCTCTCAACCAGGTCTCCCAAAGGTGTCCTCATCATTCTAACCAGACTTCACCAGCATAAAAACAGGGACAGAGGACTATGGGGTGTTTAGGTTGCATGTCAAAGATCCACTCAGTACTCCACTTCTGCTCTCCCTTCTTCTGAAGGAGGAGCAGGATTCACCTTCCAGCTTTCTTAGCACGGGGAATCCTGAATTGAACCAGCCCAGACTCCCAGGTGTCTCCAACTCCTTGCCCCAGGGCAAGAACTACCCTCTTTCCAAAGCTATCCTGCCTCTCTGAGCTCAGCCATCCTTTGAGGCCCTCTTCCATCCCCCTGAGGCCCACTGGATTGCTGCAGCTCCCAGGCATCAGGCTGACCTGTTCAGAGGAGAAAGCACAGTGGCTGCCCATACTCATGGCCTTACTCCAGAATCTCTGATCCCAAATGGGCACCTCGCAGGATGACTTCAATTTTAGTCCCTGAAACACTGAACTTGGACACAAGTTTAAAACAAAACAACAAAAACAAGCAAACAAAAAACCCAAACAAAACCTCTTCTCAAACAACGTAATATAGCTTAGCCACAAGAGGTTTAATTCTTCAGACCACCTGAAGAAAAAGTTTCCAGTAAGTAAAAGTAGATTGATGAATAAAATAAATCCAACCCCAGATTCTTCAACCAGATGCTCTGGAAAGAAGGCCCCTGGCTCTGTTTCACAGCTGTTCAAAAGAATCATTGTTTCTAGTTCTTTCTTCCCATTGTACCAAGATCAGTTGTGACAGGAATTGTTATTTGTCAGCTCATTGGTGCCTGCATTCATTCATTACATGTAAGGTACATACTTGGCCAGCTCTAGACAAACTCTGTTCTCTGGGAGAACAAGCTCTAGGGATCCAGATTCCACACACCTGGGAATAAAGTGCATGGCAGTGCTCAGAAGCTTGGCCCTCAGCTCCTTCTGTCACTGAGGGGCAGAGGTGCAGTGAACAACTCAGGACCCAAGGAGCGCCCCAGGATAAAACGGAGCCTCATATCTCCCTGTCAGGCCACTGCGCCTCTCTCTGTCCCCAGGGCTCTCCCAGCTTAGGGACTGAGGGCAATGCAGGCGCTCAAAATGCAGTGGTGGCCAGAGTCGGCCCAAGGCACTTGCCTCTTCAGTGAGAGAGGACGCAAAGCCGAGGTTCTCAACGACCTCAGGCTCTGGAGGCAGGCCAAGAGCCAGCAAAGGGGAAGTGCAAGGAGGACCCAGGGCCCCAGCGCGTCCAACGCCCTTCTGAAGGCCAAGGGAGGCTCAGGCGCTGTTGGTTGGAACTCGCCTCCAGGGAACCCTCGATTCAGTCGGGAAGAGAACCGGATTAGGATCGGACACCACCACCCACCCAACCCCCCGGGCTGTCGGGGCCTGACATCCCTGCACCTGCCCGCCCGGCAACTTCTCGCCAGGGAGTCCCGGGGGACCCCGGGAATAAGGTGGGGTTCGGGGGGGAGGGCTTCCTGCCGCCGCCCTTGGCGCGGAGAGAAGGAAGAACCCCCCGGGGAATCGAAGGGGAAGGATGAGCCTGGACCACAACTTTGTCCCTCAGAATGCGGGCTGGCCGCGGTTCCACGCCTACGCGGCCCCAGAGGAGCCCGCACGCCCTGGAAGCCCCAGCGTCTGGGAAAGGAGGAAGGAGAACAGGCGCTGAGGGACTGAGGGGTTGACACGGAAGAAGCAGGGGACACTACGAGAAAACTTTCAGCGAGGGGAGAGAGGACCGCCCCGTGCACCACACCTCGCGCCCCGCAACTTGCTCCGGGAGCCTTGCTCCCAGCCGCCCGCCGCCCCGCGCCTTGCCTGCGTCCGGAACCGGCTGCATCTCGCGCGCGCTGCGGGGACCGTGGAATTGGAAAGTAGGGGGGCGGGGGTGGCCACGGAGCTCGTTCAGCAGTCGGCGGGCCAGGCTCCCTAGCAGCTCGGCAGAGCTGGCAGCAGCCGCGCAGTTGGGGGTCGGGCGCCCCGCCCCCCTCGCTCCCCCTCCGCCCTTCCTCGTCCTGTCTCCCGCCCCTCTGTCTTTATCTGCCTCTATCGGATCTGACCGCCCTCCCTTACTCTTTTCTCCAGCTCGCCACCTCTCCCTCCACCCTGCTTCCCCGGCCTTTCTTCTTCCCCCTCCTCTCGCGGCCCCCCGCCCCCTGGGGGCGGGGCTTCTCCCCTCCCTCCCAGACAAAGCTGTGGCTGCGCGTCGCCTGCTTCCCTCCTGCGAGTCAGGGCTCAGGCTGCCGGCGCCTCTTCCGGCCTGGGGTGGAGGGGTAGAAGTAAGAGGGTGGGGAGAACGAGCTGGCTCACTTACCGCATTCTCCAAAACCCCCGAAAGGGATGTAGTCTTGGCCTTTGGCTCGCTCTGGACAGTGATAGCCACTCCCAGAGATCAGTCACTCTGCCCCGCGAAGCCCACGTCGAGCGCCCTGGATTCCCCAAGCAGAGAATATGGGTTGTTTTTTCTAACACCTGCTTATTCCAGAAAGGGTTTGAGCTGAGCAAGGCCCCTTGGACTTCGCGGGCTTTCGCGGGCTGGCAGACATGACAGCAATATGGAGGCCAAGTTTCTTTGTCCTCCTCTCACCTCCCCCTCTTAGCCATCCCTGAGCCTCCATGGCCTCACTGTGTACAAGGATCCCTAGAGCACCCCAGATGAGGGGCGCCTTATCTGTTCCCTCCTTCTTATCGCAATTCTCCCCCAGCCCCACATACATACCATGGGCTTCCTGCAATGCAGGAGACCTGGGTTCTATCCCTGGGTCCAGAAGATCCCCTGGAGAAGGGAATGGCAACCCACTCCAGTATTCTTGCCTGGAGAATTCCGTGGACAAAGGAACCTGACGGGCTACAGTCCATGGGGTCGCAGAGTCAAGAGACGATTGAGCGACTAACATACATACTCCAGCCCTGTAGAGTTGATCTCCAGGCCTTTCGGTGTCAGAGACTAAGGGTTAAACTATACCTCAGGGTACAGCTGGGTCAGCTCATCCCTCCTGGAAGACAGACACTCTTTATAAATTCATTGTTTGGTGCATGGAATGTGTTTCCTTTAGAAACAATGTTATAAATGGTGATCTGCTTCCCAGGCTGGCCACAAAAGTCTTTTGAATTTAAAATGCAGCTGAAGGTTAGTGGTGAAAACTGTGTCAGCTACCCTAGAACAAGGAGACCACTGATCAACTTGTTCTATAGGAAAAAAATCTTCTGGTTCCTTCCCAGTGAGCTGTAAAACACAAAGCTCAATCGTTAATCCCCCCTCCCACCACAAACTTTGGAGTTAATTCTCAGTAAGCTTCTTTGCTTTGCAGGTAATAGGAGCACCTTCAGGGAAATGTATTATGAGGACATGAGGATTTCCCTCCAACATTAAGGTCAGAATTACAGGGAGAGCTCCGTAAGAAGCAAATATAGAACTTGAAGGGCTTCCAGTAACCCAGAAAGTCTTCTCTGAGGAGCCAAGTCTTCTCTTTCATTGTAGACTGGACTTCCCTGCACCCCAGACATATGCCAAAGAGTGGCCATCACTTCCATCACTGGAGCTTAGTGCTCCTGTTGAAGAAAGCAGCCAGATAGTTTTTCATGTTTTCTTGCAAACTTCTACCCCCAGGAAGCACATGACCTCAAAGAAGCAGCAGAAAAGTATTTCTAGAGCCATCCTCCAGTAGAAATACAATGCATGCCCACAGATGCAATTTAAAACTTTATAGTCACATTAAAAATAGTAAAAAAAAAAAAAAAAGTGAAGTTAATTTTAATAATATATTTTATATAACCCAACATAACCAAAATATTACTATTTAAATGTGTAGACAATATAAAGAAAGTTATTCATAAAATATCTTACATTCTATTTTTGTACTAAGGTTGAAATCAGGTGTGTATTTACACTTCAGTTCAGTTCAGTTCAGTCGCTCAGTCGTGTCCGACTCTTTGCGACCCCATGAATCGCAGTACGCCAGGCCTCCCTGTCCATCACCAGCTTCCAGAGTTCACCCAAACTCATGTCCATTGAGTTGGTGATACCATCCAACCATCTCATCCTCTGTCATCCCCTTCTCCTCCTGCCCTCAATCTTTCCCAGCATCAGGGTCTTTTCAGAAACTCTCAATTTGAGCATTAAATTTTGAAATAAAAATTAAAAAATACTTGATCTGTATTAAGGTTTTATGAAACTTTCACTTGAAAAAAGTATATTCACATGTACCCAAGTTGTTCCAACATGCTTAAAATTTCCCAATAATTGAATTATCAGTTTTTAAATTTGTTTTAATTAATTAAGCTTACATAAAGTTAATATTCAGTTCCACTAGTCACATTTCAAGTGCATAATAGTGTGACATGTGGTTAGTAGCTACCATATTGGGACTGCACAAGTTTAAAGAGCAAGGAGGTCACTGAGGAGCTTGGAGTCTCAAAGCTGATTTCCCTTTTCTCTTTAGCGAAACAGTGACAGAAGTATCAAGCATGGTCAGAGAAAATGATTTTCAACATTGTTCTGTTCCCCTGTAACATCTCAAGAGGCAGACTTTGTCTACCAAGATCAGAGTTCTACTTTGTGCCTGGGAAGAAAAGCAGGAGATGCAGAGAAGTCAGGAGGCCCAAAGCCTACTCTTCAATTGCAGTGTTTTCTGGGGGAAGGAGAGAAGAAGTAGGGGATATAGACACTAGGAAATGCTACAACTTCTTTGTGATTTCAACCAGAGTGAGAAGATATGTTGATGGACCAAAGGGAGTTCTGGGGATAAAATAGAGGAGATCACCGCACTGGTTGCCTCCTTCTTTCTCCAAGGTTCTTAGACACTGTCCTGGGGGTGGAGGGGAGCCTCATTAAAGTCAACTTGGTGGATTGTTTATGTTACCCAAAGGGAGGGCCTGGCTTTAGCTTTCTGGGGTCACCCACAGTTCCTGCATGGCATGGACCTGATGTAGAGTTCTCACCTGCTCCCAAGGACTAGGGGCCTCAGAAGAAAGCTAAATGGTGAACCATGTCCTTCTGTAGCACCTGTCTTAGTTTGAGCTTCCTCAAGCAGAATGTGAGGGAAGATATTGGGTGCAAGTCATGTACTTAGGAGTAGATCTCAGAAAGCAGTAGTGTGAGGAAAAAAAGGAGAAAAAGTTAATACTGTATATGCAACTGGTCCTCCATTCCTTTGGGGCCTCTAAGCAACTCTGTAAAATGCACTTCAGCATTGTTCTCTCTGAAGGTCAGGGAGCTGGAAATTTATCCACTGACTCTTATTCCACAACAGTTGAGGATTATTCCCAAGAAAGTTTACCTCTTCTTACTTCCTGGTTGTGTGAATATCTTTGACCTCAAGGAAGCATCTGAGGTAGAAAAGGCAGAACCACTGCTGTTGACACTTGAGGTGGGACGAACTACTGTGTATGGAGCTGCCCACCCCAGCTATGCTGGGAGTGAACAGTGGACTGAGGGAAGGTGACACAAAACATCTGCTCTAAGACCTAACTTGGAGAGGGCAAGATGACCCTGGAGCTGATGGGGACTCAGAGGGACCGTTGGTGAGGGCTGAGTTAAGGTTAGAGAAGACAGGGAGCACTGCACCATGAGGTATACAAGCTGCAGATATTAGCAGTATCCGCCAACCAAACACTGATGAATGCGGACACCACCCCTCAGCATTCTGCTTTCAAGGGATGGTGCAAAGCAGTCCCTCTGCAGGGCAGTCAAGGGAGCTGAGGCACCAGCCTCAAATGCCTCCATAGGAGAAGGGAAGATACTATCCCCTAAAGATCCATCTTGGAGAGATCTGGAAAGAGAGGAAGAACTCAGTATTTTTAACCTAAGGAGACCAGCAGGACTGTTTATCAGATCAGACTCCATTTTTTCCATCTGCTATGTAGGAGGTGAGAATCTGCAAAGGAAGATCCAGTGAGTTAATAAAGAAATAGGGAAGCCTAAGTGAGGTCTGCCCCTGGCACCTGAATACATCTGGACATGTCTGGCACATTAGCATAGTGGGCTAGCTAGAAATCTGTTTGAGAGGTGAAAAAAAGGCCCTCTTGGGAGATAATTTTCATTCTAGTGAAAGAAGAAACCAAGTGTGGCCCAGTAACAAAGCTTTAGTTGAAAGAAAGGAGGTGAGGTTGTCATTGAGTTTTGCCTCCAACCTGATTCCCTGGACAAATAGTGAGGGAAGGGGTTGAGAAGATAGAAGAGGCTCTAAGTCACAACTTAAAGGAACAGATTGGTTCATAAACTTCAGGGATACTCTGGGGCTCAACCAGACATGCTTGGGGATCCTGCTGCTAAGTAATATTTAAGGGACCAACACTCCAACACTCAGCTTCTCAATTTCAAGGTCTTGGTATGTTGACAACATTACCCAGAAAGTGGTAGATGGATTGCCAGAATGATTACAAGTATCCCCTTTCTGCATACACTTTGCAGTTCCTCTCACAAAGAGGTGGAGTCTCCTTATCCACCTTGAATCTGGGTTGACATTGCAGCTTGCTTTGGCCAATACAGTAGAATGTGGCAGAAGTCATACTGTACCTTTTCAGAACCTGGGCCTCAAGAAACCTTGCATTCTTCTGTTCTATTGGAACATTGCTCTGCCATGTGAATAAACCTGCATTAGCTGGCTGGGGAATGTCCCAGAGAAAAGGCAGCCCAGCTAGTCCTCCAAGGCCCCAGATGTGTGGGAGAGTACAAACAAGATCAGTAAAGACCCTTACTCAACCCAGAACTGACCACTGATGCATGGGGGAGCCCAGCTGAGTCCAGCCCAAATAGCCAACCAATAAAAGCATAAGGTAAATAGATGGTTGTAAATAGATGAAGTCACTAAATTTGAGGTAGTTTTGATCTTGGATGGCCTCAGCCTACAGCAACTCGAAACAGAACTTCAGTTTCTGGCCAGGGATTGAGGTCAGGTCGCAGTGCTAAGAGTGCTGAATCCTAGCCACTGGACCAGTGATCAGCTGAAAAAAATTCCTACAAAGATGGAATATAGTGAAACAAGGAGAAAAAAGAGTACAGTATGTGTGAGAAGGGGACGACAGAGGATGAGATGGCTGGATGGCATCACCGACTCGACAGATATGAGTTTGAGTAAACTCCAGGAGTTGGTGATGGACAGGGAGGCCTGGAGTGCTGCGATTCATGGGGTTGCAAAGAGTCGGACACGACTGAGCGACTGAACTGAACTGAAGTGTAAATACACACCTGATTTCAACCTTAGTACAAAAATAGAATGCAAAATATTTTATGAATAACTTTCTTTATATTGTCTACACATTTAAATAGTAATATTTTGGTTATGTTGGGTTATATAAAATATATTATTAAAATTAATTTCACTTTTTTAAAACTATTTTTAATGTGACTATAAAGTTTTAAATTGCATCTGTGGGCATGCATTGTATTTCTACTGGTGGATGGCTCTAGAAATACTTTTCTGCTGCTTCTTTGAGGTCATGTGCTTCTGGGGGTAGAAGTTTGCTTCGTATTTAAGTAAGCTCAGGAATATGCATCTCAAGCCCCAGACAGGAGCCATATCTTGTAAGATTTTCCCCCCTCCAGTGGGAGTGCAGACAGGGACTGGTAAGAGGGGAAAAGGGTTCAACATACATGGACCTGGACTTCCCTCGTTAAGAGTCTGCCTTCTAATGCAGGGGATGCAAGGTTCGATCTCTGACCAGAGAAGTAAGATCCCACTTGCTGCTGGGTACCTAAGCATGTGTGGCACAACCGAGAGCCTGTGCAGAGCAACCACTGAGCCTGAACCTGTGCTCTGCCACAAGAGAAGCCACCACAGTGAGAAGCCCATTCACAGCTTCTAGAGGAAGCCCGTGTACCACAATGAAAACCTTGTGTGTGGCAACAGAGACCCAGCACAGCCAACAACAACAGCGGCAGCAACAAAAAAGAGGTACATGGACTTGACTAGTTTATTTCCAGGAAATGTGTCTCTTTTCACACAAAGTATTTAGTGAAGCACCTTCTCTGGGAAGGTATTCCTCTAAACAAAGTACTTATAAATAGAATTTGGTAACTGAACTATGTTTCAAATTAGATAGGAGATTATATATGATTTTTCTGGAATCCATCTGAGTTTCCTTAACCCCAAGGTTACATTCTATCAAAGCTCTCTTCCCACTTTTGGTTGTACTGAACTATGTTTCAAATTAGATAGGAGATTATATATGATTTTTCTGGAATCCATCTGAGTTTCCTTAACCCCAAGGTTACATTCTATCAAAGCTCTCTTCCCACTTTTGGTTGTATTGAAATGCTAATTACTTGGTGTGAAAATGTTACCCTGTCATAAGACAAATGAAATACACTTTCAAAATTATATTCTTATAAGAGATATTTGCTAGACATCAACTGTATGCAAGATGCCAAGTTAGGCATGATAAGAAATAAGAATAATGGAGCCCAGAAAAATATTAGGCAGCACCTGCTCAAATAACATCATCTGGCAGGCTCAGAAATTGAGACTTAGATAAATCAACTCACCACATCATTTGGTTACAAGAAAGAGAAACCATTTGAACCAGCCTAGGAAAAGTGAGACTGATTTTATTTATTAATTTTAATTGGAGGCTAGTTACTTTACAATATTGTAATGGTTTTTGCCATACATTGACATGAATCAGCCATGGGTGTACATGTGTTCCCCACCCTTACCCCACTCCCACCTCCCTCCCCATCCCATCCCTCAGGGTCATCCCAGTGCACCAGCCCTGAGCACCCTGTCTCATGCATTGAACCTGGTCTGGCGATCTGTTTCACATATGATAATACACATGTTTCAATGCTATTCTCTCAAATCATCCCACCCTCGCCTTCTCCCACAGAGTCCAAAAGGCTGTTCTTTACATCTGTTCCTTTTGCTGTCCGTGAGACTGATTTTAAAGAAACAAGAGTTTCTTGCAGAACTCATGGGAAGGAAGTGAGCCAGGCCCAGGATGAACTAGAATATGACCTACAGGATTCAATCTGTGTGTGTGTGTGTGGGTGTGTGTGCGCGCGCACACGCTCGCTCGCACCTGTCTCTCTCTGTCTCTGTCTCTTTCTACCTGCTCCCTCCCTCTCTTCCTCCTTGCTTCTTGTATTGCCATCTCTCCCAGATGAACATCTTTATCTTTAAGTCTACAAGCATGTAGATCCTGCACCCAACATCAACACACTCAGTCTCTGTGGACAGCAGCAGGGTAGGGCCAGGACTTCTCAAAATGGGGACAGGTGCACAGAGGGGAAAATATTTAGTCTCTACTGAGTGGTCACACCATCTGTTCATCTCATATCTGTTGGCCTTTACACCTCTGGCAGCCCAGGTTCATGTTTAGGCAGTGCCCCTCTCCATGAGGGCCCCACTCACCCCATGAATTCCTCAGTGTTCTCATAGCACTGTTTCAAAATGCATCTACAAGGACCACTTTCTTGGGTCAACCAGCCCAAGAACCAAGTTGGTGTCTTATTTATCAGTTCATCTCCTTCTCCATCTGCAGTGTACACTGTACACTGTACAGTACTCAACACATATTTGATGAGTGAAAAAATGAATCGTATTTCCTTGTTTGCCAACTTACAAGCATTAACTCATTTAATGCTCATACAACCCTAGGAGGAGGGGGTATTTTTATTTTCATTTTATAGATGAGGAAACTGAGGGACAGAATGGCTAGGTACCTTCCTTATGACCACAGCCAGCAGGTGCTAGAACAGGAATATGAACCTGGGAAATGAATCTCAAGTCCCTCTCTGGACCCTTATGTTTTCTGTCTCCTCAGCCAGGCACAGGAGACACCCACTAATCGTCACTCAGACTGCTAGCCTTGATGGTGTCATAGCAGGTACAAGATTGTCTTCTCACTTTGAATGTTGCTGTGCTGAAGTTTGTAGCTAGTCTGATTTTAGGGGCACCGAGGATCAGTTGACCTTTTTGCTAGGTAAGCAGAGGAATCTTCATCTCTGAATTATAATGACATTAATAGGATATGTTTGTATTAGCTGGTCTATTTCTTTAGCAGTTAATTCAGTGAATGTTTGTAGGCAGCACCCAGGTACCACGCATTATTTTAAGCATTGGGGACACAGCAGTAAATAAAAAGGACAAAAATTCCTGTCTCTATATCTCATGGAATTTCCATTCTAGTGAAATACTTGTCAGGAGATCCGAGTTCTGCCCCAACAACATGTACCTCTTGATAAGGTTGCTTGAGAGCCCTCACAGCATGGTGGCTAGCTTCTCCCAGAGAGAATGATCCAAGAGAATGATCCAATTTAAGTCTTTCATGACCTAGCCTCAAAAACACACATTGTCTTTGCTATTGCATTCTTTAGAAATAAGTTATGAAATTCACCCACACTCAGGGGGAGGGAAATTAGGTCTACCTTTAAGGAAGGAGAGTTAAAGAATTCTGAAATCACTACACCCTGAGACAAGAATTTTGATGCAGGTGGATTCTTTGGGAGGTTATCCTAGAAAGCACCAGTGAGGGAGTGGATAAGTGGATCAAGGGGAAGAGTAAGGCCAATTAAAGTTGTGATAATAAGCAGGCTACCCCTGTGGGCAAGGGAGCTCAATTGTATAAGTTCTCTGAGAAACTGTGTGGAATGTGCCTTAGACTTGTCTCATTGGAGGGTGGAAGACTAGGGCAATTGCCAACTGTACCAGTGCTGCACTGGTTGAGGTTAAACCCCTGAATCCACTTCTGTGTACAGCTGCCTACAGTTGAGCAAATGCTCATAATTTCCAAGTTTTAAGCAGAGAAAAAGCAAGACACACAGATGCTTATGGTGGTAGGAAGCTATCAATGTGCTGGAAACTATCTTCCTTTGCAGCTGTAGGTGAACTCAAGGGGGCTAGGGGACAGAGATGATATTGGGGGCATCAACATCATCTCTTAACAGCCTGAAAGGCTGCCCATTTATTGGTCCTTGCCCAAGGCTTCTCAGGTGGCTCAATGGTCAAGAATCAGCCTCCAATGCAGGAAGATGCAGGAGATGAGAGTTCACTTTCTGGGTTGGGAAGATACCCTGGAGGAGGAACTAGGACCCTCTCCAATATTCTTGCTGGGAAGATCCCATGGACATTGGAGCTCGGTAGGTTACAGTCCAGAGGGTTGTAAAGAGTCAGACTATAAAGGGATGGACAAGAGAAACCAAGTAGACACAAATACCCCTCTTCTTCCTCCTATTACTAATCAAGTGGTGATTTTGATATTGAACAACCTGAAATTAAAATTCAAAGCACTAAGTAGAATAAAGGAGATTATCATGATAGAAATCACACTTTCTAAAGAATATATGTCTTCTTTAGAAAGCTATAAACATCTAAACACCAAACAACATTGGAACTAAAGATATAAAACAAAAATTACTAGAAATGTGAGGAGAATTCCACTTAAAATGATTGTTAGAGGACTTCTGATTCAAGATGATGGAGTAGAAAGACATGCACTCATCTCTTCCCATGAGAACAAAACCTACAACTAGCTATAGAACAACCATCAACAGGAGGATGCCGGAACCAACGAAAAAGAGATACCCCACATCTAAAGACAAACAAGAAGCCACAGAGATATAGTATGGGGGGGCATCATGATAAAATCAAATCCCATACCCACTGGGTGGGTGACCCACAAACTAGAAAAAAATAATACCAAAGAAGTTCTCCCATTGTTGTGAAGGTTCTGAGCCCTATTTCAGGCTTCCTAACCTGGAGATCTGAGAAAGGGAGTGGGAATCCCCAGGGAATCTGGCCTTGAAGGCCAGTGGGATTTGAATATAGGACTGCCACAGGACTGGGGAAAATGGAGACTCCCTCAGTCTTGGAGGGCACAAACAAAATCTTGCACACACCAAGACCCAGAAGAAAGGAGCAGTGACCCCACAGACAAGTGAACCAAAACTACCTGATAGTACTGGAAAGTTTCCTGTGGAGTTATGTGTCAGCAGGGGCTTACCACAGGAATGGGAGGGCTGGCAGCATCAGGTCAGGAAGACACCCCTTTGCATAAACACTCTTGGAGTTCACCATTAACCCTACCAATAGAGCCAGTTGACACCAGGGCTGGGTCACCTCAGGATAAACAATTTATTTATTATACTTTTCATACTGTTCATGGGGTTCTCAAGGCAAGAATACTCAAGTGATTTGCCATTCCCTTCTCAGTGGACCATGTTTTGTTAGAACTCTCCGCCATGACCTGTCCGTCTTGGGTGGCCCTACACAGCATGGCTCATAGTTTCATTGAGTTAGACAAGGCTGTGGTCCATGTGATCAGATTGGTTAGTTTTCTGTGATTGTGGTTTTTAGTCTGTCTACCCTCTGATGGAGGATAAGAGGCTTATGGAAGCTTCCTGATGGGAGAGACTGACTGAGGGGAAAACTGGGTCTTGTTCTGATGGGTGGGGCCATGCTTGGTAAATCTTTAATCCAACTTTCTGTTGATGGGTGGGACTGTGTTCCCTCCATGTTGTTTGACCTGAGGCCAAACTTTGGTGGAGGTAATGAAGATAACAATGACCTCCTTCAAAAGGTTCCAGGCATGCACTGGTGCATTCAGTGCCCCCAACCATGCAGTAGGCTACTGTCAACCCATGCCTCTGCTGAAGACTCCTGGACACTCATGGGCAAGTCTGGGTCAGTCTCTTGTGGGGTCACTGCTTCTTTCTCCTGGGTCCTGGTGCACACAAGGTTTTGTTTGTGCCCTCCAAGAGTCTGTTTCCCCAGTCCTGTGTAAGTTCCCTATGATGGGGTTAATGGCGACCCCCTGCAAGAGAACTTATGCCGTATCCAGGTCTACTGCACCCTGGCCCTGCAGCAGTCCACTGCTGATCCATACCTCTGCAGGAGACACTGAAACACAGTTCTACCTCAGTCTCTGTGGGGTCTCTGGGTCCTGGTGTGCACAAGGTTTCTTTGAGCCCTCCAAGCATCTCTAGTGGGTATGAGGTTTGATTCTAAATGCAGTTTTGCCCCTCCTACCATCTTGCTGGGGCTTCTCCATTGCCCTCGGATGAGGAGTATCTTTTTTTGGTGGGATGCAACATTCTCCTGTTGATGATTGTTCAGCAGTGAGTTGTCCAGATGTTTAAGCAAGTTTTGCATGGTTCTATATGTTCTTTTCCTCGGATTAGGTACTCCTGTCCACTCTCAGCTGGTGTTCTGCATGCAATTCTGTGTCTGAAGGTGTATTCCTGATGTGTCTGTGGAGAGAGATGTACTCCACATCCACCTATCCTCCACCATCTTGTTTCCCCAATAGATAGGGAAACAATGGAAACAGTGAGAGACTTTATTTTTTGGGGCTCCAAAATCACTGCAGATGGTGACTGCAGCCATGAAATTAAAAGATGCTTGCTCCTTGGAAGAAAAGTTATGACAAATGTAGAGTACATATTAAAAAGCAGAGACATTACTTTGCCAACAAAGGTCTAGTCAAAACTATGGTTTTTCCAGTAGTCATGTATGGATGTAAGAGTTGGACTATAAAGAAAGCTGAGCACTGAAGAACTGATGCTTTTGGACTGTGGTGTTGGAGAGGACTCTCGAGAGCCCCTTGGACTGCAAGGAACTCCAGCCAGTCCATCCTAAAAGAAATCAGCCTAAATATTCATTGGAACGACTGATGCTGAAGCTGAAACTCCAATACTTTGGCCACCTGATGCAAAGAACTGACTCATTTGAAAAGACCCTGAGGCTGGGCAAGATTGAAGGCAGGAGAAGGTGATGACAGGGGATGAGATGGTTGGATGGCATCACTGACTCAACGGACATGAGTTTGAGCAAGCTCTGGGAGTTGGTGATGGACAGGGAAGCCTGGCATGCTGTAGTCCATGGGGTTGCAAAGACAACTGAGCGACTAAACTGAACTGAACTGGAGTGCGACCCCACCCATCAAGAGATAATTAGATTAAAGTTTTACTGAGCAAGGCCCTGCCCACCAAACAAAGACTGAGTTTTTTCCATCACCAGTCCCTCCCATCAAGAAGCTTATACAAGCCTCTTAGCCTCATCCATCAGAGGGCAGACAGAAGAAGCAATAAGAAGCACAGTTCCACAGCTGTTAGAACAAAAACCATATTACAGAAAGTCAATCACAATGAAAAAGAAGAAAGTTATGTCCCAGATGAAGGGACAAGACAAAAACCAAGAAAAACAACTAAATGAAGTGGAAATGGGCAATCTTACAGAAAAATAATTCAGAATAATGATAGTAAAGATGATCCAGGATCTAAGGCAAAGAATGGAGAAGGTGCAAGAAATGTTTACCAAAGTCCTACAAGAATTCCAGCTGAGCTATTTCAAATCCTGATGATGCTGTTTAAGTGCTGCACTCAATATGCCAGCAAATTTGGAAAACTCAGAAGTGGCCACAGGACTGGACAAGATCAATTTTCATTCCAATCCCAAAGAAAAGCAATGCAAAGGAATGTTCAAACTATCACACAGTTGAGCTCTTTTCACATGCTAGCAAGGTAATACTCAAAATTCTTCAAGCTAGGCTTCAATGGTACATGAACTAAGAATTTCCAGATGTACAGTTCAATTCAGTTCAGTCGCTCAGTTGTGTCCAACTCTTTGCGACCTAATGGACTGCAGCACACTAGGGTTCCCTGTCCATCACCAACTCCTGAAGCTTGCTCACACTCATGACCATTGAGTCGGTGATGCTATCCAATCATCTCAACCTCTGTCATCCTCTTCTTCTCTTGCCTTCAACCTTGCCCAGCCTCAGGATCTTTTCCATCGAGGCAGTTCTTACCATCAGGTGGTCAAAGTATTGGAGTTTCAGCTTCAGCATCAGTTCTTCCAATGAATATTCAGGACTAATTTCCTTTAGGGTTGACTAGTTGGATCCCCTTGCAGTTCAAGGGACTCTCAATAGTCTTCTCCAAACCACAGCTCAAAAGCATCAATTCTTCGGTGCTCAGCTTTTGTTATGGTCCAACTCTCACAACCATAGACAACTACTGGAAAAACCATAGCTTTGACTAGATGGACCTTTGCTGGTGAAGTAATGTCTCTGCTTTTTAATATGCACCCTAGGTTGGCCATAGCTTTCCTTCCAAAGAGCAAGTGTCTTTTAATTTCATGGCTGCAGTTATCAACTGCAGTGGTTTCAGAGCCCCACAAAATAAAGTCTCTTACTGTTTCTATTGTTTCCCCATCTATTTGCCATGAAGAGATGGGACCAGATGCCATGATCTTAGTTTTTTGAATGTTGAGTTTTAAGCCAGCTTTTTCACTCTCCTCTTTCACCTTCATCAAGAAGCACTTTTAACTTTTCTTCTCTTTCTGCCATAAGGGTGGTATCATCTGCAGATCTGAGGTTATTTATATTTCTCCAGACAATCTTGATTCTAGCTTGTGCTTCATCCAGCCCGGCATTTTGCATGATGTCCTCTGCATAGAAGTTAAACAAGCAGGGTGAAAATATATAGCCTTGACTTACATCTTTCCCAATTTGAAACCAGTCCATTGTTCCATGTCAGGTTCTAACTGTTGCTTCTTGTCTTCCATACAGATTTCTCAGGAGACAGATAAGATGGTCAGGTATTCCCATTTCATTAAGAATTTCCCAGAGTTTGTTGTGATCTACACAGTCAAGGCTTTAGCATAGTCGATGAAGCAGAAGTAGATGTTTTTCTGGAATTCTCTTACTTTATCTATGATTCAGTGGTTGTTGGCAATTTGATCTCTGGTTCCTCTGCCTTTTCTAAATCCAGTTTAAACATCTGGAAGTTCTCAGTTCACATACTATTGAAGCCTAGCTTGGAGGATTTTCAGCATTACTTTGCTAGCGGGTGAGATGAGTGCAATTGTGTGGTAGTTTGAGCATTCTTTGGCATTGCCTTTCTTTGGGATTGGAGTAAAACCTGACCTTTTCCAGTCCTGTGGCCACTGCTGAGTTTTCCAAATTTGCTGGCATATTGAGTGCAGCACTTTCACAGAGTCATCTATTAGAGTTTGAAATAGCTCAGCTGGAATTCCATCACCTCCACTAGCTTTGTTCATGATACTGCTTCCTAAGGCCCACTTGACTTTGCACTCCAGGATGTCTGGCTCTAGGTGAATGATCACACCATCATGGTTATCTGTGTCATGAAGATCTTTTTTGTATAGTTCTTTTGTGTATTTTTGCCACCTCCTCTTAATATCTTCTCTTTTGTTAGGTCCATACTGTTTCTGTCCTTTATTGTGCCCATCTTTGCATGAACTATTGCCTTGGTATCTCTAATTCTTGTAGAGATCTCTGGTATTTTCCATTCTATTGTTTCCCTCTATTTCTTTGTATTGACCACTTAAGAAGGCTCTCTTATCTCTCCTTGGTATTCTGTGGAACTCTGCATTCAGATGTATATATCTTTCCTTTTCTCCATGGCCTTTCACTTCTCTTCTTTTCTCAGCTATTTGTAAAGCCTCCTTAGACAACCATTTTGGCTTTTTGAATTTCTTTTTCTTGGGGATGGTTTTGCTCATAGCCTCCTGTACAATGTTACAAACTTCTGTCTATAGTTTTTCAGGCACTCTGTCTATCAGATCTAATCCTTTGAATCTATTTGTCACTTCCACTGTATAATCGTAAGGGATTTGATTTAGGTCATACCTGAATGGTCTAGTGGTTTTCCCTACTTTCTTCAATTTAAGTCTGAATTTGACAATAAGGAGTTCACGATCTGAGCCCGGACTTGTTTATGCTGACTGTGTAGAGCTTCTCTATCTTCAGTTGCAAAGAATATAATCAATCTGATTTCAGTATTGACCATCTGGTTGTGTCCATGTGTACAGTCATCTCTTGTGTTATTGGAAGTGGGTGCTATACCAGTGCAATCTCTTGGCACAACTCTGTTACTCTTTGCCCTGCTTCATTTTGTACTCCAAGGCCAAATTTGCCTGTTACTCCAGGTATCTCTTGACTTTCTACTTTTGCATTCCAATCTATGATGAAAAGGATAATTTTTTTGGGTGTTAGTTTTCAAAGGTCTTGTAGGTCTTCATAGAACCATTCAACTTCAGCTTCTTTGGCATTAGTGCTTGGGGCATAGACTTGGAGTACTGTGATATTGAATGGTTTGCCTTGGAAATGAACAGAGATCATTCTATCATTTTTGAGATTGCTCCCAAGTGCTGCATTTCAAACTCTTGTTGACTATGAGAGCTACACCATTTCTTCTAAGGGATTCTTGCCCTCAGTAGTAGATATAATGGTCTTCTGAATTAAATTTGCCCCGTCTGGTCCATTTTAGTTCACTGATTCCTAAAATGTCAATGTTTACTCTTGCCATCTCCTGTTTGATCACTTCCAATTTACCTTGATTCAATGGCTAACATTCCAGGTTCCTATGCAATATTGTTCTTTACAGCATTGAACTTTACTTCCATCACCAATCACATCCACAACTGGTGATTGTTTTTGCTTTGGCTCAGCCTCTTCATTCTTTCTGGAGCTATTTCTCCACTCTTGTCCAGTAGCATATTGGGCACCTACTGACCTGAAGAGTTCATCTTTCAGTGTCATATCTTTTTGCCTTTTCATACTCTTCATGGGGTTCTCAAGGCAAGAATACTCAAGTGGTTTGCCATTCTTTTCGCCAGTGGACCAGGTTTTGTCAGAACTCTTCACTATGACCCATCTGTCTTGGGTGGCCCTAGGTGGCATGGCTCATAGAGGAACCAGAGATCAAAATGTAGAAGAACCAGAGATCAAATTGCCAATATCCGTTGAAACACAGAAAAAGCAAGGGAATTCCTGAAAAAATCTACTACTGCTTCATTAACTACACAAAAGCTTTTGACTGTGTGAGTCACAAGACTGTTGAAAATTCTTCAAGAGATGGGAATATTAGACCACCTTACCTGCTTCCTGTGAAAACTGTATGCAGGTCAAGAAGCAACAGTTAGAACCGAATATGGAACAATGGACTAGTTCAAAATTGGGAAAGGACTACCACAAGGCTGTGTATTGTCACTTTGCTTATTTAACTTCGATGCAGAGTACATCATGAGAAATGCCAGGCTGGATGAAGCTCAAGCTGGAGTCAAGATTGCTAGGAGAAATATCCCATCCTATCACTTCATGGCAAACAGATGGGGAAACAATAGAAACAGTGAGAGACTTTATTTTCTTGGTTCCAAAATCACTGCAGATGGTGACTGCAGCCATGAAATGAAAAGACACTTGCTCCTTGGAAGAAAAGCTATTACAAACCTAGACAGCGTATGAAAAAGCAGAGACATCAGTTTACTGATAACAGTCCATATAGTCAAAGCAATGATTTTTCCAGTAGTCATGTATGGATGTGATGGTTGGATCATAAGGAAGGCTGAGTGTCAAAGAATTGATGGTTTTGAATTGTAATTCTAGAGAAGACTCTTGAGAGCCCCTTGGACCACAAGGAGAGAAAACCAGTCAATCCTAAAGGAAATCAACCCTGAATTCTCATTAGAAGGATTGATGCTGAATCTCCAATACTTGGCCACCTGGTGTGAAGAACTGACTCATTGGAAAAGACCCTGATGCGAGGAAAGATTGAATGCAGAATGAGAAGGGGGTGACAGAGGATGAGATGGTTGGATGACATCATCAACTCAATGGACATGAGTTTGAGCAAACTTCAGGAGAGAGTGAAGGAGAGGGAAGCCTGGCATGCTGAAGTACATGGGGTCACAAAGAGTTGGACATGACTGAGCCCCTGAACAACAATAACAAGAAGTACTAAAGAACAGACAAACAGAGATGAATCATACACTAAAAGGAATCAACAGCAGAACTGATAAATGACCTGAAGCACAGAATGGTGGAAATCACTGCTGCATAACAGAATACAGAAAAAAGAGTGAAGAGAAATGAAGACAGCCAAAGACAGCCTAAGAGACCTCTGGGATGACACAACGTTTACATCATAGGTATCCCACAAGGCGAAGAGAGACAGAAAGGGCCTCAGAAAATATTTGGAGATAATAGTTGAAAACTTCCCTTACATGGAAAGGAAATAGTCAATGCAAGTCCAGGAAGCACAGAGAGTCCCAGGAAGGATGAACCCAAGGAGGAACACACCAGTTTGATAATGGTCATCAAACTGACAAAAATTAAAGACAAAGATAAAATATTAAAAGCAACAAGGGAAAAATGACAAATAACATAAAAGGCAACTCCCATCAGGCTGTCAGATGATTTCTCAACAGAAACTCTACAAGCCAGAAGGGAATGGCACTATATTTTTAAAGTAATGAAAGGGAAGAAGCTATAACCAAGAATACTCTACCCAGTAAGACTCTTATTCAGATATGATGGAGAAATCAAAGTTTTCTAGACAAGCAAAAGTTAAGAGAATTCAGCACCACCCAAACAGCTTTACAAAAACACTAAAATGATTTCTTTAGACAGGAAACACAAGAAAAGGAAAAGACCTAACAGAAAATAAACCCAAAACAAGAAAATGGTAATAGGATCATACATAATTACCATAAATGTAAATAGATTAAATGTACCAACCAAAAGACAGACTGAAAACTTGTGCATGTATGTACTTCCACTTACCACATCACTCTGCTTGACCCCCCAAATTGTATGCAATTATTTTATATTGTTAAGTTAATCATGTTCCCATTATGGCTTGCAATTTTTTATTTTTTGTCTGGCTATTGATTGTGAAAACTGATAAAAATCTTTCACTATTGTGATTATGTAATTACTGCTCACTTAATACCACTGTATCATGATTGGTCAACAAAAATAATAATAAAACTCTGTATCGCCAAAACTAGGATTTAATAGAAAAACCTGTAATTACTTTTTAAAATCCAGTTGTGTATCAGAATTATCTTGAAATTTTTTTGAAAAATACAAATGTCCAGATATTGCTTTTTGTTTCTCCAGAGCTCCAGATATGTTTGTAATGAGCAATCATGTGTAAAAACAGCTGGACTATATGAGGTTCTTTTACTTTTATTTAGTTTGTTTCACTTTTTCTTTTTCATTATCAGTGCTTCTATTTCATTTAGTTTATGTTTTCTAATTTTCCATCTTTTCTTTAATGTTCTTTCTCAAGACTTTATCAAGCATAGAAAAGTTTTTACATACATATATATAAATAATATGTAAAATACATATATTTTAGAAAACTTATGAACCATTGCCTAAAACTAAAAAATTTATGACATTTTGATTCTACTAGTTTGACTTAGTATGAATGGAATGCTAGGTTTCTAATTAAAAAAAATTTATATGCAACAAGCAACAAATGTTAACTGTATAGCACAGGGAACTACAGTCAATATCTTGTAATAACCTGCAATGAAAATAATTTCAAAAATAATACATGTGTATAGGTAACTGAGTCACCTTGCTGTGCACCTGAAACACTGTGAGTCAACTATATTTCAATAAAATATATATTAAGAAAAAATAAAATTGTTAGAGATTTAAATATGACTCTTTTTATTTTGACCTAACAAAAGTAAATTGAAGGTGACAGAGTAACTGTATAATACAATTAACATACCTAAATCTTTTGAATAAAGAATAGATTACATATCCATGGATCATTTGTAAAAACTGATCACGTATTTGACTACATTTTATAGTCATAATTCAATAAAACTGTAAATAATTAAGTAACCAAAATTTTACTACTTGGAAATTAAGAAATAGATTTCTAGATATCCAAGGGTAACTAGATAATAGAGCAATTAGAAACTATCTAGAAATCAATAAAGAGGATAATAATTCATATCAAAACTTTTAGTAAAAAACTAACCAAAGGAAAATATAGACTGTGTAGACTTAAAATTTCATTATTAACTTAGAAAGATAAAGGAATATAGTGATCAGTTTTTAAAACTAAGAAAAGAGCAAAAAATTTAAAGCAAAATAAAATAGGAAGAAGAAATTAATAAAAGAAAAGTTGATTAATGAAGGAAGGGGATACAGAAAAGTGTAAAATAAAAATTATCAAAGAATATTTACCTAATTCTATATATTTGAGGTTTAGAGAAAATAGGATTTTCTAGCAAAATTGACCCCCAAAGTGGAACTTTGAATAGACAAATTAATTATAATAAAAGACAAATTATTATAATAATTATAATAAAAGTAGTAATTAAAACTCTACCACTGGGGGTGGGGGGAAGGTATCAGAACTAGATGGATTCACAGCCATGTTTATTTAACTCTAAAGAAAGAAAATCTTTAATGTTATTTAAATTATTTTAGATCATGGACAAGTGATTTAAAGTTTCCTGCTGCTGCTGCTAAGTCACTTCAGTCGTGTGCGACTCTGTGTGACCCCATAGACGGCAGACCACCAGGCTCCGCCATCCCTGGAATTCTCCAGGCAAGAACACTGGAGTGGGTTGCCATTTCCTTCTCCTTAAAGCTTCCTAATTTCTTTTATTAGGAAGGGTATACTGTCATCTTACTTATTTAACTCATATGCAGAGTACATCATGTGAAATGCCAGGCTGGATGAAGCACAAGATGGAATCAAGAATGCCTGGAGAAATATAAATAACCTCAGATATGCAGATGATACCACCTTTGTGGTAGAAAACAAAGAACTAAAGAGCCTCTTGATGAAAGTGAAAGAGGACAGTGAAAAAATTGGCTTAAAACTCAACATTCAAAAAACTAAGATCATGGCATCTGGTCTCATCACTTCATGGCAAATAGATGGGGAAAGAGTGGAAACAGTTGAGAGACTTTATATTTTTGGGCTCCAAAATCACTGCAGACGGTGACTGTAGCCATAAAATTAAAAGATGCTTGCTCCTTGGAAGAAAAGATATGACCAACCTAGTCAGCATATTAAAAAGCAGAGACATTATTTTGTCAACAAATATCTGTCTAGTCAAAGCTATGGTTTTTCCAGTAATCATGTATGCATGTGAGAGTTGGACTATAAAGAAAGCTGAGTGCTGAAGAATTGATGCTTTTGAACTGTGGTGTTGGAGAAGACTCCTGAGAGTCCCTTGGACTACAAGGAGATCCTACCAGTCCATCCTAAAGGAATCAGTCCCGAATATCCATTGGAAGGACTGATGCTGAAGTTGAAACTCCAATACTTTGGCCACCTGACGTGAAGAGCTGACTCATTTGAAAAGACCCTGAGGCTGGGCAAGATTGAAGGCAGGAGGAGAAGGGGATGACAGAGGATGAGATGGTTGGATGGCATCACTGACATGAGTTTGAGCAAGCTCCAGGAGTTGGTGATGGACAGGGAAGCCTGGCGTGCTGTAGTCCATGGGGTCGAAAACAGTTGGACATGACTGAGTGACTGAACTGAATTTCTTTTATGAAGCCACAATAACCTGAACATTTAAATTCTGATATGGAAGTACAAAAACTAAAAACTGTAATCAATTGCCCTTGTGAATATGGTTGTAAAAATCCTTAAAGATCGCTAGCAAATAGAACTCTTCCATGTACCTGGACTGTGACACTGTGTGATATATTTCAACAATGCAAAGACAGTTCAAAATCAGCAAATCTGGCAATTTAATTTATTATAATAAATTAAATGACAAGACCTTATAATAATTAAATGGTGAAAAGCCATTTGATAAAAGTGAGCAGCCACTCAGTCAAAATGCTAAATAAAAGTATAAACTGTTTAAATATATAATAAAGACAATTCACCAAGATTCAGTGACAAATATTCTAGGAACCAACACTTAACCTAAATCAGCAACTTCAGAGGATGCCCAACTTCATTATTATTATGCAGTATCACCTTGGTACTCTAGTAATTGCAGTATGGTCAGGAAAAAAAGAAAATCTAACTGACTAATTAAAAAACATGAAAGTGATTAATAAAAGAATTTAATCATATCTGACTAGATATAAAACAAATATATAAAAATAAGTATCTAATCTGTACAATACTTGCAGAGAAATAGATATTGGATATATAGCCCATGTAAAATACGAGAAAAGACTATCAGAATGTTCTGGAAGACTTCATCCAACAAGCCATGTCATTTATTAGGCGATACCGTCCTATGCAGGACAAAAGATGGTAAATATACATGCATTAGCTTTAGCACTTTCATTATTTTACTGAGATATATTTGACTATGACTATTTTAACTTCCCCGCTGGCTCAGACGGCAAAGCATCTGCCTACAATGCGGGAGACCTGGGTTTGATCCCTGGGTTGGGAAGATGCCCTGGAGAAGGAAATGGCAACCCACTCCAGTACTCTTGCCTGGAAAATCCCATGGATGGAGGATCCTGGTAGGCTACAGTTCATGGGGCTGCAAAGAGTCGGACATGACTGAGAGACTTTACTTTCACTTTCACAATTGGAGGAAGTGTAATCTTTTATATGCCAAAGCCTTTGACTGTGTGGATCACAACAAACTGCGGAAAATTCTTAATGAGATGGGAATACCAGACTACCTGACCTGCCTCTTGAGAAATCTGTATGCAGGTCAGGAGTACATCAAGGCTGTATATTTCACCCTGCTTATTTAACTTACATGTAGAGTAAATCATGAGAAACACTGGGCTGGATGAAGCCCAGGCTGGAATCAAGACTGCCTGGAGAAATATCAATAACCTCAGATCTGCAGATGATACCACCCTTATGGCGGAAAGTGAAGAAGAACTAAAGAGCCTCTTGATGAAAGTTAAAGAGGAGAGTGAAAAAGTTGGCTTAAAACTCAACATTCAGAAAACTAAGATCATGAGATCTGGTCCCATTACTTCATGGCAAATAGATGGGGAAACGGTGGAAACAGTGTCAGACTTTATTTTTTGGGGCTCCAAAATCACTGCAGATGGTGATTGCAGCCAAGAAATTAAAAGACTCTTATTCCTTGGAAGAAAAGTTATGACCAACCTAGACAGCATATTAAAAAGCAGAGACATTGCCAACAAAGGTCTATCTAGTCAAACCTGTGGTTTTT